>NC_132792.1:96347177-96679677 GCF_048418805.1 Vulpes vulpes | reverse complement strand
TAAACTGGAGTTCAAGGTCACAGCCAGGTGGGTGGCACGATTGACAGTGCTGATCCTCAGAGTCAGACCATAAAATCCTCCCAGGCTGAGATCAAGATTGGTCCTAGAGCCTAAGGCCTGGAGCAGAAGTGAACCTATATATAAGGGTCACATAAGGGGATCCCTGGGTGGCTCAGTGGTTTGGCGCCTGCCTTTGGCCCAGGGCGCGATCCTGGAGACCCGGGATCGAGTCCCACGTCGGGCTCCTGGTGCATGGAGACTGCTTCTCCTTCTGCCTATGTCTCTGCCTCTCTCTCTCTCTCTGTGTGTGTGACTATCATAAATAAATTTTAAAAAATTAAAAAAAAATAAGGGTCACATAATTCCAGAGGTCAACATATCCTCATCATAGGCCACCACTTCCCCTCTCAACTACTTCTCTTCCTTGATATGCCAATCTTCATTTCTTCAATTTGGGAGCTGTTGTGGCCCATTAGATCAAGCAGAATGGAACAATCTGCTTCCTCGGGGCTGCTTCTCAGTAATACTAAGTTACACTTGAATAAAACATTTTGTTTCTCAGCATTATGGGAACTACTAACCAAGGAGAGGTACAATTACTGTAATCCAAAATTTAAGATGCACACACAATGCCTAAATGGACAGCAGATCACTCAAATCTAAGCAGAACTAAGATAGTCATATAATTTAGTTGGACTTACCTCTGAAAGGTGGAAGGCAATATTCACCCCAAATATAGATGTTTGATAACAAAATTCTTTCCTCTTTGATCACCATATTTTTCCTCCCTTGTAAGCATGTCAATAGTTGCAAACTTCAGGCAACTGGAAATTTTCTAGCCACACGACATTCTAGAGTGTTGCATAAAATGCTTAATGCTCATCAATTTTAATCAACAGCTTTGGCTCATTTGATTATTAGATTCTTGGAATTTCTCATTCAAATACCAGCCCTTCATTTTTAAGATAGAAGGATATGGTTTCTCTTCTAACCAGAGCAAATTGCTCCATGGTATACAAATAAATTCTCTGCTTCCCAGAACCGATGGCAAATTCACAAAGCTCCATAAAACTCATGCATGACTTGCTGCTGCAGCTGCATAATTAAAAGAAAACTAATATATTGACTAGTTCTCCTCAGAATAGCATTCATAAGTCACTGCTGCTTGAGAAAAGCTTGTCGCTAAAAGGATTATGGCCAATATCAGTTTTATGATTAAAGAGAAAGCATGACTGTGGTCTGTCTTGTCCAATCTTCTCCCAGATATCCAAAATGCTCCACTGGCTTATTTTTTATGTAAGTCTTGAACCATCATGACAACCATAAGGAAATAGTTATCCAATGTACAGATTTACCACCAGAGTTATTGCCTTATCCTCGTTACACAGGCCCTCTGCCTCCCAAATCCAATCCATAGAAGGCATATTTTTAGCAGTGACTAAAGGACTCCATGCTCTAATTTATGCACACATATAAAATCAATAATTACTTAGTCGACCTTTTCATTCGTCTAAATTTGGCCTGGCATAATGGAAGCTGCCCACACAGTTCCCATTGAGAATGATAAATAGGAGATAGTGGTGCATCTCTATCTTCTCTCTAAGGGTCAGATGAAATCAGAGGCAGCTCAAACCTCAGGCAGTCCTTGAACGGAGCCACACAAACTTCTATTTGAAGTAGATTTCATTCTGTTGAGTGTCATGCTACCTTTTGAAGAGGAACTTTCAATACAATCCACTCTGGCTAGATGCAAGACTCATGCCTTAAGTGTGTTGGCCTGATTAATTAATGAGAGCAGCTCTTGCAATGAGTGCCAGTGGATAAGGAGTACAGTGCCCAGAACGGACACAAGGCAAGAGGATGCTCCCACGAAAAGTTAGCTACAGACCGTCTTGTGCAAGATGTGGAATAAAACATCCATAAGTCCAGATAGACTTCTAGAAACATTTCTCCATACCCAATTCCTTCCAATTTCCCCCCCTTGCAGTTTTGGGGGTCTTTTCAATATTGTCCAACACTTCCATAAGGCTGGCTTCCTACTAAATGAACAGTAATTATACCCTTACTTTGTTTTTAAAGACTGGATTTCTGGATTAGAGTGTGGCTCTTTTCTTTTTCCTGAACTTGTTTAGAACAAGAAAGTAATTTTCTCATACTAGCATGATTTTGGGCAAAGATTAGGATTACACTCAGTAGCAAGCCTAGATTCTAGATTGGACTTCCCTGTTATCAGGGCAGAGTGGAGACCTCCATGCCTGTAACTGGAACTCTATGCCATTGTTCTCACTGGGTGAAGTATTTGGACATCTTTACCACACAGCTGGACCCCACAAAACAAGGAGCTCTCCCTCCACCTCACCCCCTACAAACTGGACCCCAGTAAGCCTAGAACTTACACTGGGACTTTCAGACTGTTCCCTGTATTTACCAGTTGATGACCTCGTCTAGATCCACTGAAGTAACTAAGTTATAGAGAGGCACTGGTGAATTGGTAAGGTGCCAAATAATTATGATCGTAACAATGTTGGTATTGTGACTACCATTTATTTATTTATTTATTTATTTATTTATTTTAAGATTTTTTAAAATTTTATTTATTCATCAGAGAGAGAGGCAGAGACACAGGCAGAGGGAGATGCAGGCTCCATGCAGGGAGCCCGTCGTGGGACTGGAACCCGGGTCTCCAGGATCAGGCCCTGGGCTGGAGGCGGCGCTAAACCGCTGAGCCACTCAGGCTGCCCTATTTATATTTTTTTAGTGTAACTACCCTTTATTGAACATTTATTACGCACTTATTATTTGATAGGCGCTTAAAGTTCTTTATATGTATTGATTCCTTCAATATTTATCACAACCCGAGTGCAAGAACAAGTAGTGTTTCCATTTTGTTGATTAAACTACTGAGGTACAGAGAGGACAGGTGACCTTGCCTAAAGCCACAGAGATTAGTAAGCGGTAGAACGAGCTTTAAACCTAAGCAGTCTTATTCCAGGGTTCAAGTTCATCCATGGAGCTCTCACTCGTTTAGAATTCTGCATGCGTTACCTGATCTAAGCCTCATAAGAGACTCTGCTCTCCCATCCCTGTTTTTGATCCGATACGCTATAGTGCTTCTTTTTATTTTCTGCCTGGTAATATGGGACTTGTTCAGAAGGTTGGAACAAAGGCTCAGCCAGGACGGCCTACTAAGTACCAGACACTCTCTGTCACTTCTCCTTGTGTTTATCAACCACTTTTTAGGAAAGTTCAATATTCCTCGGCACGGATGCCTGGCATGGAAAAAGCACAGAGCGCATCCAGCAAATGCCGACACAAGGGAGTGGTGGAGAAAAGATCACACAGCCTAGAAGCCAGGAGGGGAGGGAAAAGAAGGCAGAGAAGAGGCTTTGGAACACAAAAGCCCCAGACTCTCAGGGGCTTGGTGGCCAGCTGCTCACATCTTTGCATAAAACATGGGCACAGGGCTGTCAGGGGACACAGTAAGTATGGCTCCCAGGGGCAGCCAGCAAATCAGAGAATGTGCCTTGGTGAAGAGAGGAGTTCAGGAAAAAGGGTAAAAAGAGGCTTTCCTCTTGCCTATGCCTAAGAAATGCATATTTTGCAGAGCTAAAGGGAAAATCAGAACAATTCAAGTGCTAAGGCACTGCCTATGTTGCTTTAAATTCTCCTGGCAACATCTAACATCCTCACCAACACAGAGGGGAATCTAGCCACCTGTCAACCCCAAGACGCACTACCGACTGTTCGGGGAGATATTCTAGACAGGAAAGAGCCTGCCACAATAATTACAGCACATCGTGATGGCCTCAAACAGTACCACACTCAGTGCATTATGTAAGGCCCTTTGTCAGCCCCTCTGAAAGCCATCAGCTAACTGGGCATGCTTTATTGGCCAAAGAAACTGATGTTTGGCTTTGGGTGATTTGTGGAATCTGAATTCTCATTATTCTAAAAGTATTACAGTCCACAATTGAAAACCTCCAAGGAAGGCATGCCAGGTGCCAGAAATGACAGAGAAATCTAGGGACACTAAGATTGTTTAATTACACACACAGGATTTTGTTTTAATGGATTCATTCCACTTGAGACCTGTGCAAGTATTTTAAATTTTTAAATTAAAAATAAAACCTTAAATACTTTTATTCAGTGAGAGAAGAAAGCTTAAGAACTTGACAATTATTTACAGTATAATTAAAATAGAACCAATGAGTGAAAAAAAAGTCTGCAAGTTTATGAAATGAACATTCCGGATTAGATGACTGGCTGGAGATGAGGGGGACATAGGTCCTATTCTCAGGAAAACAAGGCTAGAAGAAAAATGTCCTGTTCCAGCTTTCTTCATTCTTATGCAGAGAGAAGACAAGCTATTCCAACCAGGATGACTGGGAAGTTCAAGAAGTTGACCTACGGGGGTACATTAAAATAATTAAATATATACAGCATGGTTAAGTGATGACTGGCAGGGGATATGACATGTCTGTTAAATTTTGAAGGTATGAACACTAAGAATATAAGGAATTGTTTACTCTAATTCAGGAGAACAAATTATTAGGAGTAAGGAAATCTAAGGATTAAAAACGGTCTGGAAGTGGAGAAATCCTTCATGATGGGGCCTGGCTAATTTATGATTAATCTCCCAGAGGAAAGTGGTGGAGATGTATCAGTTGAGACTCTTAAATGAGGCTTGTCAGAATGCTCTCAAGTCACATCAGTGGTTCAAACCCTGAATGCACACCAGAATAAAGATGGACCCTCTCTAGCATCACTTTGGAGATTCTGAATCAGTAAGTTTTGGTAGGGTGTTGGAATCTATTTAAAAAGCTCTTTAGGATTTCAGCAAATCATAAGTAACAAGTATCACACTTACCTAATCATTATAATCAACTATAAAACTAGACAATTCAGACATTTTACAACCTAACAGAGAATGGGAAAAGCAAAAAGGTGAGCTCTGGATTCACCTCAGGTTTCTGCCTTGGGACACTTTTTAAATCAGCAAGGGAAAATGGATCCTAATCACAGGTCTTTTTTGGGAGGAGTGTCATGACCATTTAAGTGAGATAATCCATGTAAAAGAGTCAGCACACTGACTAATATATACTAAAATTTCATATTGTAGTTATTTTTAGAATTCATCTGCAAATTAATGTTTTTCCCCAAAAGAGCATTGACATCTTGCAGACTTCAGAAAAAAAACTATTATTAAAGAGACAGAAATGATATTTGAGTTTTTATAAGTATAGAATTATAATTCATTTTGTTTTAATTGTTATATTGCCACTTATTTAGGGTATCTTTTATTTCCAAGTTCAGTTAGAGTTTGAGGTTGCAGAGACAGTTGGAATTTGTCAGGTGGAAAGCAGGAGAGGAGATAACTGCACAAAGAACCCCTTCCAAATAGAGATTCCCTTACATCTTTGGTCAAACATTAATGTGCACTTAATGTACCAACAGAATTAGATTCTGTGACACCCAGGAGAGAACAGCTACTGGGGAGTTGTGGGCAGAATGGACATTTTGAAACACTGGGACCTGTTGAAGTTCTGACCAGTCAGAGTGGAAAGAAATCTCTAAAAACCCCAGGCATTCAATTAGGACTCCAAAAGGTGACACCTAAGTAGCAGGATTATTCTAGCCAAATCGAACAGGGCCTGAAACCAAGCATCAACAGGACCATGCTGCATGGGAGAACAAAACTAAGCTTTCCTTACAGAAAGCCAAAAAGATATATTTTCAATAATATCATATTCACAATGTCTAACACAATATAAAACTATTTGATATCAATAAAGCAGGAAAATATACCCATACCCAAGAGAACAACCAATTAAAAACAGACCCAGAGATAATATTATTGGAGCTAACAGAGGATTAACACTTACACAACTATTATAAACATATATATATATTTTTAATTTTTATTTATTTATGATAGTCACACACAGAGAGAGAGAGAGAGAGAGAGAGTCAGAGACACAGGCAGAGGGAGAAGCAGGCTCCATGCACCGGGAACCCGACGTGGGATTCGATCCTGGGTCTCCAGGATCACGCCCTAGGCCAAAGGCAGGCGCCAAACCACTGCGCCACCCAGGGATCCCACATATATAATAATTTAACAGAAAAAAGTGGACATATGAGTAAATAGATAAGGATTCTTGGGATAGTAATGGGAACTATTTTAAAAGAACAAAGTGGAAATTCCAGAATTAGCACAGTATCTGAAATTTAAAGCATCAGTAGGTGAGCCTGAGAATGCATTAGACACTGAAGAAGAGATGCTCAGCATATTAAGGACAGGCAAATAGAACTTTACAAACCAAAATACTAGAAGAAAACATCATGAAAAAAATAAATCTCAGTGACCTAATAGACAATGTTAAATAAGCTAACGTATGTGTAATTAGAGTGCCAGAATAAAAGGAGGGAGAGTGGGGCATATTGGGAAATACTGGGTCAGAAAAAACATATTTCAAGAAATAATAACCAAATATATTCCAAATATGATGTCAACCCACAGATGCAGGAAGTCATAATAGACTCCAAGCAGGATAAATATAAAGAAAAACCTATGTAGGCATAACATAGCAATGTTACTGAATACCAAATATAATGAAAAAATCTTAAAAGTAGTCCAGAGAATAAAAGACATGTTACAATGAGGGTAACAATGATAAGAATGAAAGGTGATTTCTTTTTAGAAATAATACAAGGCAGGGACTCCTGGGTGGCTCAGCGGTTGAGCATCTGCCTTTGGCTCAGGTTGCGATCCTGGGTCCTGGGATCGAGTCCCACATCAGGCTCCCTGCATGGAGCCTGCTTCTCACTCTGCCTATGGCTTTGCTCCTCTCTCTGTGTTTCTCATGAACAAATAAATAAAATCTTAAAAAAAAAGAAAAGAAAAGAAACACAAGGCAGAAGTGATATCTTTAAAATGCTTAGAGGAAAATAAATAAATAAAATAAAATAAAATAAAATGCTAAAAGGAAATAGCTATTAACCTAGAGTTCTATATCCAGCTAAATCAGCCTTCAAAAATGAAAGAAAAAGACATTTCTCAATAAACATAGGCAGACAAAATTCATCAAGAAAAGACATGCACCACAAAAAAACAGTAGAGAAATTCTTCAGACTGAAGGGAAATGATACCAGAGTTCAGTCTTACATGAAAAAAATGAAAAGTGCTAGCAACAATAAATTTGTGGGTAAACAAAGTTTGGCTTCCTGTGATTTTCATTTCTTTAGTAGACAGTTCATTTTTTTAAGCAAAAATATTAATATATTTTAGAACTCAAACACACATAAGAGAAAGTATATGCTAATAGAGGCAAAAGGAAGTATATCATTGTAAAGTTCGTATATGTGAAATGGTAAAATAAGGAATTCAAGGTAGGCTCTGATAAGTTAAGGATACACATTATAATTCAGAACAATCACTTAAAAATCAACAAAGAGATAAAGCTAATAAACCAATAGTGGAGATAAAACATAATTTGAGAAAATTCTTAATCTCAAAGAATGCGAAACAGGAGAGAAAAATAGCAAAGAACTGATGAGACAAATATAAAACAAATAGCAAGATGGTAAATTTAAACCTAACCACATTAATAATCACATTATATCAAAATGGACTAAACACTGCCATCAGAAAGCAGAGATTACAGACTTGAAGAAGGACCCAACCACATAAAAAGAGATGGATTTTTTAAATACAGAGACACATATCGATTAAAGGTTAAAAAAATAGGAAGTATATATTATGCAAAAACTAGTCATAAGAAAGCTGGAATGGCCATACAATTATCAAGGTATACTTCAAGACAAAATAGAAATAAAGAAGAACGTTTCATAATAATAACAGGATCAATTCATCACACACACACACACACACACACACACAAAGCCTAAACTTGTATGTACCAAATAGCAGCTCCAAAATGCATGATGCAAAAGTTGTCAGAAATGAGAAAGAAATAGACAAATCCACCATTATTGCTGGAGATTTTAGCACTCAAGTCATTGATCCAACAAAGGTAGACAAGAAATCAGTAAAGATAGAGATAGGAAAAAACACTATAGAACATTCCTGCGTGAATCTAAGGATGCCCATTCCTGGACTTACATTCAATAACCACTGATTTGCTCCATCTCTTTAACTTTTAGCAGAATCATAATAGCAAATCCATTCCAATCAGACAATTCACTAGTTTATTTTTTAATTAGGAGGATAAATCCAGAAACTCTTCAAAGTATTACATCTGGTATCTAACCAGGAAATTCTTTCTTTTTTATAACCTGAAGACACACTATTCTGTTTAAATCCATTCTCTTCCCTGTGGTTTTATAATAGGCTTTTTGAAATGTAGAGATTCTAAAGATCACATAACTCAAATGTTCCATTTTACAGAAAAGAAACACCATTTACTCTTTGTGGCCCAGTTTCATTGCTACATCCCCATTTAAAGATAAGAAAGTAGTGTCTCAGAAAGGATAAGTAACCAAGCCAGGATCAAGTTGCTAAGTGGTAGAGTGTAGACTCTGACCTACACAGTCTAATTCTAAAGCCCATTATCCTCATAACAGACTTGGTAAATGCTTACTGAATTAGGATAACAACTTAAGAAAATCAAGATACCATAAATTCTAATGATGTGACTGCTTCAATATAGATTACTATGGTTGGAGCCAACGTAAAACCCACATCTTCTGAACCCTAACATCATCTACTTCCCACATTGTTTGAGAGAAGGGAAGTTAAAATAAGGCAATTTGTTTTTAAATGTCGTTGATTTCAATCTAATCCCTAGTTTTTCAGCTTAATCTCTTACAACTAAAGTTGTGATTGCTTCCAATCAGATAAATTCACTCTGAAGCACAAGAAAATGTGTGACATCCCAGTTTTCCATTTTAACCTCATTGTACCTAAAATCTAACCAATGACTTGAAATGAACAAGGGAGTACCTTGCTAAACAATAACACTACTATGGCTTTTCAATGCCAAATACAATTTATGGTTGCCTAGTCTGAACTGTTTTTAAATAAAGCTGGGTTTTTTTGTTCTCCAATGGCTGCCTCCACCTTGTCAAATCTCCATTTCTAGTCCCCAATATCCCAGCAAAACCCATAGCTTTCCAGGTATTTTCAGTTATTAAATACTCATTCCATTATAATCTCTTCTCCACTTTAATATTTAACATTTCCATTTATTTAGGGGCAGCTAGTTAGGCTTAGGACCAAGAGGAGAGATACATAATCTCAATTCTCTTTTTCCCCAGTGTTAGAGTTGAAATCAGGGCAGAGTCTTCTCAGAGATAACTCAATATCCCCTTCCTTCTGGATATCTCGCCCTTTCAGTGTGCTAAAGCAGGGAACTAGAATAGAAAAGATGTGTTGTCTCATTCAGTTAGCTGACTTCTGGGGTGGTCTTCCTCTGGCTTGATCTGGTTTCATCTACTGTGCAATGATCCCTGATATGTAGATGGTGTCCATGGTTTTCTTGAAACAGCCCACAATGTACTGAGGACCCCTTCAGAGAGGGAGAAGTCACTTCTTTTTGGGCCCCTGCCACTGCTTAGTGCCCCAAAATCCGTCTCTGGGCAAGCAGGAGGGGCTAAGTCTTGTTAGTTGCCTGAATACTATATGATTCATGTTTCCCTTTTGATTCCACTGGTTCTTCACTTGGGATCTTTAGAACAACGAGAATTTTCTATGCCCTTTAAAGTCTTCAGGAAATTTGCACTTGGAAGTCCCTGCCCCCCAATTTCCTTAGTACAGTCTCTTTCTGCACTTTATTCCAGCAAGTTTCTTATTTTTGAAGATTAAAGAATTATCAAAATAGGCATTGGTCATCAGGATCATGGGTGCCTATACACTTGAGGAAAAATAGCAGACTGTCTCAAGAAGTTTCTCATCATGCTTGACTCTCCTTCACTGGGAAGCACCAGGTCAGATTCTGGTAGTATCCGGCCAGTGACAGAGATGACAGTTACCTTCTGTTACAGGCACATCAAATCCTTGCAAGTGATTCCCTTAGCACTTCCACCATGTGCATTGGAGGTAAAGAGAGTAAGCATGCCATCCTCTTCTTACTCCTGGGAAGGGAGGAGAAACCCTTTTGGCCACAAATACTGGCCCCTAGTTGATCACCGCCTTATTCCCTCACTCACCCACCCAGTGATTTTTCTCATACAGGTTTTTGAGGTGGGATGATTGTGAAGGTAGCAGAGTATGCATGACCACCTTTTCGGAAGGATGCAATTGTTAGATTCTCCTATAAGCTGAATTGTATGCCCCCCTCCCAAATTGTATGTTGAAGTCCTTGCCTCCAGTAGCTCAGCATGTGACTATATTTGGAGATACGATCTTGAGGAGGTAATTAAGGTTAAATGAGATCATCCGGGTGGGCTCCAATCCAATATTACTGGTTCCTTTATAACAAAAGGGATTAGAACAAAGACATATACAAAGGAAAGACACAGTGAAAAGATACCCATCTACAAGCCAAGTAGAGAGACCTCAAAAGAAACCAACCTTGCTAACACCTTGATCTCAGACTTCTAGCCTCCAGACTGAGAAAATATATTTCTGTTGTGTAAGCCACACTGTATGTGGTGTTTTCTTACAGCAGCACTAGCAAAGTAATATAGAACCCTTTAGAAGATGGAGATGATTAATGCCAATTTGTCCTCAGGATTAGAGTCTAGTTCTAATCTAGAGGCCACAAAGAAAGTCCCACTCAATAATCAAGCATAAGAAATGTAAGCTAGCACATCAATGTTGGAGAAATATGGGAAGATGTAGCCAATCGCACAAAAGGAATGGCCAAAAGAAGAATGATAAACTAGAAGAAAGACTGGGCCTAGTTTTAGAAGAATATACCAGCAAGACAATGGAAACATGATGGTAATCAAACCACACTCACATAATGAAGCCAATGCATGAGGTGAGACCACTGGTGAAGACTCTGGTTGTGTCGGAATAGAAAAGTCCAGGTAGGGTCGCTGGGTGTCTCAGTCAGTTAAGCATCCTGCCTTTGGCCCAGGTCATGATCCCAGGGTCCTGGGATTGAGCCCCACATTGGGATCCCTGCTGGGTGGAGAGTCTGCTTCTCCCTCTGCTTGTGCTCTCTCTTGCACTCTCTCTCTCTCTCTCAAATAAATAAAATCTCTCTTTTTTTTTTTTTTAAGGTAAGTCCAGGTAATTCTGGGGCTGATAAATAGGGGTAGCTTGAAGAAGTCAAATGTGTTAAACCACACAGAGCATCAGAATCACAGAAATCAGGACAGGCAGAGAATAGCACAATGTCACCTAATGAAACAAGAATTCTGGGAATAGCAAAGCAACCACATTTTCTTGGTCATGATCTGGTCTTAGTCAAAACAGGGTCTATGATTAAAGACAGAAGAGTCAGTCCACCATGTAGCAGGATTTGAAGGACTCCCTCCTGAGTCTGAACTTGATTTGATCAGAAAAGATCTTCCCCATAAATCTGTCTTGAACTGAAAACTTAACTCCAAAGTGTTATATGTGAAAAGAGAACTTTAACTGAGTTTAAGAAATTATGTAATTTTGCAGTGATTACATTTAGAGCTATTTGAGCATGGTCCCTGAAGTCAGACACACATAAATTCCAATTCTGGAGCAGCATGGGTGCCTCAGCGGTTTAGCACCGCCTTCAGCCCAGGGTGTGATCCTGAAGACCCAGGATCGAGTCCCACATAGGGCTCCCTGCATGGAGCCTGCTTCTCCCTCTGCCTATGTCTCTGCCTCTCTCTCTCTCTCTCTCTCTCTGTGTGTGTGTGTGTGTGTGTGTGTATGTGTGTGTGTGTCTCATGAATAAATAAATAAAATCTTTTTTAAAAAGTTCCAATTCTGGCTCTACTCCTTGCTTGCTGTGTGCCTTAGGCAAGTCACTTAGTCTATGGGAACCTCAAGGTTCTCATCCGTAAAATGGGGATAACTCACATGCCTATCTGTGACTCCAATGCAATCATACATATTCCTTCTTAAACAGGGACTAATCACTATATGTTATTATTCAATCGATATTAGCTTCCTGTTCCCCTTCCATCATCAAGGTGGCAGAAATCGGGGCTTTTAAGGGCTAGGACAATGGATAACTAGATTTTGAGGCAAAAGGAAGGAAAGATACTGGAGAGGATGGAGAACTGGCAGGAGAAGGTGATTAGGGGTCAAGGAGAGGAATACCAAAATAAATGTTACCAGTGTCCTCTGTTTCATGATCTTATTTAGGAAAAATGCAGTTGGAGAGTGTTTCCTCCACAGTCATTGGGCAAGCATGGCCATCAGGTTTGGGACCCTAACTAATGACACCGGGATTGACCTGAGAAGATAGCACACTTTCTGCTGGTCAAGCTGGCTAGACAGGCATCCCTCCCTGTTCAGTGTGCTGTGGGCAGACAACTCCCAAATCAGCACCTTGCACCGAAGTACATGCACCCCCTAACCCCGATAAAGAAAAGCAGTTCTCCACTCTTTTATGGAGAATGGCTGTCCTTGTCAGCTAGAAACCCCTCCAAGTCCATTTGTCTTGACCTTGATCAAAGTTTCCCTGCTGTGGATTGGGATATTGTGTGGTACAGTGTTTGATAGAAAGAATTTACTCTACAGAGAAAAATTCTAAGAGAGCCACCCAGAGGACACTGATTATAAAGTACTCATGTGACAGAGCCAGCAATCCGCACATCCAGATGTCAAAAGCTGGTTAATTAAGATTAAGACATATTTGCTTTAGCAAGTCCAGTCAACCCAATTGCAGTATAGTTCTTTTCCTATTGTTCATTTCTACAGAAATTTCTTTGTTTCTGTAGAGCAGCCACAGTGGCAGAAATATCCAGAATTTCACAACAGCATTTCTCAAGCAACAGGGGAGAATAGCTCATTTATTTGAAAAAAGGAAGGGGAAATTTTTAGGAAGGAATTCAATGGTTTAGCCTTCAAGCTATCATTTTTAACAGAAAGCACATCCACAACTTCAAATGGTGAAAACGGAAAGCTAACTGTTTCAATTGACCATAGACACAATGGCAGAGGATGTGAGCTCAAGGCTGAGTCTCATTCACACTTCACCAGCTCCCTTGGGTAATATGCTCCATCTTGACTCAGAAGGAAAAGTTTCTCTACCAAGTCAGTCATAAATGCTGCTGCTGACATTTCTATTTCTCTATTTGCTTGACTATGGTACTAAGACCCTAAAACATGGCTTATACAATTTGCAAATTAAGATGATTTTTCAGCAGCCATAAACTTCAAACTGAAGAGGCTATTCAAAAAGCTGTGGTAAAGGAGGCAGTAACTGTTTTATCTTTTTCCATAAAACTCTAATGCGTTGGAGGGAAAATAAAGAAACCCCAGGTATAAACACTGCTATTGTAAGCTCAGTACACAACCTCTGTGATCCATCTACAACCAAGTTGAAGCTGTTGAATACAGTAATGATCAAATTCTAAACAGAACTCATGAGAGGAACCAGAACGATCTGAAAAAAGGAGTTTTTTAATGGGATTTATTAGCAAGGCCATCCTTGGGAATTATAGTGACATACATAGAAGAGTTTTGCAAAGGCAAATTACACTATGTTGGGCATTATTCTACCTCAATTTAAAGGTAAAAGGCAAAAAACCAAAGGTCATCAGCCCAAGAGTATATTAATTTATATCTAATGTAGGGTTTTTTCCACACATGAAGAAGTCCAAAGGGAAAAAATTATAGCTCCCACAAGAAACTTTCGGCAATAATCTTACATAATTTACAACATAAAAGGACATCTCTGCGTCCAGGAATTGTGGCTCATCAGCATTGTAAAAATGGATCAGTGCAACTCATCTGATGCAAAAGTCATATTAAAATCTTTAGGCAGCTAGCTGCTTTGCACAGCCCATTCCTCCCATTGCCCATCACACTCACAACAGGTAATATTTATGGATGCTCTAGTGGAAAGACAAATACATGACCTTTAGGGAAAAGAGGGCAAACTAAAAGGACATGCCCAATTCTTCAGAACCCGAAGAAGCATTGCTCAGTTGCCTGATGAGGCCCGTGCCAGCTGGATCCTCTATCTAGCCTAGCACAGGCTCAGGGAAGCCCTGAACGATTTCATTATCTCCTGTCTTCCAAAGGGAAAAAGAGCCGGCTTTCCTATTTCATGATAATTGGATGAAGAAATGTGGGTGGGAGCACAATTCATTTCAGAGTTTGATGAATTATTTACCAATTAAGAAGATGAGCAGAGGAAGGGGAGGGCTACATAACTTTGATATGAATGTTCCTTTTATTATATTATTTATACACATGAAATTGTTGCTTTTATTAACTAAGAGGTTAATCACTTGAATGGAATGCTTTGCATCCTTTACAATCCCGTACACAGGCAAATTGGCTAATTTTATGTTAGGAAAATAACCTGGCAATTTTTCTAGCACTTATCTGTGTGGTGCAGTTTAATAACATTTTATAGTATGAAAAATGAGTAAACCAGCTGGGCTGCTGGTGTTGCAAAGCCACTTTGTCTTAGTGGTGAGGGAAAGCAAAGAGTTCTTGTGATCCTAGTAGAGAACGGACTCCAAGAAAATTATCTTTCACTGCTTATCAGGTGGCAACAGGAAAGTGTATCCTACATGGAACCAAAGCTCAAACTACAGGGTCAGAAGATGTGGTCATAGACTCAGTCTCTGCCACTCACTATCCATGTACTTTGGGCAAGTCAAATGCTTTCTGAGTCTTATCTTCACTTGTGAAATAAGGATAATCCACTCATTCATCTAAATATATTTCGAGAGCATTCTACATACCCCCATTATATAGGATACCGGGATTGAAGTGTTGAGTAAGACAAGATTCTTGTCTTGAAGCTTTCATTCTAGTGGGGAGAATAATCCACATGTAAAAAACCAAACTAAACTTTTAAAAGTTGTGATAAGTGCTATTAAAGAAATATATAGTGATGTAATGGGACAGATGGCAGCTACACTTGCAGTGAACACAGCATGATGTATACACTTGTCAAATCACTAAGTTGTACACCTGAAACTAAGGTAACACTGTGTGCCAACTATACTCGAAATAAAGAAAAAGAAATACATAGGGATAATTGGAAGATAACAAAGATACCTATTCTTGCTAGGAGACTCTGAGAAGAATTCTTTAAAGAGCTATAGTTAAGTGAAAACCTAAGCAATAAGGAGCAATACACGATTTATAGAACCAACCAATGGAACAGTATTCTAGCAAAGGGAATAGCAAGAGCAAAGGCCCTGGTGCCTGAACAACTTGGTTGGTTCTGAATCAACTGAGAGATGATCAGTGTGAGTGTGAGCCATAGATGTACAAAATAAGGCTGATGAAATAAGAGAAGCCAGAACACATAGGACTTTGTAAGGAATTTGGATTTCTATTCTAAGTTTAATGGGAAGTCATTGAAGGGGATTATCATGATCTTGCATCCTTCTTTTAAAGATCTGTATATCCTGTGCAGATTCAATTGAAAGGACACAAAAGATACAGCATAGGGAATGTAGACAGTGGTGGTGTAATAGTGTTATATGATGACAGATGGTAGCTATGCTTGTGGTGAGAATAACGTAATGTGGAATCACTATGTTGTACACCTAAAACTAATGTAACATGGTATGTCCACTATATTTCAATATAAAAAAACACACACACAATAGGGAAGCCTGTGTGGCTCAGCAGTAGAGCATCTGCCTTTGGCTCAGGGCATGATCCTAGAGATCAAGTCCCACATCAGGCTCCCTACAAGGAGTCTGCCTCTCCCTCTGCCTGTGTCTCTGTCTCTCTGTGTGTATCTCTCATGAATAAATAAAACCAAAAACACATACCCACACACACACAATAGAGAGGGAGAGATTTTATATGGGGCCATTAAGGTAATTTAGATGTTAGATGTTGCTGGCCTTGACTAGAATGTTGGCCATGAATATGGAGACAAGTGGGCAGAGACAAAGCTATAATTCTGGAGAATCATCTGGTCCTGGTGATGGGAAGATTATGTTCCATCATATTTCCGATAAGATAAAGAGAGAAGCTTCTAATGACAGTGACTTCAGTAACTGAGAACATGCTAGTGCTAAATGCTAATACAAGACTGGAGACATCCAGGTTTGGCAAACATTTACAAGTTAAGTTTGCACATAATTTTGAGGCATCTTTTGAGACACCCAAGTGGATATGTCAGGTAGGGTAATTAGATACATATGTGCAAGCTCAGGAAAGAACCATGGGCTAGGAATATAAATTTGGGAGTCTTCAGATAAGCAATGGTATTTGAAAGCTGATCATAATATCTTCCTTACACATCTCAAAGGTTTTTTATTATCTTGCAAGCTACCTGTCTCACTTAGTTAAGCTAAATTATGTTACAGTAACAAAAACTTGAATATATCAGTGGCTAAAGACAGGAAAGGTTGATTTCTTGCTTATGCTACATGCCCGTAGCAGGTAGTCTGGGGCTTCGATCTCCGTCTTTGTTATCATCACTAGGCCCCAGGCTGTCAGAGCTGCCAAATCTAGAAAATTGTTGGTCATGGTAGCAAAGGGAATATCGAACTCTGAAGGGCCTCACACTGACATTAAGGTTGCAGCAAAGAAGTAAGTTATTTGTGCCTTCAACTCTTTGGCCAAAACTAGTCGCATGACCCCATCAACCACAAAAGAGCCAGGAAGTACAATCATATCCTGTACCCGGGATGGGGAAACCATTTGGTAAATAGCACATTTGGTAACTAGCACCAATAACCACCACACTAAAGAAATTCCATCCCTTTGGGGTAGAAGGTGTCAATGGGAGCTAATGGTTCTCAGCTCTTCTAACTTCTGAGTCTCACTTTGTGTCTTCTGAAGCACTTTGCTCATGTGCTATAATATAGCAAATAAGGAAATAACATATGGAAAGTAAATGATAAGTCTTAGGGAAAAAAGTCTTTTTAAAGGTTAGTTCAAGGGCCCTACACTGAAATGTAATGGGGGAACTGTTGACACACAACACAAATCATTAAGTATTTAGTAACCATTGGTTATCAGGGCCTTGGCTTGACATCCTCATTTTGGAGACAGTTGTACTCGCTTGTATTGATTGAGGTGGTGTGCACTAACAAAAGCTGGAACCTTCAGATTTAATGAAGGCAAAAAGCCATCATGAGCAGAAAGCTGCTATCAAGCTGATTACAGTAGACAAGCCCAAAGTTTGATTAATTCCATGGAGAATTGACCCCAAGAAGAAACTCACTATAGTTTACATGAGTCAACTCAATCAGGATCAGGGAAATCTGGTAAATTCCCATTGGCTGGTAGATGGAGTAAGTCCAATAATAGGTATGCAATTAGACCCCAGATAATTACTAGATCAGATTGCCCTGAACCTCTCCTTGGTAGCAAGGTAAATGTTTAAGGAGGCCTACTTACTCTCTCATGTCATTTGGATAGTCTTGATACCTTCTCCTCTCTAAATCTCTTTACCTTGCCAGGAAAGGTTCTGAAAAGGCTGGTGCTTTCCTAGAGTCTATTCTGTTCTGAGTCAGATGCTACCCAAAGCTAAAGCTCAAAAACCACAGCCTTTGCTCTGAGAACTCTACAAGTTTAACATTGCAGATCACATTCTCTTTTCAATTACATATATTTAATTAGTTTGCTTATTGACCTTTTGTAAATAACCTAAGTTTTAACTTGAGTGTACAGGTAGTCTATACTACCTGCAGGTAGTACCAGGTAGTCTACCTGTTGTAGGTCCTAAAAAAGTAGGTCCTAAAAAAGTAAGAGTAACCTGTTCCAGGGGGCAAGGTGCACTAGCTAAGTAAGGATAGTTGACTGCTCAACAAGTAGACCCTGATTCTGGGGATACTGGTATATAGCTAAAGGACAGAGGCCCTAGGTGGAAGTGGGAGTGAGGGAAAGCAAGAGGTTCTGAATCACAGGGATGGAAGTGGTGTGAGAAAGGGAAGGTTGGAGAGGTGGGTTGGGGCTGAGAGTAGAAGACTTTGAGTGCCACCATAAAGCCTGGAGACTCACTCCTCTGAGCAGAGCCAAGTCATTAAAGATATTTCTGGCTGAAGGGTGACTTGATGTAAGCGGAGTTTTTTTTAAGAATGCAGAGAGAGGGTTGGGTTGGGTGGTAGAAAAAAATGAGATCTTCCTTGGAATGAAAGGAAGACCAATCATGAGAAGGACATCAGTTATGAAGCTATTAAAATGACCCACATAATCATCCTTTCAAACTACTGCTTCTAGCCACGTGCCCCAAATCTCCAGCGACAGATGACCTTCATCCACACACCATATCCTTCATTTTCTCCACAGATAAAGTTTGAGCACGAAGACATTGAAAGGCCTATAATGAGTCAGCTCCTCCACACTTTTCTCCTGTTATGGACACCTCTTTCTAGAGCCAAAGGACTAGGAAACCAATCTTAGACTTTGTTATTGTTACCTGATTTTGCTCTACTCTGCCCAAGAAGAGCAGCTGTTTCTTGGATTTATGCATTGAGCCTCCTTAAAATACCAGGCACTGTGCACAGAACATACAAAGAAAATTCCTGAATCGTGGCCTGTAGATGCTCAGAGGTAACTGTAGGGAAAACAAGCAGATTGTACCATCAAAGATAATAAGCAGGACTATGAAATGTGGGCTTCCTGGTCCCTTCCTCTGTCTAACACACAAAACTCCATGAAGTGAGGTGCCACACCAGGAGAAAATCATATTCACATTGAGTCTGAGAGAAAGAAAAGAAGAAAAACTACAAAATATTCCTGGGTATTAGAAAAATTGGTCTTTAAGAAAAAAGGAAGCTACTAGGTTCAAACGGCTAAACAAGGAGAAGTAAATTCAAATATGACACAGAAAGGTCTTGGGTGTGGAAAAGAGGCGAAGATTGAGGTATGTTATCAAGCAGAGGCTTTCTGGGTTAAAAGGAGCAAAGCAAAACACATTTTATAAAATCTTGCCTTCTGCCATGCACTCCACCTGTCTTATCTCATTGAATCCTTTGCAGGATACCATGAAACAGGTCCTATTATTATTATTCCCTTTTTTGCAGATGAAGAAACTGACACTTGTCCAAAGACACACAGCTAATAACTAGTTGGTTATGAATTTCAACCCAGTTGAGCCCTAATACCTATGGGCATCAACACCGCACGTATACTTATACTGCCTCCACAGTATTTAGTCTCTAAAGTCTGAGGATTAGATGCAGTAATCCATCTCTCCTTCAGAGTTACTACCTCTAAATGACATTTCCATGTACTTCATGAATATCTATGACATGGATATCCTATAAGTACTTTATTTTGAAGTGTCTAAAGAAATTTCACTTTCTTCCAGCACCCAATCTACTCCTCTTCCTGCTTCCTTTAGCTCATAAAGGTAACATCTTTCTCCCAGTTACTCAATTATCCTTGACTGAGATGATATCTCTCCAATACACAACCAGAATTAAATCTTTTTTGGCCTTCTTTTGAGATATTTCACATGACTCTGAAGTCATTTCCTAACTGGCCTTTCTGTCCCCACTCTCTCCCTCCTGCCAACCACTGTCCAGCTGTCTCATCCTGCCGATGGGGCTAGTTTTTTTCAACACCAATGCTGGGAATCCTCAGTGATAAGTCAGGTAAGCCCACAGACTCAAGAATCAGATGGCCAGAGTTCAAATCCACTTTTCTTCACTTAACCAGCTATATGACTTGGGCAGTAACTGAAATTCTTTTAGTTTCAGTTTTTAAATCTATTAAATTAGGATAATAATAATACCTATCTCTTAAGGTCATTTGGAAAATTAAATAAGACACTTCAGCTCTGGTCACAGAGTAAGGACCCTGTGAAATATTATCAAGATCATTTACATTAATGATGGTGTCTCTTCTCTGATCAAAATCCTCTGTTGATTCCACGTTGCTTACAAAATGAAGTCTGGGCAATTTTTCGGTGTGGTATCCCAATCCCATCAGAAAATTGTCTTAACCTGCCTTTCTGGACTCCTTTCCTTTCACCCAGGCTCTCTTCTCTAGCTTGCTCTAAGCATGGAGTCCACTCATAACTCACCAGTGCTTCCGCCATTCTGCAATTCCCCCTTCTACACCTTTGCTCAACATGATCCTTGTGCCTGGAAAGCTTGTACTCATAGTGATCTATCAAAATCCATCCCAACTTCTCTTAACATCAACCTCCTCTCTGTGAGGTGTTCACACATCCCTTTTTTCCAGATACCCCCAGTGATCTTTCCTAGTGCTCTGTCTTACCTGGACTTATACATCCAGATTGCAGGTCACCTTAATAATAGCTCTTTCTCCCCTGTGATGTCATATTTTTTATGAAAAAAAAAAAAACCTGTGACATCACAGGTTGAAGCACACATTCAACTCCTGTCCATTCTCCACTCTTATTAGGGAACATCTTATTCTTTGCCCAGGAGCACACCCACAACTACAGTTTCTTCCATGAACAGGAGCACTGGGAATGACTCTTGAAATCCCTTCTCATGCCAAACATGTCAGTTACCTGATCAACAGTGACCCATGTTTAAGAGGATGGCACAGCCAGTATGAACAAAAGATACCAATGACCTACACCAGCCCTAATCAAAACTAGGGTACCTTATAGGAGTTGATTTTCCCCCATTCACACAGTAAGTTCTTAAGAGATTAATATATGGCAGTGATTCTCAAAACTGTCTGTACACCAATATCAGTTGGGGAGCTATACTGTTTCCTGGGGCTGCCATAACAAAGACCTATAAACTCTGTGACTTCAAACAACAGAAATTTATTGTCTCAGTTTCTCTAATTTAAGATGGAGATAACAATAGAGCCTGCCCCACAGGGAGATTATAAAGATTAAATAAGGTTATCAAGGAAAGCCTCTAGAACCATGCCTCGAATCTTATTATCCTCATTATTATTATAGTTCTTTTTTTTAAAAAAAAAAAGATTTATTTATTTGATAGAGAGCAAGAGAGCACAAGCAGGGGGGAGCAGCAGATGGAGAAGGAGAAGCGGGCTCGATCAATGTGGGGCTCAATCCCAGCACCGTGGGATCATGACCTGAGCCCAAGGCAGACACTTAACCTACCGAGCCACCCAGGCACACCTATTCTTATAGTTCTAATACACATGCATCCTAAGTTTTAAAGCCTTAACTGTAATGTTCAATGAAGAGTATTTAGTCTCTATTTTAGAGATGAAACAAAGGGAGTAGCATAGTTATTCAATAGTTTACTCAAAAGTCAGTAGGAAAATCTAGAAAGAAATTTACATCTCCTCTGTACATATCATAGCCCAGCACTTCAGGAAACCAGTGGCTTTTAATCTTGGTCTCAGGGGCCAATGTGATGGGGTGAAGGGATGTGAGGGAATGAAGCAGTACAGCTCATTTTTATCTGCTTCACATGTTAATTCCCCACAGGATTTTGCTTGAAAAGAAGAGGGAGTGAGGGTTTCCATGGTTGAAAAAAATTTGGAAAGCACTGTGTCAGATTATGTTACCATAAACCTCTTGACCAGCAGAAATTTACCCCAGCTTCTGCTTCCTCCCTTTTTCCTCATGGAGCAGAAAAGCCCCAGAGAGTCTCAAGTGGTTGAAGAGACTCTAAGGAGGGAGTTGAGGGTAGTCTTCACAACCGGTAAAAAGAGATATGCAAAGTGGCTTCGCTGTAGCATTTCATAATGTCTACTCTCTGCTGGTTACTAAAATTTGTGTGAGGGAGGCAGAGAATTAAGACCTCCCAAGGCCCCAATCAGAGTCGTCTCCGCTGAGAAATGCAGGGTGAAATGGACGGAGCACTCTCTTACCCTTATGCTTCTAATCACCGAGAAGCTCAGGAAATTGGAAACGCCCCAGAAACAACATGACATATCAAATACCAGAGCCTGGGCGATCCATCACCATCTTCATCACTGTGGTCATTACCATTCACTTCCACTCTGCGGACAGCCCGTAAATCAGCCTGTGGAGCTCTTTGGGATCACTGAGTGAAAGGCACTGAATAAATGTCAGCTGGGATCATTAGAGATACCTTTCACTTCAGACAGACAAATGTTAGTGAGTCCATGTTCAAGGAAGCACCAATCGGGACCCTGGATATTTCCAGGGGCCCCAAGATGCTAATAATGATTCACATAGTCAGAAAATTAAGATAGAAAAGGAGCGGGCTTTCTCATCTCACAATATTAAAAATACTCCACAAGCATAAAAATTCATTTACCACACTTGGCTTGTGCAGGGACATATTTGTGGCCCCATGTACTTTCTCCAAGATCTGAAAATAGGCAGAGAACCAAATAATTTTCAGTACTCCAAATCCGTTGGGGCAAACCTTTAGAACCCCGAAGACACAAGCACCCAAAGACGTTTATAGGAAGATTTTGTTCCATTCTGCCACGCTGAGCCCTCTTGTATCTTTTCCCTGAATTTTGTCTTCAAAGGCAATGGCTTTCTACAGTGTGCCCACTCTTTAAAACTGGACTGGATCTCCTGCAACAGCTCTGGAAACTCAGATCAGGTCTAGAGATTATGACTGCTCTCATGAAAGATTTTTTCCAACACTTCCTAGCTTTGGGACATCATGTTTTCCAGACCTAAGTCATCCCATCTCTCTTGCTCAGAAAGTAAAATCTTCACCTCCTGGCATATTCCCTTGTGTGTTTCACATCTGTGGTGGTTTTCTATTGAATTGAGTACCAGGCCCAGATTCTCATGCACCAGGAGGAGGGGAGTAAGCCTTTTTAGTCGGTTTTCTATTGTTCATTGTTCGCCAAGTACTGAAAGCATTCTCAGTACAGTATTGGATGGATCCTCAAGGTCCCTTGAGGCAGAAAGTCCAAAATAAAGAGACAGAAGTAAGTGACTCATACAGAAAACTGCTCTGCTGGGAAGAAGAGCCAAGTTGTTCATGGTCTGTACATGAGCCAGGTGGGTGGGAGTATGTTTATGTTAGAACTTCCAAAGACCAACTTCCAATGAGGCCCTCTGGAGACATGAGGCTCTAGTCAACTCTGTCTTTGGGGAAAAACTTCTTCCTGCAAAATAGGAGGCAAGGCCACAGGAGGATTCTGGAATTTCCCGTTTAACAACTACATGGATTATATTTGTCACTGGAACACAAACACCTTTCTTCAGAGCTATATTTATTTAGTGCTTAGAAATGGGGTAGAATTAAAAAGCCCAGAATGGAGAAGTCCAGAATTCAGGGGAAAAAAAAAATATGAGCATATTGGGTCCATTTCTTCTCTTCAGGGTTCCTCTTCAAAGGGATTGGGCTCTCAGCTTTCAGATCCTTTCTGGCTTCTAAACCACATTCTGAGAGTTCCTGTATAGCTGCCATGTAGAGCTAACTGGAACCCAAGCATCAGTGATCAGGTGTTTATCCCCTGAAACTAGGCTGGGAAAACCTAGAAAATTATTGAAAAGTGCAGGTAATTCCATGACACCACTATTTGCTCTTGACAGAAACATACTGCAGGCCAGTCTCCTCATGAGAGAGAGGATTGGGTCCTTCTTTTCTTATTTTTCTTCACTGTCACTCACACTATTTGCTGATAATAAGCCAGAACATGTTGGAGTATGGATAGGAAAGAAAGAATAAGAAAGCCATTACTGTACCTGAACTAGTACTGCCCTACGATGGTGTCTTAGTCATCTTAGGCTGCTATGACGTTACCGTACACTGAGTGGTTTAAAAACACAGAAATGTATTTCTCATTATTCTGGAGGCTGAGAAATCTAAGATCAAGAGACCAGCAAATCCAGTGTAGCATGAGAGCTTTCTCCTTGGTCTGCAAAAGGCCTTCTTCACATGGCAGAGAGCAGAGAACAGGGGCAAGTTCTCATGTCTCTTCATATGAGGGCACTAATCCTGTCCATGAGGGTTCCATGCTCATGTCCAATTACCTGCCAAAGCCTCCACCTCCAAATACCATCACTGTGGGGGTTAAGATTCCAACATATGAATTTTGGGAGGACATAAACATTCAGTCCACAGCAGATGGCTTCTTGCTCTTTAGGCCAAGCAATCATTTGAGCGAATTCTTGGTCTCTCATGGGTATTTCTGTAGATTTACCTGAACTCCTTTGCTGGGATTCATCTGGCTGCAACTTCTATGATTCTAGGTCTTTTCTTCTATTGCCGATTCCCATCCTTATCACCATCCCTGGTTTTCTTGTATCTACTCTACACAGAACTTTTGCCATGAAAGTCACATTGTACCTTCCAAATGTACCTTAGTCATGAAAGACCAAAATCTTGGAGAGAAGGAAAATACATAAAGATAAGCACTACACTGGTTGCTACTTGTGCCCCTCTAGGCATTTGCCAATTTTCTTTATGGAACATAGCTGCTGAGCAAAGAGCATCAGCTAAGTTTATAAATCTCACTGACAGGGGAATTGAAAATTAGTGTACAGGGCTACCAAGACTGCTAGAACTTAAGAAGTCATGATCTGAGAGAAAATCAAACTGCAGAAATGTAAAGTGGATATTATATGTGCAATTTTTCCTTGTGGTATTTTTCATCTCCTAAGCTGCACATGTATGGGGCAAATTGCCAAGAAAACCAAGCAGAAAACAGCTGCTAAGAAGCTAAAAATCTAAGCAGACATTTCAGTAGTCTCCCAGTCCTCAGAAGACAAAAATTGAAGTTCATAGCCTGCCAAGAAAGAGAATTTCTAATAATCATACCAGACTCATCCTTGAGATCCTTGAAGAGGTAAGCTCTAGAAATAAAGACAAAGCTGAAATAGAACAGATCTCACTAGCCCTCACATTGAGCCTGGACCCAAGTCCAGGGGATCATGATGATCTCCCTGTGGTCTATTTGCCTGTCAGAAGAAAATTAAGTCCTCTCTAAAAAATATGTCATGTACAGTATCTACAATTTTTCATACATAATGCTTGGCATTAGATCAAATTTACAGAGTAAGCCAAAATATAAGTCATATGACCAAAAACTAAGAGGAAAAGAAAACAGGCTTCATAAATAAGTTTGAAAGCAAATATTTGAATTATTGGGCCTGGAATTTTAAATAATTATAAATAACATAATCAAAATAAGAAAAAGATGGACATTTGCATCAGAGTACTAGAATCTGTTTTAAAAAAAAAAAACAAATAGAAAACATAGAGGCCAGTATTACAACACTGAAATTAAAAATATAATAAATAGATTTAGTAACAGATTAGACATAACAGCAGAGAGGACAAGAGAACTGGAAGATAGATCAGAAGAAAATATTAGAATTTATATTTTCTCAGAGAAACAAAAAGAATTAAAACAGAAAAAGAGCTTACAAAACATGGGACATGATCAAAAGGACTTTTTATCAGTGTAATTGGAATCTGAAAAGGAAAGGAGAGAGATAATGCAACAGAAGAGGTACTCTTTTATTTTTTTGTTTTGCTTTCCAAAACAAGCAAAAATAGTAACACATTAAAGAAACACTACAAGTTTCAATCAAGATAAATACAGATAAATATATATATCCATGAAACTACTTAAACCTAAAAATAAAAAAAGAGTATCTGATAAACATAGAAAATGGACACATGATTTTTTAGGGTAGCAACAATAGAATTATGATGAACTTTTCAACACAAACTATGATGCCAAAAGACAATAGAATAATAGTTTCAAAATGCTTAAGGAAAATTATTGTCAACCTAGAATTGCATACACAAGAAAAATAGCTTTCAAAAAAGTAAGGTTAAATGGTGGCATTTTCAAACAAACACAATGATACCATAACCAGGATGGGCAAACTTTTAAAAACTAAGCACAAATTTTAAAAACTAAGATGAAAAGAGAATGATCCCAGATGGAAACATGTTACTGCAGGAAGGAACAAGATAACCAGAAAGGTTAAGTATTCAGTAATTCCAAATGAATATTATCTCTTTGTAACAATAGTAATAATGTCTTTCACAATTTAATATGTATGTAGAGTCAAAATACCTAATAACAATACCACAAAACTGAGTAATGGATAAATGGAATTAAGGTATTACAAGACCTTGTCCATAAAGTTAAACCTACTGACTTAAGTTAGATATTCATCACTCTAAAATGAATATTGGAATACAAATAAAATAAATACAATAAAGAAAAGTGTATAATTTTATGTGAATGGTAGAAAGAAGTAATTTTTAAAGTTTATATGATTAAAGCAAAAGAAGGCCAGAAATGGGGAAGAAACAGCCTAAAAAACCCCAAAAAGCAAAAAATAAGGTGATACATTTAAATCCAGGTATATCTCTAAGAACACTAAATAGAAAGAGAACAAGCACTTTTATTAAAAATAAATATGATTGTACTGGATAAAGCAAATAATATGTCCTTGTACATACATATAAGAGACAGATACATACCTTAAAAGTTGAAAGCAAAGGGTTGGAAAATATATACCATGTACTACCTAGCCAAAACATGTCTGTTGTATCTATAATATCAGACAAAATTAACTTTAAGGCAATAAGTATTATTATGGATAAAGAGAGAGATTCCTAATGCTAAAATTGTCAATCTAAATAATATTTAATAACTCTAAAACTGTATGCAGCAATTTATACGGCCTCAAAATATTGAAACCAAAAGCTGGCTGAATTGAGTGGAGAGGATGATAAATCTGTGTACTTGTAAGTTTATAACTTTTCTAGCAATTAATTGAATAAGTAGACTAAGAAGATGATTAGAATAATACAATCAAGAAACTTAACCTATTTGACATAACAAACCACTACAACCAACAACTTCAGAACGCACATCCTTTTTAAGTGCACTTGGGCAAGCAATCACCATAGGCCATATGCATGGTCATAAAGCAAATTTCCAATGAATTTCAAAGTGATTTAAATCATACAGAATATATTCTCTGACCCCAATGAATTTAAACTAGAAATCTACAAATGCTTACAAATTAAGCAAAAACAGTTCTAAATAATTCATGGACAAATTATATCTATAACATATATAATTATATATATACACATATATATATTATACACACATATATCACAATAGAAATTAGGAAATGTTTTTAATTCAATGATAAGAACATAACATATGAAACTTGCCTGATGAAAGGAAAGAGTGCTCACATGAAATGTGTAGCCTTAAATGCATAAACTAGAAAGGGAAAAGATACTTAAAATCTACAGTGCAAGCATCTATATCAAGAAGTTAGTAAAAGAACTGCAAATCAAGCCAAAAGAAAACAGAAAGTACATAGGAAGGGAGACAGAACATAAAGACTCCTAACTCGGGGAAACGAACTAGGGGTGGTGGAGGGGGAGGAGGGCGGGTGTTGGAGGGGAATGGGTGACGGGCACTGAGGTGGACACTTGACGGGATGAGCACTGGGTGTTTTTCTGTATGTTGGTAAATTGAACACCAATAAAAATTAATTAAAAAAAAAAAAAAAAGAAAGTACATAGGAGAAAAGATGAAGATGAATGCAGAAAACATTGAAATAGAAAACAAATATACGTTAGAGAAAATCATTGAGACAACAAAATACATCTTTAAAGATATTAATAAAATTAATAAATGCTTAGTAAGACTAATCCAGAAAAAAGAAAATAAAAACTACATCACCAATATTAAAAACAATAAACAGGCTATCACTATAGATCCTATGTACATTTAAGACATTAGTAAGAGGTTACTATAAATAAAGTTGATTCTAAATTTGAAAATTTAGATGAAATGGACAAATTCCATGATAAACAAGATTTATCAAAACTGACATAAGAGGGACACCTGGAAAAAATAAAATAAAAAGTAAAATAAAATAAAAAAAGAGGGACGCCTGGGTGGCTCAGTGGTTGAGCATCTGCCTTCGGCTCAGGGAGTGATCCTGGGGTCCTGGGATCAAGCCCTACATTGGGCTTCCCAAAGGGAGCCTGCTTCTTCCTCTGCCTATGTCTCTGCCCTTCTCTCTGTCTCTCACAAATAAATAAATAAAATCTTTTTTAAAATGTCATAAGAATTAGAAAATCTAAACAGTCCTATATTTGCCTACAAAATTGAATCTAATTGTACCAGCTATCTCTCAGTTCCAAATCCACCCTTAATTATTTTATGATACTGGAATATTTCTCCTCTGCAGGCTGGCACAATGCTAAGCTGCCAGTTGGGGGTCCTGGATGTTTGGAGCGGGGAACACACTTTCCTCCTGGTTCCAGTGTGTTCTTCCCCATTTGTTCCATGTGCACATGGCCAGCAACATGCAGACACCTAGAGGAGCTTATCCACCAGCTTGCTAGCCTTGGCCCCTAGTTCCCTACCCATAAGCCTTTAGTTGGGCAGCATCCCAATAGGAGGTTCCCTCTTCAACTTTCCTATGTGCCAGTCTTGACCAGCTAGCACTCCAGAAAGATGTTTTCAGTCTACAATTTCTGACCCATGATTCTGTGCCTGCAGCCTCAGCTCATTAGCTGTGGCCCTCCCCATCCCCAGGGGAACCCAGGAAATTTCTTCTGTATCAGTAGGCTATGGTTATGACTCATTCCACAATATTTGAGTCCCAAATTGAGAGTGGACACCTTACTTCCAAGTTTGCTTCTGCCCTGGGTATCCTGCTTCAGCCCTAGCATAACTCTAGAGTTCTTTTATTCCCTTGTAATAACTAAAACACTGTAAATGGTTAATAGTTTTTATATTACACTTCTGCTGTTCAAATTTCTGTGTGGTATCTATCTCCTGTCTGCACCCTGATTGACAAATAGTTAAATTTTAAAATAAATAAAAATAAAAACAAAACAAAAAACAAAACCAACCCTTCCCACAAAATAAACACAAGGCCAGATGGTTTCACTGTGATTTATTCCAAAAATTCTTTATTGAATTCAAATTTTAAAATAAATTTTAAAATAATTTAAAATTTTAAATTTTAAAATAAATAAAAAATTTTAAAATAAATAAAAATAAAAACAAAACAAAAAACAAAACCAACCCTTCCCACAAAATAAAGACAAGGCCAGATGGTTTCACTGTGATTTATTCCAAATTCTTTATTGAAAGAATAATACAGACCTTACACAAACTCTTACAGAGAATAAAAATAGAGATAATCCTTCCCAAGTCATTATGAGGCCATTATAATATTACCACAATTTAACAAGCAACTATACAAGAAAGAAAAATTAAAGGCAATGTCTCTCAAAAACATAAACCAAAACACCTAAATATAAACTTGGAAAATACAATCTACCAATATTTAAGAAGGATAATGCATCATGACCAAGTTGGAGTTATTCCTAAAATCCAAGATTGGCTGAACATTTAAAAAGCAATATGCAGGGGCACATGGGTGGCCAGTGGTTGAGCATCTGCCTTTGGCTCAGGGTGTGATCCCAGGGTCCTGGGTCAAGTCCCACATCAGGCTCCTAGTAGAGAGCCTGCTTGTCTCTCTACCTATGTTTCTGCCTCTCTCTGTGTCTCTCATGAATAAATAAATAAATAAATAAAATCTTTAAAAATGATAAAATGATAAAAGCAACCAGCAGAGTTTATTTCACAAAAATAAAGGACCAAAAATTCATGTTCACTTTGATAAATTCAAAATATTAAGAAATATTAGACTTATTAAGTGAATTTAGCAAAGTTGTTGTAAATATATTTCTATATATTAGTAACAAAATTTTTAAAATCCCACTTAAATTAACATAAAAATATCAAATATTGTGACAAATCTGACAAAAGATGTACAAAGCTATCTACACTATAAAATATTACTAATAGAGATTCAAGAAGAATAAATAAATGGAGGAATTTACATGTCATGAATTGGAAGACAACATTGTAAATATGGGTTTTCCCCCCATACTTATATTTAATTATATTTGATATTTGATTTTTAGTTTCAATGCAATTACAATAAAAATTCCAGGAATTCTTAGGGAAATTTAATTTACACAGAATGCAAAAGATTAAGAGTAGTAAAGATGATTTTGAAGAACAGTGTTGAAGGACTTAACGGGTATCAAGTTTTATTAGAAAGCTACAGTGATTAAAACAGAGTAGTATTGGTGCAAAGATTGACAAAGGGATGAAAGGGACAGAACAGAAAATCCAGAAACAGATCCACATTTACACAGTCACATGATTAATGGCAAAGGCCTTCTGCAATTCAGTGGGGAAGGGATTGTCTTTTCAATAAATGGTGCTGGGGTAATTGAATATCCATATGGGAATAAAATGAGCCCTGATCCATGCCTCAAACCAAACACAAAAATTAATTCCAGATGGATGATAGACCTAAAATGCAAAAGGAAAAGCAACATAGCTTCTAGAAAATAACACAAGAGAATAACTTCCCAATCTGGAGGTGAACAAAGGTTCCTTAATCTGGACACACAGAAGAACTCTAACCATACATGAAATAATTTCTGCATTGGACCATATAAATATGAAAACATTTTCTTATTACAAGACACTATCTGGGATGCCTGGGTAGCTCAGTAGTTGAGTGTCTGCCCTCAGCTCAGGGCGTGGTCCCAGGGACCCAGGATCTAGTTCCACATCAGGCTCCACTGGAGGAGCCTGCTTCTCCCTCTGCCTATGTCTCTGCCTCTCTGTGTGTGTCTCTCATGAATAAATAAATAAAATCTTTAAAAATAAAATAAAATAAAAGACACTATGGTGTGTAAATAGGAATATTCATTTATAATACATATATCTGCCAAAGGATTCAAATAAATGACAAAGAAAAAGACAGACTCAAATTTTTAAATGGGCAAAGGACCTGAACAGGGACTTCACAAAGACAGTATCCAAATTCGCAGTGAACATATAAAAGATACTCAACTTCACTAGCTATCAGGAACTTCAAATTAAAAATAACAGTAACACAAATCACAAATTAAAAAGACACCATAATACAGCCACCAGAATGATTAAAAAAAGAAAAGAAAAGAAGAACAGAAACAAGGACACTGACAGTACTGTGAATTGGCAAGGATGTGGAAGAAATGAAACTCCCATTCACTACTGATAGCAGTGCAAATGAGTACACCCAATTTGGAAAACTAGCAGTATCTACTAATTATAAGAAAAAGCATATTCTGGAGCACCTGGGTGGCTCAATCAGTTAGGCATCTGCCTTTGGCTTACGTCATGATCTCAGGGTCCTGAGATGGAGCCTCATGTCAGGCTCCCTGGTTAGCAGGAAGCCTGCTTCTCCCTCTGCCTATTGCTCTTCCTGTTTGTGCTCTCTTTCTCTCTGTCAAATAAATAAGTAAAACATTTTTTTAAAAAAGAATAAGCATATTCTATGACCTGGCAATTCCACTCCTAAGTAACCCAACAGAAAGATGTGAATATATTTACTGAGATGTATAAAAATATGTTCTATAACACTATTTCTAATAGCCCCAAAATGGAAACTACCCAAATTCTTTATTGGAACAGAACAGATATATAAATCAGGGTATGTTATTAAAATTTAATAATATTCATCCATGCAAAAAACAAACTACTGTTACACGCAATAAATAATACGAACCTCATATACATACAGGACACATGAGATTCTTTTATATTTTCAGGGTTAGCCAGAGATTCCAGGTGAAATACCCAGGTCTGGAAAAGAGAACTTGGTATCTTAATTTGAGATTTGCATCACCTATGGATTGTTGGTTTAGTAATTACCTGGAAATACATTTTAATAACTTGTGACATATTTATCAACATTACCAAAAATTCAACTTGAAAAAAATGCTCAGTTATGTTGTCTAACCTCTAATCAATTAAAAAAAAAAAAAAGCAGTGGGAGTGGGTATTCCCTCTGCAGATTTTTAACTTAATTTTATGTTTTTTTTTGTTTCTTTTCTTTCTGTTTATTAGATAGGTACTATGTAGATATTTTTTTTTTAATGCACATCACATTGCAATGTAGGAAGCTGGCACATGTGGGCCAGCTAGCCCCCAGACAATTCACGAAAGTAGAATTCACCAAGATCCAGGATTTGGTTGTCAGAAGTGTTGTTAATGCCTAGAGAATGGATAAATGGTTCAGGGGCACACTCACATTAATAAGGCTTGTAGAGTCTGGATGGAAGAATGGAGAAATAGGTAGATCAGATAAGATATTCATATACATATATGTACATATACAATATACATATGCATGTATATACATATACAATATACATATACAATATAAATGCACATTAACCAAACTCACAGATTTATTTATCACATAAGAGAAATATAACATAATGTCAATTTATAAATCAGATGTTTATTGACAGTTTCCTGGACCTTCTTGAGTCGTAACCAAAATAGATAGGAAACCAAGTTGTCTGGATGCAAATGGAAAGAGAATAAGAGGAATTGGTGATATTTTTAAGAAGTCTCTCTTAAATAAAGTGGTTTGCAGCACCACCCTACCAAATAGGTATACACTGAAGCAAGAAAACCCCATTTAGGGGGTCTGCTTCATCAAAACATCCTCACCTCTGTGTCAGGCCATGCACAACACTTGCCTCTGTGATGCTTTTTTTAACTTTGTCCATGACTGTCCCAATACTCCTTCAGTAAGCAGAATAATGGCTCCCTAAAGATGCCCACATTCTAATCCCCGGAACCAATGAATAAATTATGTTACATGGCAAGTGGGAATTAGGTTGCAGATGGGATTAAGTTGCTAATCAGCTGACCTTAAAATAAGGAAATAAATTATTCTAGATCATTTGAGTGGTCCGATGTAATCACCATGGCCCTTAAATAGGGCTAAAGAATTAGAATCAGAGTGATGGCATCTCAAGAAAGAATAACTGGCCATCGCTGACATTGAAGATAAAAGGGAACCAGTGTCCAAGAAATGTAGGTGGCCTCTAAAAACTGGAAAAAGCAAGAAAATAGATTCTCCCCTAAACTCTCCTAAAGGAATGCAATTCTGCCAACATCTTGATTTTAAGCTCTTGGGACCCATTTCAGATTAAAGACCTCCATAGCTATAAGACAGAAAATTTGCTTTATTTCAAGCTACTCCACTGTGGTAACTTGTTGCAGCAGCGATAGAAAACTAATACAACCCCATACATCCTCACTGAGCCTTGCAACTGTTCTTTAAATATGCTATATAAAAATCTTATAACCGTTCATCTTTGCTAGCCTAGAATTATTTTTCTCTTTACAAATTGACTTTGTATCACTCTTCCCAGTTCCACTGTGTATTGAATTTTTCTGGTTTCATTCACCAAGGATTTTCATATGCCCTTATTGCTAAGTTTGGAGGCAGGACCTCTGTACCAATGAGAGATATATTCTCTAGAGTTTATCAAGAAGAATTAGCTCTCAGAAGAGAAATTTTTAGGAAAAGAATTCTTAACTTGATGAATAAAGAACTCTGATCATCAAATTACATTAGTTAAAATTTTGCTGCAGATACAAACTCATGGATGAAGAATGTGACATCCCAACTATTCATTCAGAAAAAGACTGAAGTTACTCTAATAGCAAATTGACTTTTCAGGGTAAAAACTGATCCCAGTAAAAACTGTTTAGACAGCAGGAAAGCAAAACAGAGAAGAAAATGAAGCCAAAATAGGTCACCAATGTGGGTAACTAGGGCTGAATCTCACTGAGGATCTCTGGAAGCCAATATAGAACACAAACCTCAGAGTTATCCCATGTGAGGGGTGTGGGAGCTGGGATATTTATACTCTTGGTCATTGATTGACAGCTGCTCCTGGAAGACATTAATTCCCCAGCATTTCCACCTTATAGAGCAAGTGGCAAAGTAGGCTTTGGAAAGCAGAGAAAGACCTCAGGCAAAGAAATGCAGGTGCTGGCAGATGAAAGGCAAGCAAAGCTGGGACAACTGAAGTGATAAGGGATGTAGTAATGAGCAGGGCCCTTACGGCATCTGCTACAGTCCCCACACTTTGAGGCACTGTTCACACCAAGTAAAAATGATGGCCATCAGATAGATAACATTTATAATACTGTTTTCTAGGATAATTTAGTCAAAGCCTAATCTTTTAGAGTTGATATAGGAAAGCCAGCAAACATGGTATAAAATTTCTAAGTGTTGGGGCAGTCTGGATGGCTCAGCAGTTAGCACCGCCTTCAGCCTAGAGCATGATCCTGGAGACCCGAGATTGAGTCTCACATCTGGCTCCCTGCGTGAAGCCTGCTTCTCCCTCTGCCTGTGTCTCTGCCTCTCTCTCTCTCTCTCTCTCTCTCTGTCTCTGTCTCTCATGAATAAATAAATAAAATCTTTAGGGATCCCTGGGTGGCGCAATGGTTTGGCGCTTGCCTTTGGCCCAGGGCGCGATCCTGGAGACCCGGGATCGAATCCCACATCAGGCTCCCGGTGCATGGAGCCTGCTTCTCCCTCTGCCTATGTCTCTGCCTCTCTCTCTCTCTCTGTGACTATCATAAATAAATAAAAATTTAAAAATAAATAAATAAATAAAATCTTTAAAAAATTTCTAAGTGTTCACATTGCTTGTTTTAACTGATGGTTGCCAGAGGGAAGGGGCAAGTGAGATGGGCAAATGGGTGAAGGGGAGTGGGAGGTATGGGCTTCTTGTTTTTATGTCCACAATTTGCTCCTTATCCATTTATCCATTTGTGAATTCAACAAACATTGGCCTGAGGATCCCCAATAAGCTCTGAGCTATTCTACATGCTAGAGGAATAAAACCAAATAGTATGTGGCCTGTGTCCACAAGGCCAGTCAGCAATTACAAAACAGATAGACATCTCTATAGATGCTGGAGCCACACAGACAGAAAGCAAGAAATAAGACAGGAGGGAATTTGAGAAGCTTTCCAGGAAGAGGAGTTTCTCTTTTTTTAAAGATTTACTTATTTGAGAGAAAGAGAGAACTGGGCAGGAGGGGGAATGGGTGGAGGAAGAGGGAGAGAGAGAATCCTAATCAGACTCTATACTGAGTGTGGAGCCTGATACCAATGAGTCACATGACCCTGAGATCATGACCCAAGTCAAAACCAAGAGAGAGGGCAGCCTGGGTGGCTTAGCGGTTTAGCACCGCCTTCAGCCCAGGGCATGATCCTGGAGACCTGGGATCGAGTCCCACATCGGGCTCCCTGCATGGAGCCTGCTTCTCCCTCTGCCTGTGTCTCTGTCTCTGTCTCTCATGAATAAATAAATAAGATCTTAAAAAAACAAACAAAACAAAACAAAACAAAAAACAAAAGAGAGATGCTTAACTGACTGAACCACACAGGTGCCCCAGGAAGAGGAGCTTCTTAAGTTGAGTTTTGAAAGACAAGTAGGAGTTAGCAAAATTCATATGGAGAATAAAGCATTGCAGGTGAACAGAAGAGCATGTGCAAAAAACCAGGGGCATCAGAATGTTAACTAGTTATGTTTATTTTTGGCAAAAGTAATATTTATGGCAAAGGAGATAAGGTGGTTAGATTTAAAAGAGAAAACATTTGTTGCAAGCTTTGTCTATTCTAGATGCCAGATGCAAAGATAACTTAGTTATAGTCATGGTCTTGAAGGAATCCACTGCCCTAACAGGATACACATGGTAAAGAAATAAGACAGAAAAAGAAGCTGTAATAGTGAAAGGTACAAAGTGTCATTTGAGTATGACTTCAGCATGGTTCTTCAGGCTTTGACTGATCTTTTCTCTTCCAGGTACTAGTAACTATGATTTATTATCTCTTTTTGAACATATGGTTTCTCATGCATGTAAGTTGAGACCAGTATAGGAGTGTACTTTACTCTCTTCTTTACCTAGTTTTCACCCAGCCCCACTGACAGCACTTAAACAGAATAAAGTACCTCTGTCCCAGTAGGGGCTATTGCCAAGTGAATACAATGAGAATTTCAAGATTACTAAATCTACACCAAAAATCTTTCATATTAAAAAAAATCTTTCATATTTGTCTAAAAAGCGTGTAATTATAAAGAAAATACATACCTTGGGAATGAGTAATTGGATCATAAAATCCATCAAATGTCATTTTATTCATTTTGCCCAAGTGTCTCTTTGAAGCGACTCTAACCGGTGTGACGTCAATATCTATTGAATGCCAACATTATGCAGGGATGCATAAGCTAGCCTCCAAGAGAATTAATGGCACATAAATCTATCTCCATTAAATATGTTTCAAATTTACTTGTTATACATTCACTAAATGTATAGGCTTTTTAACGTTACAACTTTGCCCTTGTCTCTTTTAAAACCACAAGATTTTTCTTCTCTTTTGAAGATGTAGCAGAGCCCTGCACCAGGTCTGTCATAGATGGTGATGATAGCAGGCAGCTCAGATTACCACAGCTACAACACCCAGACGAGCGCATAGAGAGACCAGCTTGTTCTAGGCTGCTATGAATTAAAGGCCTTGTTGTAAGTTCTCTGAGTATTTCTCTAGCAATTCTTTCATGCTGTGCTCTCTGTGGGTTGGTTCATCTGGAGTTGATGAAGGAAGAGCTATATCAGGACCAGAGTTTGCAGTTCTACACAGCCTTTCATAGACACCTGGGTGTCCAGGGCCCATGGTGGGTGGTTTTCCTCCTCAACCTGGAGAAGGCTGAGTTTAATCGCTGTCACCACATTATACCCCAGTCAGCCTTTCTCCCCTTTTGTTGTGGGGGAAACATGTTTTTCCACTTTTATTTGTTAAAATGATTATCATCATTTTTTGAAAAGAAGATTCCAAGAAGTTGTATTTTTAAAAATAATTAAGCAACTCTAAGAAGAGAAAGAAAGGAAACTGTCCTTGGTTAAGTACCTAATTCTTTCAGTCTTCACACAACAACCTGGTGAGGCAGGTATTGCTACTGGGTCTGAAGCGGAGAATAGCGCTCAAAACCATTGATAGTGGAACAGACTGCATGGATTCAAGTCCTGGTTTTGGTGTTTACTAGCTGTATGATACTAGGCAAACAAAATAACATATCCATCACCCCTTTCCTCGTTTATGAAATGGAAAAAAAGTTTGTCTCTATTTTCCTAAGCTTATTGTAAAGATTAAATAAATAAAATGTTAAGAGCACTTAGAATAGTACTTGGCATATAGTACACACTCAAACAGAAGTTACTGTAATTATGTCATTTTATACATAAAGAAACTGGATTTTAGTCATTCCTAAAATTGCAAAAATGCAAAGAATAGAGTTAAGAGTTGAACCCAGATCCAGACTATTCACTCATTCATTCATTAAATATGCTCTTTCTGTTGCCCAGTATTAGTTGTTATTGGAACACAATTCACCATGGGTCTCTTGTATTTCAGTTTATCTTATGAGCAGAGCACTAATTTCCCTTCGTTCTGAGCTATCTGCATAAGGGCATCTATAAAGCAAATAGCCTTTGAAGATGGAGATAGTGTTTCCTTCTGGAGCAAATGGAAACGTGCTTTGGAAGCCTCTTCTGTAATATACCTACTGCATCCATCTAGGCCTATTGTCATGTTCCTCGTGGGACTTCGGGAACAAGGGTTCATGCCGCATGCATGCTGTGCCATGCTGTCTCTGACCCAGGAGCCTCATGTCTTCTATTCATATCCATGAAACTCTTATAAGCTAATGCCTTAGTCCATTCTGCCTACCATGACAAATTACCATAGACCAGGTGGCTTATAAGCAACAGAAATTGATTTCTCATGTTCTGGAGGCTGGAAAGTTTAAGATCAAGATGCCAGCATGATGATTTTTTGTGAGGGCCCTCATTGGTCCATAACTGGCACCTTCTCGCTGTATCCTTACCTGGTGGAAGGGGTGAGGGATCTCTCTAGAGCCTCTTTTGGTAAGGCACTAATTCCATTCATGGTGGCTTCACCCTCAAGACCTAAGTACCTCCCAAAAGGCCCCTCCCCTCCTAATGCTATCATCTTTGGGGGTGGGATTTCAACATATGAATTTGGAGCAGGGGACACGTTCAGGTAATATCAGCCAAGTTGTTAGCTTGCAGGTATAGGTATGGTAAAATCTCAGACTCTCTCAGTTCTTGGCAGTATTGGTGATGAGAAGGGGCTTTGCTTTCTAGAAGAGGAAAAGGGGACCTGCAGGGCATGTTTGAGAATGTGAGAAAACTCCCTGAGATCTAGTAGAATATTCTCTCCAAAGTGGTGGCCAGATGGGGAATAATAAATGTTTCTGAACATTTAGAGGATAAGCAAAAAGAGGTAGGTTGAACAAGTACACAAACCGTGCCTTGATTTTTGAAGGGAGGGAAGAAGAAATGTTAACCACTACAGTAAAGCCCAAGGCTGCAGCCCTAGTCAAAAGGCAATATGGCTAGACTGTGGAGCAAGGAGTCTCAAAAGCTAAAATGAACGGTGTCAACAATGAGTTGACAGTAGACTGAAAACATTAGAAATTTGTTAGTTGAGCTGGGAACAAGTAGCCACTAGAAAGTGAAAGTGAATGCGAAGTCCTGTTTATTGACTCTACATGACCCCTATCCCTCTGTCTCTCTCTCTCTCTCTCTCTCTCTCTCTACCCTGACCACAGTTGCTTTAAAGGAAATGGATGATGAATGGTGGGGTTTATAGCCATATGTACCCATCTGAGTATACCAGGAACTTTGGAAAGGAGAAGGAACCTAACTGTATGGCACTGTTTGATATAGTTACTCATGTCACTGTCATACCTGGTCCCATGGGAGAAGAGAGGACCCGAATTCAACCAATGGGATTTAAGCAAGGTTCACAGTAAGCAACAGTAAAGTGACCATGAGTCTCTGTGGCTGATGATTTTGCCTATTGACAAAGGGATATAGCTTCCTCTCAGATGTGCCTCTTGGGATTGTGGACTTGTCACCTCCTTGGTATGAATAACAGGTACATCCTTTTGGGAAAGCAGCTATTAGCTTGCTAGAGGGCTCTTCTCAACACTAAATACCGAACCCATGGAGGCCTTATGACTCTCTGATATTCTTCTTTTAGTATAGGTCAACTGGAACTCAACAACTAACAAGGTGCAAAGAATCCAACATATCCTACTTACCAAAAAAGAATGGAGCCTGCCTGGGCTCCAGAAGCATCTTGGTTTTATATGAGAAAGTGGTAACTACCCCTTGGGGAAATTTTATCCCTCATTTCACCACCTGAAGAAAAGCCATTGGCTTATGGGGGCCCTTAGGTCACAGACACTTCCTTGATGGTGTCCATCGGGCTTTCTGGGCCTTTTCAACCTCCCTGCCAAGCTATACAGTGCTAGGATATCATTGCTTTGCTCAGTGGGAAGAACTCAAAGTCATTTTCATATCTCTGGCCAATAGTCCCTTTAATGAACTATATTATATTTTTCCTGTCTCTTGGGCTATTGCCAATGGCTTAACTATTTGGTCTGCCATTTGGAAAACTACAGACTGGCAGATTAAAGACACTCCTCTTAGGGGCTATGAAATGTGGAAACATATCATGGCTGCTAATCAAACCATCTGGGTCACTCCTGTACATGCCCACTGTAAGAGCCTGTGCTCTGATGAGACCGGCTGGAATCAAGCTTTTGATTGGGTCTGTGATGTCCAGATTGCCACTGTTTTTGCCTGGATCCAGCATCTTCCACAAATTGAAAGGGCCAACGCATTGCATATAACAACACGTCCACCATCATGGACTGGGCACAAAGAAAAGGACTCTGTGTTTCTGATACATACCTCTGCACATCAGACTGTGACTCTTGCCAAAAGTTGAAGCCCTCATCTCCCAGTGAGGAAGGCCATACTGTAGCCCCTAAAGCTAAAATGTCATGTTTTTGACTTTTGGACCAATTTCAGTCTGATGATGATGAACCTTTTACCATAAAAGCTACCCAATTATGGGCTAATGGTCAAGATATTCAATAGGACTTCCATGTTCCCTATCATCCACAAGTATGTGGAATTGTGGAGACTTGGAAAGGCCTTCATCACTTCCTCCTGGTCCATATACTTTCATAAAGCAATTTGGCCACTGAATGTGCCTGCCTCCAAAAAGGAATCATTTTCTCTTGGCTACTTCCTGGGTAATAATTAGGATGAAAATATAAGCCTATTTTGAAAATTCTGGATTCTACGTGTCCATTATTAGGAATGAAGCTCTTTTCTTTCTTCTAACAGAAACCCCAGACAGTCTAGTTGGTCCACCCTCTGGGTAGTAACACAGCCAGTAGGGAACCTAGGAATCAAATTTCTTCTAGTTCAGCCACCATGACTCTCCTGTTGAACTGACATGGTTACAGAGCATAAGGATGATGACCACTTGGTTGAGTACTATTCACTAGGTTCCCCTAGAGTGGTCCACACAAGCCAAGATGGGGGATGTGATAAGTTTTATTAAAATGCCTTTGTGCCTCTCACACTTGACCCCTCTGAATGAAATGTCTGGGTGTTAATAGGGGATGATCAAGAAAAAGGTGACATTATAGCTCCTAGAATGGGACACACCACTTTGGTGGCCATGGAAGGACTATAACTATATTGGCTCTTGAGGACAGAATATCTCAGATTCTAGGAGAGATAGGGAAATGATGGACACTAATGATATTTGTCCTTCATAAACTTGTGTGGGCATTTCTAAATGAAGGAAAACACCGTGGTGCCCACATTTCCAAACTCATGCAAGCACCTTAAATGAACTGACATCTAGGTCTGCTACCACCCACCAATGGCTCTAACAAGTCTAACAAAATAGCAGGGGATAGTGGGGCCAGTACCTATACCTTCCATGCAAACACCTGTCAACACTTCTAAGTGTTTTCCTCACCGCTATTTCCAATCAGTAGCTGCCAGTCATTCCATGGGGGCATTCGGTGCTCCCCTCTCACAGCACAGACAACCAGGGCAGGCTGGGCTAATTGGGCTCAGGCCAGAAACAAGAAGCAGACTCGTTTAAACTGAACTGTGAACTTTAAGGCTCACTGGTCAGTTGGGAGACCAAGTTGGAAGTATCGTTGGCCTCTGCCCTCCTATTGATACAGATTTCATCTGAGAGGGACAGAGGGCATCAAAAATAAATAATGCTTTCTAGGCAAGGGGACTATGGACACTCCTGGAACTGTACTCCTAGTGTGGAAGCCGGGTTCTACTTTGCACCTTAGAGGTAGTCATAGGAAACTTCAGGTCCAATATTTAAGGAACTGTCCCCAGCATATCACATAGCCCTCATATGACCACGGAACTCTCTCCAAAATGAGGCTATCCTTGATTATTTGGGAGAACTTCCAGGAGGGATAAGTGCCTCGTTATTTAAGCATGGCCCAAGGGCAGTTTTCCCTACAATAGGAATCATTACATTAGGAAAGGGGGAAACTCTCCATGTGTCTGTAATGTTTTTGCACTTCTTGTGGGTAATAGACTAAATGCCTTCTTCCCAGACTATTTTCCAGAGTGTTTGTGAAGCAGTCTTGGAAGATCAATAGGGTCTCCCTCCAGAACAAAAGGCAGATCCAAAATGTGTCTCTGACTTTAGCTGAAGGGATTAACGATGCTTCTTTGGATCTTGAAGGCCTTGAAGTCAACCTCAACTCATTGGCCAGGATTATTACTGATAAGGGAGTTGCCCTCAACCTTTTCTTTGTGGGCCTAGGTAAAGCCTGTCAATTACCAATATAGCTTCCCTGCCTGGATTAATTCCCCAGGCCAAGAGGAAAGTTTAATTCAGAAACTTGAGGAGAAAGTCACCTGACTTTCCAAGTCAAATGCTGTAGGTTTTACAGGATTTGCTCAGCAGGTTGGATGCAAGACACTAGGGCCCTGGTTGAGGTAAATATTGCAGGCTGCTCTCATTCTGCTGCTTAAAACTGTCCTATTGATAATGGACTTAATACTGCATGGGACAAATTGATTGGAGCTGGTCCCCGCCTCTGTCAGATTAATCACAACAGCTGAAGGATTAGCATTACTCAGAGAAAGTTCACCAGAAGCTAAGATGGTGTAAAAAGGAGGGATGGATATTGTTAGAGGAAATTCTCCATAGATCTGTCATGTTTCTGCACTTTTTGTGAGCAATGCACTAAATGCCTTCCTCCCAGACTATTTTCCAGGGTGTTTGTGGAGCAAATAGCCTTGGAAGATAGAGACAGTGTCTCCCCACAGAACAAAAGGCAGATTTACTTACAGTCTTAAAAGATAAAGGTAGAATCTTCCTCTGGAGGAGAGGACAAGTATGTTTACTGTCCATTATAAAAGATTCAAGTTCCCTAAGTTCAGGATCCTCTCTTGTAACATATCCCTCTGGGCCCACCCCCATCACCCTGTGGGACATGAACAGAAGGGAAACTGGTGCTTATGCTGCTTACTGTTCTGTGGATAATAAAGTCCATTGCCTCTGACCCAGAAGTCTCACGGCTTTTGCCAGAATCCATCAAACTATGACACGCTAACTTGTTAGCTTGTAAGTAGGTAAAATCTCAGACTCCTCTTGCTCTTAACAGTCATGAAATATGATTTTGGATAAATATTCCCCCTTAAAATAAGAAAAAAAGGAGAAAAGAAAAAGATTAAAACTTGAGGAATTCTGTGAAAATCTAAAAGTTTCTATGATATATCTACAAAGTCACTTTTGGTTTGTCTGAACTTTTCACTTTTCTTATTCATTCATTCATTTTCCAAATGTTTGCTGAACACTACTTGAAAGATGATAAAATAAAATACAAAACAGACCAGATTTCTACTAGCCAAAGGCTTGCAGTCTAGTGAGGAAAACTGACATTAGTTATATAGTAGGAGGATCATGGAATATATTGTGTCATAAGTGTTAGAAAAGAAACTGGAAAGGTGCTAAGAGAAAGACTGTCAAAGGGGGAATGTCATATAGATCGGAAGGGCTATAGAAGAAATCACCGAGCAAAGGACAGTGAGCTGAGATGTGAAAGACATATAGCCTCAAAGTAATGCAAGTGATGAGGTAGGAAAGGCCAACAGCCCACATGAAGACCCTGAGGAGAGAGGCTCCTGACACATCCCAGTGTGGTGGAGGCAGTGTGGGCTAGAAAGAGAGGTGCAAGAAGCTAGGGATTTGGGCGGAGGCCCAATCAGGCATCACTGTGTGATCAATCATTTTAAAGCTCATGACACTTATCCTAAGAACTGTGGGAGCCATTAAAATGTAAATCTCCTAAGGACAGAGAGTAGGGTCTTTGTCTCATTCACCATGATATTCCTATCACCTGGAACAGTGCCTGACACATAGTAGGAGGTCAATAAGTATTTGTTCAGTTCATTGAAGGGAAAGATACAGTTTGCATTTTTGAAAAATCACTTTGGCTTCTATGAAGAGAATAGACTGAAGAAGGCAAAGCCAGAGCAGAAAGACAATGTAGAGGCCATTGCTCATCCCATTGACAAATTCAGTAGCTTGGATTAGGGTAGTAGCAGGAGAGATGAAACATATGCCCCCCTGCCTCTCTCTCTCTCTCTCTCTCACACACACACACACACACACACACACACACACACACACACACTTTTTTTTAAATCATTTAGTAGCCTTAAGGATATATTCAACTTGAAAGATCAAATCCAACATGAAACAAAGATAATATGTTTAGTGATGGTTGGACTCTTTGGGGGAAATAGCTAGGTGTGTGGGGTTCCTGATCAGGGCCGGCAGAGAGGCTGAAAGAAGAAATTTGCTCATGAAGACAAAGAGAGTAATGGTAACTGAGAACATGTGCATTAAGACTCCCAGGCTCAGCAAAATAAACCCCAGAGTGTTCCTTCCCCGAGACCACACCAAACCCTCTCTCCAGCCTGACTACCCCTTGCTCCCTTGCAGGATGTAGTGAGTTATTGCCTCACGTGCCATCGTGGGGAACCCCTTCCCTCCTCTGAGGAAGATAGGCATTCAATGTGTGTGTGTTCAGTGTGTGTGCGTGTGCATCCCGGTATGGAAGCGCTCCTTCCATGGGCCTGGAAGGCAGACTGTTAAGTGAGTGTGGGGGCAGGGCTGGAAGAGAGGGGGACTCCAGGTGAGAGAATAGGACGGTGCCTTTCCAGGTCACACGGTGTCCGCGCGCCTGGTGTCACATGCCGCGATGTTGGGCATGGCAATTCCTAAAGCAGAAGTTGCGGAAGAACTGGCCAAGGTTATTCTGGTGCCATGGTGGTCTCGGTCTCCCAGCCCAGATGGCCAGGAATGCTACGAGGCAGAGAACTCAGCTCCCGGTGGAGAGCTGCGCACTTGGCACTGCTTAAATCATGACCACTCACGCCCACTTGGACAGGTTGGCCTCCCCGTCTGAAGGGCAGGGGGTAGGCGAGGGCCCTGGAGAGGGACTTCTCATTGAGAGACAGTGAAACGGCTGTGCTGGTTCTTTCTCAGCCCTGCTAGGAATGCCCACGGCCCAGGAGGGGGCTGAACAGGCAGGAACACCTGCAAAAAGCAAACGGGGCAAGGATTTCAAGATCTGATGCTGATGGAAATCAGCCACCAAGTGGGCATTCATTTTAAATGATTTTTATAAGAGGAGGAAAAAGCAACTGTCTATAGTTATATTTAAACAATAATCAAAAAGGAGAACTAAGCTGACAGATACTATTGTTCTTATGTTTCATGGGATAACAGCATTGTGTACATGGCGACTTCATTTCGAGGCTTTTGATGAAAAATAATTACTCTAGCTGCCATTCCCAGTCCCAGCTCATCCACAATGAATACAGACTGGGTTTACCTGTGCCCCTTAATTTCCCTTTCAGTGAAAATGGTTTCACCATTTTTAAGATATTGGACAAATATTCTGACTATAGTTCTCACTGTTTTTAAGGGCCAGAATGCTCTGCTTGGCTTCTTCTCATCCAGTCTTAAATACCTCCAACCCAAGGAGCCTTAGCCAGTATGGTTAATGACATGTGTCCCCAAAGGGCAGCCTGTCACTTTTACTGGAATTTCCCTGGAAAAGTCCTGCGTGACACTATTCCTGGGATCCACTCCCAGATCCTGGGCAGACTCTCATGCTCAGTTAATTGTCCAGAGTCCCAGCAAGTAGACTATTACAGCCCTCACCGAGTGGACATCCTGATTTCACAGGTGTACACAGCCTTTCAGACCTACTTAGTAGCTCTTACGACATCAGAACTGAAGGTCCACAGAGAATTTTGAGAAAGAAACAAACAAGTCCACTGAGTCAGTAAGTGTTTGGTTTGGTTTTTCCTGAGACCGGACCTGTCCAGCTTGAACCTTTTTCTCTCCAGCCCTCTCACTTCACACTAGATACCTGTCTGGTTGAGAGGCCTTCCTGACCAAGTGGTCTCGTCAGGGTTTTAGATAAATTATAAACACATAGGAGATCTGCTTTCTACTCATCCAAGCTAAAAGGTTATTAGGTGTGTGTGATGGTTCGGTTTATGTGTCAACCCATGAGGTGCCCAGGTATTTGGTTAAATGTTATTTCTGAGTGAGTCTTGTGTCTGTCAGGATATTTTTGAATAAGACTAACATTTGAATCAGTAGAATGACTCCCAATGTGGGCAGGCTTCACAGACTCCACTGAAGGCCTGAATAGAGTAAAAGTCTATAAGCCCAAAAGAATTCTTTCTCTCTACCTGTCACCGAGCTGGGACATCAGTCTTCTCCTGTCTCTAGACTTGAACTTAGACTTAGACTTACACTCTCAGCTCTCCTGGGGCTGGAATTCTTGGCCTCTGTAGTCATGAGAACCAATTCTTTAAAATCTGTTTGTTTGATTGATGACTGATTGGTTGATTGTTACACTCCATCCTGAAATACACTTTCCAAAGCTTCCTCTAGACAAGTAGTGCAAACAAATGCCTGTAGACAAACCCGGATGAGCGTAGCAACCAGAGAGGATGTCAAGTCTAGGGTTTCCACCCAATCTCCTCTCCCACTGACCTCTGCTACGTTGGATTGAGGGCACCATTGTTGCCAGATATTTCTATTTTTTAAGAGAAATAAAAAATCTGGATGTTCTTTTCAATGTTGGCAACTACCTTGAAATATTTCAAAACCTTGCCTGAGCCAATCATCCCAATCTATGGGCGGATCCAGCCCCTGGCTGCTGGCCTGCGGTCCTTAAGCAGGAGTGGGGAAATCTTTCTGAATTGAAGGAAAGGGAATGCTTAGAAATGTTTCCTCGGGCGCCTGGGTGGCTCAGTGGGTTAAGTGTCCCACTCTTGATTTCAGCCGAGGTGATGATCTCAAGGTTGTAAGATCATGTCCCATGTCAGGCTCAGTGCTGGGTGGGGAGCCTGCCTAAGATTCTCTCTCTCTCTCTCCTCTCCCCGCTGCCCCTAAAAAAAGAAAGAAAGAAAGAAAGAAAGAAAGAAAGAAAGAAAGAAAGAAAGAAAGAAAAAGAAATATTTCTCTATTTCTAAAATTGGAGCCACAGCTACAACTGCTGTAGGACCACCTTAATTCCTACATTGATTGTTTATCTCAGGCTTCTGTACAGAGCCGCTCGCCCGCATGTTGACATTATCCCACAAGACCCCTGAGAACAGGAAAGAGAACAAGCTTTATAATCTCCATTTCTATTTTTTAATGGACTTAAAGACTCCTCGGATGGAGTGCCCCATAGAAACATGATAGAAAAAGTTGCCCAATTTCAACTAAATTCCAGATCTCATACTCTCCCCCAAAATGTAAACATCACATTAATCATTCCCGATGCGTATGATTCCTTCTACTCTTCCCCCCACACCCTGACATTTGGTTTAAAATGCTATGAATGCTGGGTGAGCAACAGACATAAATATTAATTTCAGGAACACCCCCATGGATACTTTAAAACATTTTTCCCGTGACTTATCTGATCTTTTTTTGTTTCTGTTTCTCGCTTTGGCCATTACACATTTTTCTTTTAAACTAAGTGGTGCTCTTTAAAGATATCTTCCCTATTCTTCAGCCCCCAAAGAATTTCCTCTCCCATTAAGCTGTGCCTCCTGGTGCCCCCAAGGAGCCGAGCAAGGTATAAAGGAAAACCCAGATGGCTCCGGAGATGTTTATTATAGGGCCCTCCATTGTATTCAAATTAATGGCACCACATTAGCATGGGCTGCCCTTTGGTGCTCATTTGTTCCTGCACTCCAGGGGTTAAAGGAGCCGCCTGCTCTCCAGATGTTCAGTAGCTCTTATAAATGAAAGATTAGCGATTTTTTGCTGCCGCTGCTACTTCCTCTCTTCCCTTTTAAAGCTGATATTTTCCTTAGGAACTTGCTTAGTGTCTGAGTCAGAAGAATCTCCTCCCTGAGGTATATCAATCAATAGCATGCACAAGAAGAAGGGCAAAATGTAGGGGAGGTAGACATGGTCTGTATTAATTTGTTGACTGCAACACCCTTCCAGTTACTGATGTATGCATCCTGTGGTTTTGCTCCACCCTTTGAAATGTGGATCAAAGGCATGTGACATTTTCTCTGCTAAAAATGAAAACAAAAACAAAAACAAAAAACTCTCTCTCTCCCGTCTCTCCCTCCCCCTCTGTGTTTGCGAGAACATCTTTTGTTAGTGCTATGACAGGAATATCAACTTCATTTTCAAATCTGGCCTATCTTCCCTCTAAGCAAGAGGCCTAAGTGTCTGAAATATGAGTGTATCTAACTCAAAGCTACCACCAGCAAGGTCTTCCCAGGAGAGAAATGAGAGAAGTATCCAGCATGGATTCCAATAAATGAATGCCAGTTTAACATCTACCATGCTTGCCTTTTGTATCCAGAGACACTCCCAGGTTCCTGCTGTTCCAAGAGCTGTTCAAGCATTGAGTAAGTAGTGTTCCAATGAGACGAAAACTTCTGCCTGGCTGGTGTTTAACAAGCTGTTTTCTTGCTGCAACTCAGTCAGGATTTCTCCAACCTTAGCAAGATTACCGCATTTTGCGTCTTCTCCTAACACGTTCCCAATGCTTCTTTCACCAAGTGGGAAAAAAAAAAGAGACTGTCCTGAATAGAAAGGGAAAGCCTGATGGAAAGCCACCTTTCTGACAATGGAGAAGAAAGTAATGGAGAAGCTGAGGGGGAGCGACTGGCCCTCAAGGGAAGGCATCTGTGATGGAATCACAGCCTAGAATATTCAACATGCCCCTCGTCCAAGGTGGAAAGTGTGGAAGACACTTGGAGATGGCAGTAAAACCTCACGTCTTAGTATAAACATAGACCCATCTGCAGAATGAGAGCCTTAGTCATATACATATGAAAGACTGTTCTTGAATGGAGACTAGAGACAAAAAATAATTTATAATACACACATAAGATCCACATCTTCAAAGGTGCCCGCTCTGAATGAATCGCTTGGGCCACCATAGGAAGGAAAATCTTTCTCCTTCTCCCCTCCTACTTTCAACAACTGGGACCTGAGAACCAAACTGATAAAAGACAGATTCACAAGAGGAAATAATAGTTTAATTAGGCTAGACTCAAGGAGGCAGCCAGATGATTGAGATTTACACACCACCCCAGGCTAAACAAAGGACAAGGGCGGGGGGCCTCTGGTCCTAGCAGGTGGGTCATAAGCAGAGGAGGGGAGAAGATGTGTGGTAAATAAAGGTTGTCTGTTACAAAGATGTGAGTCTCCGGGTGGTAAGAGTTGTCGCCAAGGGGTAACTTTCTGAGATATCTTTATAAATGGAAATTTCCTTTATACCTATAAGTTTCCTTTACAAACAGGGAAATTTATACTTTATTTTTAGGTAGTTAGGGAAAGTGAAGAGTTTTTCTCTCATAGGATGGTTTTTAAGTGCCTTTAGCTCCAAATAATCCTCAGGCCATAGTGACATAATGTGGGGTAGCATATCCAGTACCCTTTACCCACATTGTCACTAGCGAGGTCATTACGTTGCCCAGAGGGGAAGGTTTGTGCTTTCCTCTAAACACACTCCTGCCAGCCAGCAAGAGGCACAGCTGCAGTGCAGAAGTAGGTGGGAGGAAGATCAAGCCAGGGAGAGAAAGTGATGAAGGGAGGGGCAGGAGTCCAGGAGGAAGGACACCAAACCATGGGACAGAAAAGAGACAGGGAGTAGAGCAGGGAGCCTCTGCTTCTCCCTCACCTGAGAAGGTCCTCCAGGCGAGGTTCATCAGCAGAGGGCTCTCCCACCAGCCCCCTCTGGCATGGCTAGGCGTGGTGCATGTGCCTGGCTGGTGGGCATTCAGTTGATTGACCCAGTGAAGTGGGTCATGGAGGTTAAGCTGACAGAGAAGACTTAAAGGAAGCCAAGAGGAAGTGATGTGATAGAAGCCAGAGAAAACGGTCCTATCAAGGACAGATAGGAAAGTCAAAAATAAAGGGCCCCCTACAAAGATCTCAGAAGATTGCCTTCAACTGAAGAAGAGTTGAAGAGTTCAACTGAAAAACAACCCATAAGAAGTTAGAACAGAGACAAATTCACTTAAAGAAACAGAATCGCATCAAGCAAGCACAGTGATTAAGTATATGAATATACCTACAGAAAGAGTGGAGAAAGCAAAAAGAGGTTGTTTGGCAAGAGAAATCTCAAAAGAAGTAACTCATCCAAGAAAGGGATGCAAGCATTTATAAGAGAACAAATGGGAATTCCAAGAAAGAAGAGACCCAAAACTGAGTCTGCCTGCTTCAGTAAGGAGGATGAGTGAAGGAGTCTTTGCCTAGGAGATGTGAGAGGTCTGGCTCCCCTCTGGGCCCCTAGCACCCTTCACCCCCTTAACCTCCCTGCACTGGCACATTAACCCAGGGGCCCCCGGAAGTTTTTGTGGAGATGATGCCACCTTGTTCTGTGACTGCAGGTGTGGTGGCCCCTAGTCTATGTCCAAGGTGGAGAAAGTATAAAATGATGGTCAGGATTCAACGGTATCCCATTCGAACCCATTCCCTTACTGCCAGGGATGCTAGAGCATCTCATAGCAGCAGGCAAGGCCTAGTGTTCACCTCTCCATTTAACAGCCAAGCAGTTAATATTGCTAGCACCTGACAGGGTCATTTCCTTTCCAGCACTTCCAACCCTCTAACACCACCACACTCCCACACTCCAGTAGTGGGAATTAACCTGACCCTTACCACTTGCTTCCTGGGTAACCTAGTATAAACAATCGGATAACCAGAATTTGTATTTTATTTTTGCTTTGGTCCTAGAATTCTTACTGACTGTTCTTCCTAGCAGGAAGGAGATGCAAGTTTTATAACGAAACTTACAAGTTTGAGTGTAGATGTGCCAGTGGATTGATTTCCTTCCCTTCTCTGGTGTGAATAAAAAATAACAGATGGGGAAGGATGGAGAAACGTCATGAAATATCCAGTTCAGCCTGTAGAAGCACACTGCCTGAAGAGGCTTTGCTCTACCAGTCGTCCAGGTTCCTAGTAGATACTCCAGAAAAGAGTGAATTCATTTAGTTCAAGCTACCAACACCTGCCTATATGGCTTTATCTACCTGCCAGACCCTAAATAGTCTCACTCCCAGGGTGCCCATTCTGTTCCAGGAAGAAGTACCATAGCTAAGAAAGCAAGTGAAGCATATGTTTATTCCCTCCACAAAGTTACTCTGCCCACAGAAGGACTTCAGAAACGTCGGGCACGGAACTGCCCTCAATGGGACATGGAGAGTCTATGGACCCAGTTCAACTATTCAATAATACAGTGGCTGATTTTATAAAGACAATGTATACCAATCCTAATAGTACATTCCAGACAAATGGATTCTGACACTTGATGATGAAGACAGACTGAATTTATAAAAACTGAAAAGATAGGATGAAGGAGAGCCCCTCCAACATGACAGCATGTAATCTTAGCTTCTCTGCCTTCCACATTCTCCCTCAGCCCAGGGGTAGGTCCTGTTGGCATAAAACAATTAGCACCTGTCATCCCTTATGTGTAGCAATTTAGCAATTACTTCAGGACAGGTATACAACTTAAGTTTACCTAGTTGATGCATGGGATTTAGTTCCATGGTCTTGACATGCACACCCCAAAATAAAAAAGAGAGAGAGAAGAAAAACCTCACTTGAGTGTACACCCATGGACAGTCTTGTCTCTTCCTAGGCCCACCGCTCTTTCTTTATGGACAGGGAGGAATATAGCCACTCCACTGGCATTGGGAGCCATTTCTTGACCATGAGAGGAGCTGGTCTTAAAATGAAGTAGATAATTTTGTGGATGGAGCAGTAAGAAAGAAAGACGTGGGTCCTGATTTATACTACTGGGCCATTGGAGACACCTGAAGGCACCCTAACTTAGAGACTGTACAAATACAGGAGCCAAAAAGGTTCATTCGATGGTGAAACCATGAGAAATTGGAGTTTCTGTCCCTCAGGACCAAAAACATCCCTACTGATACCCAGGAGATAAGTTAGAACCCTGTATTTCAGCCTCATATGAGAGGGAAACACTTACATACCTTCTAATATTAGCTCCATCTTTGGGGAGGAAGACAGGCAGCGAGAAGAGAAAATTGGCAAAGTCATAAGGGCCGTCCCGCCACCAGTTCCTCTTCAGCTTTCTTTCTTCTCATGAAACTGGGGAAACAGTAGTGTGGTAATGAGGAGGGGGAGGAGAGACTGGGAGGGAGGAACCGGGGAAGGTGCCAACTGGATTGTGCTAGCATCATCTGTGGGCTGCCCTGGAGCTTTCCATATGGGCATAAACTGATTACATGAAGCACTTTCTGGAATCGCCTTCACTCTTCTGGGCCACATACTCAAAAGTGTAAATATTCGTGTCTAAAACTGGGTTTAATGTGCTTTCACAAATAAATTTGAAATGTAAGTAGCTTTGTTATTTGCACCATCAGAAACTTCAAGCATTTGTTTCCCAAAAGAGGTCTCTGTCCTGTCCAGGTCACGTGAGCAAGCTGGCCCATCTCAGTATCTTCCCTGCCCAAGTGCAGAGGAACACGGAAGGGTAGTCAAAACCGTCGGCACTGCTGGCCCAGACTTCACACGAGCAGGATAATAAACCTCCATCCAAGCAAGAAAAACTTGGTTTGCTTTATTTCCCTGCCTCTTCATCACCACAGTCAAATCTTCGAGCCACGATGCCTTTCAAATATATACCCTCTAAGGGCTTCACCTTTGCTTCCCCCTCAGTGATCACGAGGGTAGTGATTTCATACTCTGTCTCAATTAGACACCGTGACATTATTTCCCCTTTATTATTATCGACACCTAAGTGAACCGATCTTCAAACAAATTGCTTTTCTTTTCCAGCCAGGATGTGGGAAATCCATCTGTCACTTAGCACAAGTAGAAACTGGAATGAAACAGGGTGGCTGCCCAAAGGCATAAAGAAATTTGTGAGAAAACTGGAAGGCGACAAAGTTTTTGAGACAAAGTGAGGAAACGGCATCTGTGTGGGCCAACAGTCACCCCCAAAGTCGGGAGATGCAAAGAAAGACAGAGGGAGAAGGAGCAAGAGGAGAAGGGGGAGAAACACAGGAAAGAGACAGAAAGTAGAGAGGTGGAAAATGAATCACTCCTGTCCCCACGATGGGCTGACGAGCTCGGACACAGATCCGAATAGCTGCGAGCCATCCTTTCATGTTCTCGGTCAAGTCACCTCTGGACTAAAACACTAGATTTTTGCCCTTTAGGAGGAAGCTTGGCCTTGTTCTTTTTTCTGCCACTAGACAGAAAGTCAGCAAAACCCTTATTGACATAGGAATTAAGTTATCATGATTTTGGAGAACTTTAAAATGGCCTAGGAGAATACTCAGTGCTGAAACTCCGACTTTTTTCTAATCCTCTCCGTCTCCTTCCTGTATTGGCATTTTCTTGGCTTCCCTGTGCCTTGTTCTTTCTCTTTTGTTTCTTCTGTCCCCATCCAGAGTGTGGCAGCCACCTGCAGCCTCCCCCACATCTCACTCTACCCGGGCCAGTGCCTGCGCTGACCAGAGGACAGTGGGCAGGGAAGGCATGTGTCACACACACACACACACACACACATACATACATACACCATCACGTACACACAGACATCCGGCATGCACACACATCACGTACGCACATACCCCACACACTATCACATACATACACATACCACATATACACACATACCACATACATACAAACCATACACACACGACCACATTACGCCATCATGTACACACACATCACACACACACACCACAGAGATACTCCACACATACACATCACCATATACATATACACCACACATTATATACCACACATCACACACACACCATACCACATATGAGCAAAACATACACACCACTCATACACATACACACACTACACACACACCACACATCATACCACATACACACATCACACACGCCACACACCACATACACATACCACACACACCACACACACCACCACATACACATATACCACACCACATACATACATACATCAAACACACCACACACAAAAACCATACATACAAACCATACACACACTAGACCATACTACATACACACGTACATATAGACCACACACACACGACACATCCCACCCACCCAACTCCCCCTCACATCTCACTTTTCCCTGCCCTCACCCCAACCTCCTGCAGTAGACAAGGACAGAGATCTTCTGCCAACCTCAGAGAAGGGGGAACAGGGAGCCCTCCTACCAAGTTGCCTTCAAGCCAGAGCCCGCAGCTGTGCATGAAACAATGAGTGTGGCAGCTCCCCTGTGTGGTGTGGATCCCAGGGCATACACACACTCTCCCCCTGCCTTGCATACTTCCCCACAACCCAGGCAGGGGGTGCTTATTATTAACCCCTTCCCATGGTTGGGAAAAGCATGACTGCAAACAGTTAAGGAATTTACTCAAGGTCACAGAGCTAGTGAGTGGTGGGCTGGGATTAGAACCCAGGTCCACGTAACTCAAGAGCATAACTTCCTTTCTCAACTTCCATGCTTCCTTTGCCTTATTCCCTGAGCAGGGACCCTGGAGACGCCTAGGAAAGAACAGAGGTCAAAAGGTGTCTCAGGGGAGGCAGCCCCTTTCTGATGGATGGAAACCACAAGATGGGGGGCATCCCCATGGAGAATGAATTCCTTCAGCTCACACCCGCCACCAGAGCTCTGAGGTTTCATACTTGCTGTTTGATCACACCCAAAGCCGGGTGCCAGTTGGGGGTCTACCTGTATTTAACATTACGGAGGTTACACATGCCAGACCTGGAACCACACAACTCCCAGGCCCCTCCGAGCAGAGCCATGCACTTGGCCACATACCCTGATTTCGTTAAGAATGTTACAATAACTTAAGATCAGAGTTGTTTTCTTCCCCAGCCCTCTTCTCTCTTAAGTAAGGTCAAAATAAAGTTATTGCTTCCAAAACTTCAAAAAAAAAATGCAGCTAAATGTCAAGCAATTTAGACATTTTTAAGTAACAGATTATTCTGCATTAATCCTCTGGGATGTCTTATAAAGAAGCAAAGTGCTTCTCTCTCCTGTCACTATTTTCTCACTGTTCTCATGGTTATTATTATGGTTCACTCAACACTCAAATGGTAACATTTAAATTGATCAAGCATAAAAACGGACATAATTTCTGTCCCAAGAATCTCTCCCAGCTAAATCAGAGACAGCTGCGAGGTTGAGACGCCAAAAAGCCTGCGGTAGGAATCCTGCCCTTCCCTCTTTTGTGTATTGTCTGAAGAAGGAGCCAACCGAGGGCTCACCTTTCAGTGCAGACAAAATGGTCCTCTTTATCTATAAAGGAGCCACTTAGATCAACCAGACCGGCCACAGGATGTCACTGTTACTCCATACACACAATAGCGAGCGAGCCTTTCTGTCAGGGGTTGGATGTGGATGGGACCTGGGCTCCCCTTTGCCTCACCTCTCCCAGAATGGCTATCCCTTCAGGTGGCACTCTGCAAGCCAACAACACGCTCCCTATAAAAGCCACTGCAAGCCTGTCCCATTGTCTCAGTCTTCCTATTGTTCTGTATCAAAGGAGGAAAGGAAGAGAAAGAGAAGTGAAAAGGATCAGCATGGGCTCTCACATCACAGGGTCCTTCAAGAGGTGGACTTGGAACATGTCTGACCTTGGATAAAACCAATGTCCTTATAATATATTTTGTAGTGTTTTATCAGGGTAAGAACATCTTTTGCTTACCTTTATTTTCTCAAATTTCTGGAAAGGATATGGAATATTTAAGCAATTTTTAAACCATCTTAACTCTTTGTAGGGATGCTTTGTATCCTACTAAAATGAGGCCAACCCTCACGAAACACCTTTCCTTTACCCCCACAAACCTGCCCCTACCCGCCTCCCATTCCACAAATGTCTCCTAGATCATAAGAAAGCCACAGTCCAGAGAAGGCCATGCACTTGGCAGCTGGTGAGCTAATGCCACTTTGATGTTGGCATGACAAAACTCTTACTGGGAACACACCAGTGGCTGCTGTTGGAGCAGGAGAATCACCCATTCCTGCTGCCCTGAGAGGGCAGGTTTGCTATTCATTCCTTCTCCAGGTCTGGTTCCCCTGACACCTTCTACCCTTATCCTCAGCATATATTCTGCACAGAGGCTGGCAGGAAAAGGTTAGAAATAAAATCTTAGACTAACATAGCCTGTGGGAAGGAGTATCTTGGATAGTCAGGGAGATATTTAATAATGCAACATAAAAAGTAATCACAGAATAAAGGTATTTTAAGTCATAAAGAGAGGGGAGGACTTAAAGTGACTACTTCACAATGGAATAACCTGGAAGCAGCTTTGAATAGATGAAAGTCAGAGCAGTCAAAACCTCTCTGCCATGCATCAGACCATTCTAGCTCCACCATAGCAGCAGAAAGGATTCAAGCAAGTAAAGCAAGCAGTTTTTCATAGAGAAAGCATTTAAGAACAGAAACTTGATATTACTCCTGCATTTACAAGGATCCATGCAGTAGCTAGGAGCCAGAACTAATAAAAACAGTAGATGGAGACTTTGTGAGTTTCCACACTGCATTAAGTATATCAATCTCAGCATAAGAGAGCCAAAACTCTGACTTGAAGTGTCTTGGACGTTGTGAGGAGTGGACTGGCATGAGACACAAGAGAAAATCAATAGGCTGAAGGGAACCAAGCAATGCACAAGAAGAATCTAGACCGAGACAACTGCCTTAGCTACAGTGCCTTAGGATTTTAACAACTCCCTAATGGTGATGGTTTAGAATTAAAGCTGGAATAAACTTGGCCTAATAATTGCAGTGTGTTGATCATTCGTACAGTATTTTTTGAGTACCTACTTTGCGTTTACTGCAAAGAAAATGATGAACAAGGCAGCATATTCCCTGACCTCAAGAAGTTAATGAGGGAGATGGGTAAACATGCAGCCTGGAGATTGCGTGTAACAAAGAATTTGGCTGGCCTTCATCCCTGGTTCTGAGAGGTAACCTGTAAACCTTTGGGATTTCCCAGTGATTGGAATGTCTTTGCTCTTCCTATTGAGACCCTCCAACTGCACCGGATAGTTGACACAGACAGATGATTGAGAATGGGGATCACCCATGCCAGAAAGACCAGCCACATGATTAGAGGCTTGGGGCTTGAGCCACATGATATAAGCCTGACCTCTGGGGACGGATAGGGGCTGGAGATTGAGTTCAGCCACGTGCCAGTGATCAATCAAGCATGCCTATGTAATGAAGCTTCAATGAAAACTCTGACACTGAAGCTTGGGAAGCTTCCCTGGTTGGCAATACTCGGCATATTGTCACACATGGATGTGCCAGGAAGATAACACATCCCTGAGGAAGACAGAACACTCCCAGACTTCTCCTTATGCGTCTCTTCTTTTGGCTGGTTAAGTATAGTGCTTTCAGTGAGATCTGCAAGTCTTTCTAATGAATTATTAAACCCGAGGGAGCTGTGGGGATGCCCAGCCCATATTTGTACCCAGCTGGTCTAAAGTGAGGGCACCTCTGGGGACCCCCAAACTTGCAGCTGGAGTCAGAAATATCGGGCAGATTTGGCATTCTGGAGACCTGCACTCAACGTGTGAAGCCTGGCCTAACTCGGGTAGGATGTAATGCAGGAAGAGCAGGGTGCTGTAGGCACACAGAAGAGGTACACTTGATCCAGACTGGGTGCGGGGAGTGTGCCCCGGCATCACTCTCCAGAAAAGTTACCCCTGGCACTTGAAAGCCAGTTAAGCCTTTGAGCTCAAGGCAAATCTTTAGCAAAGTAGAGTCAATTCCATAGAGGATACATAGTTCTCAGCAAACCATTGTCCTTGTTTTTTTAAAGTCCCGGGTTGCAGAAGTACTCTGGTTTTGCTTAGGAAGTGTCCCCGAGCTGGATATACACAGCCAACAATTAAAAGACAATTCCAGGCTTTCGGTGAGCATAGAACCAACGAATGGCCAACCACACCTCAAAGTGGTGCCATCACAGAGCAGGGTTTTGTTAGGATGGGCTGTTGGTTATGGGCATAGATCAAGGTAAAGACTGGAGCTTGTCCAATCTTCCTGTGCACAATTCCTTTGATGGAACAAAGATCTCATTAACCTCTCTTTGCAGAGAGAAATACGAGGCACTGAGAATTCATAAGATTTATCTAAAGTAGAGAGTAAATTGGCTCTCAATAGAGGAGGAGAGGCCATCAAAATATTATTTAACATTGACTGTCCTCAATTACCTTTTGCTGAAGGCTCTTACTTAGGATGCACTTCGCGAGTATAAGATCTCTCTTCCAGGAACGCCGTCCACCAAAACATACACTTCTACAGAAACTGGCAAAAAAAAAAAAAAAAAAATCTCAGGTGAAAATGACTAAGGAGACCTAACTTGTTGACCCCAAATGGCATGTTTCAGCACTGACTTCCCACTCTGTATTGAAATGATCTACTTATGGGTAAATTTCTCATAACTGTCCTACTCCACATGAGAACATGGACCATATTTGTACCCTCAGCACAGTGACATGGCAGTGACTCAATAAATATCTGTTCAATCAAGTGAAGTAAATAATAACTTGAAACAGAAAAATAAATCTCTAACAATAAAATTTCTTGCATCAGAACATAGCCCTGTTTTGAGTTCATTCCTATCACCCAAGTGCACCACGCCCTGTGTTTTAAATGGTTGCTTGTCTGTTCAAGTCCCCGATGCTCACATGAGGGGTGACTGCTACGTCTCCTCCTGCTCCTCATCTCATTCGTTTATTCAACAAATATGTATTGAGCACTCAGCTCTCATTGCTGGGGATACAGCTGGGAACAAAATCAATGAAATCCCTGCCATAATGGAGCTTACATTCTTGAGGAGGAGACAGTAGAAGCAAGGAGCATATAGAGAATATTAAACAGTAGTAACGCTAAGGAGGTGACGGTGAGGCTGGTGTCGGTGAGGATGGAGGTAATTTTAGAAGAGCCAGAGGGGCATGAGGGTGAATCATCCAGACTCCAGAGGGAGAGTCCCACACAGGGGACATGGTGAGTACACACATCCTGATGTGAGGAGCTGCCTTAAGTGCTCAAGGAAAAGCAAAGTCACCAATGTGACAGGAACAGAACAAAAAGGCCATGAGGGCAGAGAGGACAGGGGCAGAGCCAAGAGGCTGCTGGAAGGTTTTGAGCAGAGTGCCATGGACTGACCTATGTCAACAAGATCGTGCGGGCCTCTGGGCTAATAACAGACTGAAAGGGATAAGAAGAAGGCAGGAAGCCCCACAAGGTGCTGTTGCCACAGTCCAGGAAAGAGATGAGGGCAGCGGGGGGGGTGGGGGGTGCAGCGCTGTAGCAGTGAAAGTGGGGCAAAAATGGTCAAAACATGGCTAGGATTTGAAGGTAGAGAAGACAGGATTGGCTGACAGATCAGACAAGGGGTACAAGCAAGGGAGGAATCAAAGATGATTCTCAGGTTTGGCCCGGGGAATGGAAAGATGCCACTTAGTGAGAGAGGAAAGGCCAAGGAAAGGGCTGAGAGCAGAGCAGATGTAGAAGGAGAACAGCAGGAGCTCAATCTGGGAGATGCTGACCTCAGGACACCTGCTGGGCATCCAAGCACTTCCTCCTGCTGATGAGGGGGCATGAGATTTATATAGAGATAATTGACATTTTTACTATTAAGATAGCTAGCTAGACAGACAGACAGACAGACAGACATGAGTCTGCACTTGGAGGAGAGGTCCTGGCTAGAGATATCAATTTTGGAATTATCAGCATGGGATGAGTTCACCAAGGAAAGAGGATAAGAAACAAAGGAGACTCATATTTATCAAGGGTCTAGAGTTGGCATTAATAGCAACATGCATTTCATCAATCGTGTTCTCCGCCAACTCTTCTCTAACCTATAAATCCACAGCAGAGCCCATCCTGACTCTCCCATGGCAGAAAGAGGTGAACTTAGAATGAAGGTATGGGGGTGTATCAGGGCCTGGACAAGCAAGCAATTATTCCAAGGGAAATGACAACTTAGATTGGTGCTAAAATGTCTTAAAACTAAGGTTCTGGGCCAAAAGCAAGGCTGCAGGGATAAGACCAGGAAAGGTCATATTCTATCCCTTTGCCCAAGTCCTTTCCTTGTCTTTTAAGAGCAGAGGCAATGGTCCTGCTCTCCTCTTAGACTTCCCTCTAAGCGACTGACAGTTACTCCACAGTCCACACTGGATCATTCTCCTCCATAAAGCTGCATTGATAAATGCATAACTAAATGTGATCCAGAGTGAGTAATGGTAGAACAAAACCACAAAACCAAAAAAATAATTTTTTAATGCATGAGTCCCAGTTTGGGGCGGCTCAAAAGCAAAAAATCTTAACTTACTAGCTGTCCCCTGCCCACACTCCTTTATGTGTTGTATAACAACAAATAAAACAGGTTGAAGCCTTCCTCCTAAGGTGGGAAAGGGGTAAAGGGGGGTAGTTACGGAAATGTCGCTATGAATGCTGTGAAATGCTTTCAGAATGCTCTGGAAAGCAACACAGGCTTCCCCAACAAAGGGAGAGGGAAACAGAAGACAGTGGCTCATTTCATGTGGATGCAAGGCTTCTTCCCCGCATGGAGATGGGCATCACCTCCTCACAGCACCTCCATATCATGGTGCCTTGACCTTGAAATCACAGAAGCTAGGATGGAGAAGCCAAAGCCAAGAGAATTGGCTTGCTCAAAGTTGCAAAGTTGGAAGACTTCAAGCCCAAAATAAAGCCTGTATCTTTTGATCACTAGTCCAGAACATTCTTAACACCAGAGTAAATTGGTTTTGAGCTAAAAAAAATAAAAATAAAAAGCCCTCATTTGACCTTGAATCATCTGAGGTTGGACTTAAAATAATCCCAATCCCATCTGCTCCATATTTAAATAGCAATGAAATACTTTCCTAAAGGTTAGGAGTTTTAGGTGCCCCAATAAAGAACACATCAAAGTCCTGAACCAAGAGAGAAGGGAAATGAAAACATCACCTATATGACTGACAAGAGTCGAGAGCGGTGGTTGCGGTTCATATCTGTGGGTGAGTCGGTTTTCCTCCTGCTGAACCCCAAGACTGAACAGACTTGCTCACCCCGTGGGTGGGCAGCACAGGGACAGGCTCAGGTCCATGAAATGCACAGAACGAGAAACAGACCAGAATTCATGCTCCCTTCTGGCAGCCTGGCTCCCGTGGGGGGAAAAATAGTGGGTTTCCGGCTGCACAAGCCCCATTCTGTCTGCACCCCACCCGCCGTCAGATGAAAGCACTCCTCTCCTCTTCTGGGAGGAGTGCGAGAAAGTGGTCAGGAGTGTCCTTGCTAGTGGTAGAAACTTCCAAAGACTGGAAGCAAGAGTGGGAGAGAGTAGCCACTCCCCTCCCCTGGTTGTGCTTCCCTGAGAGCCAGGGTCTCCTAAAACCCACAAAGCACACACAGTCATATCTTAAAGGACAAAGCAGGTCACGGTGCCTGGAACATGGTGGGTGCTCCAAAATGATCGTGAGGATGATAGAGCAGAGGGAGTAGAACAAAGAGAGAGAAAGAGGGAGGGGAAGGCAGAGAGGAGAGGGAGGAGAAACCAGTGAGGCCGGGCACACCCCAGCCAGAAAGCCTGAAGTGTAAGAGTAGAGAGTGTGCGGCCTGTGTGCCGAAGCAGGCGGTGTGCTTGGGCCCCACATGGGACTATGAAGATGTGATGCTATCGGGAACAATGTGCGTCTGTAATGTGCTCAAGCCGGAGTCACTAACTTAGTGCTGTGCTGAATGAAGTGGAAGAAATGCTATTAAATCTGTGACTCCATGAGGTAATAATATTCCCAGCGAGCCCACGCCTACAGAAATACACCCAGCAAGCAGGCTTTCCAGGAGCCCCCTCTAAGTTATAACAAGCTGCCTATCTCCTGCTGCCAGGATGCAGAGAAAAAATGAAAACCAGTTACCAACTACATTATAAACTTAGTGACCTGCTTCACCTCCTTTGGTTTAGTGACAGCTTGGCTGCCTTTTGGGCACGAAGAAAGAAACATAAGGCAAGGATTACGTTTCTTGGCTTTTGAAGGCCTCAAGAATCAAAAATGCTTTCAGCTGGCATTGCTCTCTCTTAGTCAGCTTTGATGGATTTATTTTCTTTGCCCTACTTCATAGGAGTTACTGCGGCCAACTACGGCGAAGGGCTCGCCAGCAAGCGGTTTTCGGCGGACACTAGGTGGCGCTGTCTCCCCAGCCGTTTCGGGTCTCTTTTCCGAAGGGTAGAGACGTTTGGTTAAAGTCCTCCTTGGAGCTTTCTAACTCGCAGCGAGAGTGAGGAATTCAGTGGTCAGAAAGGCACTCGCTTCCTTTCTCCAATCTGTGGGTCTCTGAGCCCCGAGAGAGCGGTAGAGTCCTTTGTACGCTTCACACTCTCACAATTTCATTTCTGTCTGTTGCAAGTGCAATTAGAAAAGTAGCGCAACTCGGATATTCATAGTCAGCAAATCGGCATTTTTATTCATTTTGGACTCATGCATTTTGATTCATTTCACAGGTCTTTTCTTACTGCGATTACAGATGGCTCTCCATTTTTAATTTATTTTTATTTATTCATTCATTCGTTCGTTCATTCATTCATTCATTCATTCTATAACCCTGTTCTCGATTGGAGGACATTTCTGGTTCTGTTAAAAAGTCCAGAATCCCTTACATGGACTGGAGTCTAAAATCCTGACCGGGAGGTTGTGAGCCTTGCAGCTCTGAAATAGGCTATCATTTCCCTGTGGGATTTATGGAGATAGCAGCCTGAAGGAGGTGGGGGAGGGGCTGGGTTCTTGCTAGAAGTGCAGGCAGTGCTGCAGCAAAGCTAAGCATATTTGCTGAAGTCACGCAGAATCAAAAAGCCATTGCGCTCAGGCCTCCTGACTGCCGATGCGATGCTTTTTCTTTACGATACTCCACTGTCTCCCTAAGCCTAAATATCTACACATGCCTGGATTGATAATAAATGTCACATGATGTCTGAAAATTATTGCTGGGATATCTGTAAGTCTAAATAGAAACCCAGGCTTCTAAGCAGCATGTGCAGATTTAAGAGAAAAGAGCATTCTAACTTCTGGCAACACATCAAGTATCAAGAATATCACTTACCAGAGCTGATTTTATAAGGATGCCCCTGGGGGAACATGAAGCTCCTTCATTCCAAACATCTGCCATGGACCCTCTTAGGGCCAGGGAGCTGGGTACCAGAGTCCCAGACTTTTCTCTTGGATCTTTTCTCTGAAGTGCTCCCAATCCTCTCTCTCTCTCTCTCTCTCTCTCTCTCTCTCTCTCTCTCTCTTTCTCTCTCCCTCTGAGCCTTGCCTCCTGGAGTAGAGTTATCAGAGCGTGGACTTATAATACCAGCTTCTGACCACAATATATTTAAGTATAAGTGGAGGAAAAAGTCTGCTCTTAAATTTAAAACCTGTGTTTCTTTTTTTTTTCTTTTTTTTTTTTTTAAAAACCTGTGTTTCTGTTGATATTTACAGATCGTATAAATTTGGCTTGTAAACCTGAACTTGTGTTAGTTTTAGACTTTTTTGTATTTTCTCTGCTCCCTTGTCTTGGTTATGGAAGGATTGACCTGCTTCTCAAAGGAAGAGCCTACTCTGGTTTCTAATACCACTCTCCCCAGTTACATGTAGAAACTATAAGGCTGCCCAATCTTCTCTCTAATCATAAGCTACCTGATTCCACCAATTTGGGATTTTCTACTTTATGAGAAGTATACTGCTCAGTCCCAATTACAGGTAAAATGTCTAATATTTCCAGGGGAGAGGGGTCTTCTTTATTTTTTCATTAACAAGGTATGAATATCTTTATTAGTACCATAGATACCATTTTTAAATCAATTAAAATTGAGCTTTGAGGGTTGCTAGAAGGGGAGAGAATGAGGAAATACGTTATCTTATTTTCTAGGGAAATGAAATAAATGAATACAATTCATCCACTTGTTCATTTATTTACAGAATATGTATGGAACACTTATTTCATTACGTGTGGAAAATATTATGCTTATTATGCATCAGGAACGTCTAGTCTTGGATGGAGACATTAGTGAACCAGACCCATTCAGCCCATAAATACTCTGTGAATAAGTGAGTGAATGAATAAATGAATGACATTTATATCACTTCAATTCAGTTGTCATTTATATCATGTATATATCTTGGCTATAAAATTCTTCTCTACCCTGGCTTCAAATGCCTTCCACCCAACCCAAGTTGTTATATGATAAATACATGCATCTTAACCCTCTACTGGTTACCGTCACATCCCCCTGGTAGCAGTCTGGCCTTTGAAACCACAGTCCCAGAAGTTATGAAATCAAATGTCTACAAGGGCAAGGAGGCCATATGAAAAGGGAATTGGGTTGGGCTAGGTCAGAAGCTTCTGTGCTTTCTGAAAGGTCTGGTACTCATTATTGCCTTGAGGGAACAAAGCTGGGTTGTGAGATTTTCAAATTAGGAAATCTGTATTGTTACCTAAAATCTTTGATTTTTAAATTGTGATAAGGGAAGGGGTGTCTGGGTGCCTCAGTCAGTTAAGCGTCTGCCTTCAGGTCATGATCCCAGAGTCCTTGGTTCCAGCCCTACAAGGGGCTACCTGCTCAACGGGAAGTCAGCTTCTCCCTCTCCCTCTCCTTCTCTGTTCATTCTCTCTCTCTCTCTCTCTCTCTCTCTCTCTCTCTCTCTCTCTCTCTAATAAATAAATAAATCTTTTACAAAATTGTGACAAGAGATGCTGTTAAAACACTGTTTAGGCCAAATAAAATACATTTGTGGGCTGATCCAGACTGTCAATCTGAGACTTCTAATGGGTAGTTTCAGGTTAAATGAACAGTCTAAAAAGAATATAAGTCCCAAATAGTTCAGAAATACCTGGCTCAAGATGGCTTTCTTGAGAGCTAGAATTTTTAAATCCCTAAGTGGAAACACTTGATAATTAAACACAGCACCATCCTTTGACACATTCTCTGAACATCACCTGACCTTCTAACAACCTTGTGCAAAAACCTGAACTAGAAGGGGGTGGATGCCACAACAGGGAGTCTACACTGTAGTCATTCTTGCTTGCTTTTTAAAATATTACTTAGTTGAAAAACAAGTCTTTTTGAACCCCTGAAAAAGGCTTCTTAAGATGCAGATGAGAAAGGGATTTTTATTATCTTAGAAGAATCTAATACAATGGCTCAAGTAAATCAACACATTTATTATCAAAACAAAGCTTCAGAGGAATTTTCAGGTGAGTATTGTCCAATTTCTCTCTCTTATAGAAGCAAAGAGAAACCTGGCCAGTGCTTTACAACATCTTTTCATTCAACAAACATTTATGGATCTCCCAAAATAACCTGACATTCTGAGATACAGAGTTTATCACTTTCTGAAGTGATAAACAGATCCTGCCTTTCAATAAACCATGCTCCTCACATATTTATTGAATGTTACTCTCTAAGTAACTCTCTAAAAAAGATTTGATCTTTTAGTAATAACTACTTGAAGAGATCAGGTGATTCCTTCTCACAGAAAACAAGCAAAAACTGGACAAAATTGTCCTGAAAAATTATTTCAACATGTAGAAACCTACCAAAGGCAGAAAGTAAATTTAGAAAAATTTACCCGAGACACAAAAACTAATAGAGTTTTGGGTAGGAATGGTGGGAGTCTGTGACCTCCTGCCTGGGGCTGTTCCTATACTCCTCTTCCCCAAGCTCAGTTGGCAAGAATTATAGCCATACCAACCTAAGCTAGCTGCAATCAAAAAGCAACTTTGCTGCCAAAGAAGGCTGACTTGTATTGGAGCAGAGGTAAAGGAGGGGGACAGGTGAACACCTATGACATTCACAGCTAAAAATGCAGGTTTAATTTGAGATAGACTATAACAATCAGGCTTTTCTGGACCAATACTGTGTTTCCCAGTTTAAGGTAAGCAGCCAACCAGTCAGAAATTTAATGAGGAGGTGCCAGAATTCAGAAGAACATAAAAGAACTATGATAAAATCTCCTCCTCCCTCATATCCCTGGCTGACCACAAAACTACATATGTGGTAAGGGTGGTCCTAGGATCCATGAGGATGTGAAAACCAAGATAGGCCTGAGAACTGGCTGTGACTTTGAATGTGCTCCACGATCACACACAACTCAGTTGGCACAGGTGAAAGCTTAATGGAGTCAAAGTGTTTGAACAAAACTTGAGTCCTGATCATTGTTCACTGAACTATATGGATGGAGGAATGACTTCCCCTAGTGAGGCAGGTTAAAACATAAAGACAGGAAAAACAAATAGGCAGAGACATCAGGAGTTGTACACTATAAGAAAAAAAATTCCACAGTGTAATTCAGGCAAGTTATTAACTAATCTGTAGAATAATGCTCCAGAAAACAAAACTGAATCTAGAGTTACTACAATATCTGAAGCAAAATGTCTAACATTCAGCTAAGAATAACTAGACATGTAAAGAAACAGGAAAGTGTGACCTATAGTCTAGGGGTGAGGGTAGGGGAAAACCAGTCATTAGAAACTGACTCTGAGTGAATCTAGATGCTGGAGTTAGCAGACAGGACTTCACATAGCCATGTTAAATATGTCCAAAGAATCAAAGACAACCATGCTGAAAGAGTTAAAGAAAACATGCTGACAGTCAACTATTAAGGAGTCTCTACAAAGAAACAAAAATTGTATAAAAGAACCAAATGAAAATTCTAGAAGACCCTAACTGAAATAAAAAATTGACTAGATAGGATCAACAGCAGATTTGAGATGGCAAAAGAAAGAGAAAGAAATGGATTAATAGAAGTTATTGAAACTGAAAAACAAAGAAGAAAAAAATTGAAGAAAAATTAACAGATCCTCAGACTTGTCAGGTAATGTCATGATTCCAACATGTGCGTAATTGAAGTCCCAATAGAGGAGGAGAGAGAGGGAAAGGAACAAGAATATTGGAAGAAACTGTAATCTCCTGAAACCTGACCCAAAAAATTGAATTTACCAGATCCAAGAAGTTCAAGGTATCAAATAAAATAGGCATAGATGGGACCACATATAGATACATTATTGTCAAATTGCTGAAAGCCATTATAAGGATACAACCTTGAATGTGGCAAAAAAAAAAAAAGCAATAATGATACAGTAAATGGCTGACTTTGCATCAGAAACAACAGAAGCCAGAGGCAGTGGAATTACAAATTCAAAGTGCTAAAAGAAAAATGTGACAACCCACTCTATATTCAAGACAAATGATTCTTCAAAAATACTGTGAAATAAAGACAATTTCAGATAAAAACTGAGACAATTCTTTGGTAGCAGACCTGTGCTACGTTAAATTCTAAGGCATAAGGCCTTCAAGCTAAAAGGAAATGATACCAGATGGTAACTGGGATCCATGGGTACAAATTAAGAGCTTTGGAAATAGTAAATATATAAGAAAATATAAAAAATTGAAGATTGTGTAGATATTTAGTCTTTTTCTTGAAATATCCTTATAAAACATAAGATTGTTAAAGGCAATAATTATAATACTGTAGTTATACCTATATCATAATACAATTATGCCTATCTTATAATATAGGTTTATAACATAACATATTATGATAGCACTAAGAAGAGACAGGGATATGAAGCTATACTAGTACAAAGTTGCTATATTTTATTCAAATTAAATCAGTATTAACATGAGATATGATAAATTAAAGGTTCCTAGAAAGACACAAATTACTAAAATAGACTCGAGAATAAATAAAAAATAATCAACAGATGCAGAAAAAATTTTTGATAAGACACAGCACGTATTCATAAAAATTCTCACACAATTAGAAACAAAAGAGAACTTGATAAAGAGCAACTACAAAAAACTTACAACTAATATCATACTTAATGGTAAAAAACGGAATGCTACCCTCCTAAGATCAGGAGCAAGCAAGGCTGTCTGCTTGTACCATATGTATTCAACACTGTGGAGTAAGGCAAGAGAAATAAATAAAAGGTATGTAAATTGCAAAGGAAGAAGTAAAACTGTCTTTTAGGCAGACGTGACCTTGTATGTAGAAACTCCTAAAGAATCTTCAAAAAAGCTACCAGAATTAGTAATCAAGTTTAGTGATTTCACAGGTTATAAGATCAGTGTACAAGAATCAATATATGGCATTTTTGTATACTAGCATCAATGAATTTAAAAAAATACATTAAGAAAAACAATTCCATTCACAAATACATCAACAATAATAAAATACTTAGGAATAAATTTAACAAAGGAAATGCAAAACTTAAAGGAGTCCCAATTAAACGGAGAGATACATCACATTCATGTTTGAAAAACCCATTTGCTAAACTAACATTATACCCAAATTCATTTTTAGATTCAACACAATTTCTGTCAAAAGCCCAGTAAATTGTTCTTGTACAAATTGACAAATTGATATAAATTTACGTGTAAATAACATAGGATCTAAAATATCCAAAACGATTTTGAAAAATAAATGAAGAACAAACATGTTAGGATTTACATGATTTCAAAACTTACTACAGAGCTACAGTAGTCACGAAAATGTGGTTATAAGTGTAAGGATAGACATACAGATAGACAGAAGAAAACAAGGAGTTCCAAAATACACCAAAACATATATGGCAATTGATTTTCAACAGAAATGCCAAAGAAATTCAATGGAAAAAGACAAGCCTTTTCTAAAAATTGTACTGGATATTCATGTATTTTATTGACATTGAATCAATATCAATTGGACATCTGTATATTTCTTTTCTTTTTTTTTTTATAGTCACACAGAGAGAGAGAGAGAGAGAGAGGCAGAGACACAGGCAGAGGGAGAAGCAGGCTCCATGCACTGGGAGCCCGACATGGGATTCAATCCCGGGTCTCCAGGGTCGAGCCCTGGGCCAAAGGCAGGCGTTAAACCGCTGCGCCACCCAGGGATCCCCATCTGTATATTTCAGGAACTCAACCTGACCCTTATCTCTCACCATACACTAAATTAACTCAAAATGGATATTAGTCCCCCCGCCCCTTCAAATGTAAGCTCAAGCTGAAACTACAAAATTCCTAGGAGAAAATCATTGCATGCCTTAGGTTAAGCAAATATTTTTTAGATATGACAACAAAACACCATTTTTAAAAGGATTCTGTAGAGCAGTTGTTCTCAACCACTGTGAGAATCACTGTGAGGCCATTGTGCCCCTCAAGGGATGGTTGGGGACGTCTGGAGACATTTTTGATGTTCATGACTTGGGGATAGTGCTACCAGCAACTAGTGCACAGAGGCCAGAGATGCCACCAAACATTCTACAATACACAGAACAGTTCCTATCCTGTCCCCCAACAACAAGGAGTGATCTGGTCCAAAATATCCACAGTGTCAAAATTAAGAAACTGCTCTAGACTAACATAACGTTTCTTTCCTATAGTGCTTGCTCCTACATATCTATTATCTACCTATTAATCTACATATCATATTTCAGTTGTTGCCTTTCTGTTCTCTCCTACAGACTGGGACTCTGCAAAGATCAATTCATGTCTATCGTGTGTTTCTTTCTTTTGTGTGCTTGGCATAATGCCTAAAACAGGTAGGTGCTCTCTAAGTGCTTGATAGGAGAATAGGTAAAGAAATGAAAAAATGAGTGATTAAATCTAATTGCTATTTTGAGGATAATTATGCTATTTTCATCATTAAACACCTACCATGGCTTTATGTTTATAACACTAGCACCAAAAACTAATTTTTAAAGTAAGCATTATTCTATACCTCTTTCTAAAGATGAAAAGAAATCTTACAAGAAGCTTATGTCACATCTCTAAAAGAAATGTGAAAAAAAAAATAGGTTAATTTCTGAATTCACTTTCCACAGCCAAAAGTATCTATCTTTGGCTTTTACACAGGAAAAACATCCTTTGTAAATCTCCCTTCCCAATAGTGTACTAGCAAGTTAATATTATTGTCATCAATAATAGTCATTATCATTAACTAGAGTGTGCTGTTCTCATCTTTAAAGCTCTTTGCACAATCTACTAGTTACCATTAGGATTAAAGTTATAACATTTAAATATCGGCATTTCATCTTAAAGTTTGCATTTCCCATTCTCATATTATAATAAAAGAAATGAAAGCAACTAATATTGTTACAACTCTTCTTCAATACTCTGCCTCCCACCCTACCCCAATCCTGGATAAGTCAGGGGATTCAAAAGAAGACATAGATGGAGTTGTTATAATTACAGTCATAGACATAGACAGATGGTTAGACAGAAAGCTAAGAAGGTAAGTAGGTAAGTAGATAGATAAATGATATAGATGATTAGATAGATGTTAGGTAGGTAGATAGATGATAGATAGATGATAGATAGATAGATAGATAGATGATAGATGATAGATAGATGATAGATAGATAGATAGATAGATAGATAGATAGATAGATAGATAGATAGATAAGGCAGGCATGGAGATAGAAGATACACTCGTACATAGATACACAATTATACTAAGTATGTGTACTTTGTCTCTATCTATCTACCTATCCTTTTCTCATCTTGTTTCTCCACTTACGTATATACATTAGTAGCTGTCTAATGTCTACGACTTAGTCTCACCTCTTGTCACTGGTGTTTAAGACCTTCTCCAGTTTGGCCAATATCTGGTTCCAATGGAATATATCTACATTTCAAAAATTCTCTGCTTAAGACATGTTGACCTACTCATGTCTTTCAGAGAGGAGAGCTTCTGAGAGGATTTGCCTGCATACCTCATGTCCTCAAGCCACTTTAGGAACAAGAAACTATGATGGGTAAAACTGGAGTGGCGATTGCCTCTCTCTTCGAATTCATTTTCTAAAGGAAGTAGCTGTTAATATGCTATCATAGAAGAAAATAGAGAAAACAGATGGGGAAAATTCTTTTCCTTCAGTAATTTTCTTCCACTTCTTCAATGGGATCTTATGATACCCTTCTACTTTGCTTCTAGTATTCCTGATTTGTCTACTCATTCATCATATAGTGTTAAAGACACACAAAATAATATAAAGAATGTTAAAACAATTATCATTATACTGTATTTCTTTAATACTTTTACTAAATTTGTACTTAACCTTGAATAATTTTAAGTATTATTTTACATGTTTTTATGACTTCCATAAATTATATCATAATGCATAGACCATTGCACAATTTACTTTATAAAAGCAACATTATGCTTATAAAATGCATTCATTGTAAGAACCATGTAGCTATAGTTTATTTAGCTTCACTATTATTTAGTACTCCTTTATAAGAACTTAACCACTTGAGGTTATTTCCAATTTTTGCTACTACAAATATTGCTACCATAAAAATACTTACCCATGTCTCCTTGGATATGCTAGTGTTATTCTAAGAAATATGCCTAAGTATGGATTTTTTTAATTATAAGGTATGCATATCTTCAGCTTTCTTTAGAGGAGGAATTGTTTACCATAATGGCTTTACATTCCTACTACCAAGTGTAGAGATTTCCTGATGTTCTTATTCATTGCTTGATATTGTCAAACACATTCCCATATGATAAGGTGAAATCACGAATCATTTTGGTTGTCTCTGTCCTACTCTGTGTTTTATAAATATATTAGTCACATCCTATCATTTTGTGTATAAATTTTTCATAATTGGAAGCTATCCTGGATCACAAGTTGATCTCTTATTTTTACATACACTTAATATCTATGGATAAGGCCTTAGCAGAAATGTAGACTGTTCTTTGTATTTAGGATGTGGCTACAAAGCTGTCTGTATATACCTTGTAGAATCTCCATCATTATTTTTGCTTTTTCTGAGGATGATCAAGCTGGTGATGATAAGGTGATACAGTCACGACTAAATCTGCCAAACTAGAACATGCTGAAGTGTAGCTATTTTAATCATTGATTGATAGGCAATCATCTCTGCTCCACTGTCTGTGGGTTACAGCCAAGCCATTCAATCCATGTCAGCCTATTCTAGTGTGGAAAAAAAAAAACACAGGGTGGTGGGGTGACAGTTCCACAGTGCAACCCTTTACAAACTATTCTCTAGCTAGAGTCCAAGATGACTCCATACCTAAGTATACCTCACATTGTACTTCTATTTTCCTTTCCTCTTTAATACTCATTATAAATAATTGAAAAACAGCTTATGTCTGGGTTATTAAAAGCACTCAACTGCCAGGAAGAGGTTTTGTTTTGTTGTTGTTGTTGTTGTTGTTTGTTTTGTTTTGTTTTGTTTTTTTGGTTAAGTCTTTAGTTGCCAACCCAGTGATGATAATGACTATGATGGCAATGAAGAATGTTTACGCAAGAACCAAAGGGTACAAGACATAATCCAGAACCCGTGTGTGGGGTGGTATGTTCATGAGTGTGTATCTGAGAGAATGGCCTTGCCCTTTGTGTTTGGAAACTGTAGTGCCCCTCTTTCCACAGATATCTCTTTGGATAAAACTAAAATTCAGATAAGTGTAGGTCATCATTCCTACAGCGTATTCATAGGAAGCTGACCCTGTACTTTGTGACTGTAAACTGAAGCACAATAGTCACATTCAACAGTCTTAGCTATTGGACAATCTTGGCGCAAAGTCACTGGAGACGTGACTCATCAATTCCTGCGTGCAGACTTCTCCTCTTCTCCTCTCCTTTGGTTTTGAAGCCATGCCATTCAAGATCTAGGAAAAGAATAACTAGATTTTTGAAGAATGTTAAATACCAGCATTGTCAGTAACCACAAAATAATTCCCAAAGGGTGTCATATAACAGAAACCCACTGCATACCCATTAGATTCCAAACTCCTTGAAGTCAGTCTGCCTGTCTTCATCCCTGCTTTATCACATAGCTCCTAGCCAAGTATACTACGCATAGCAGAGCAGTCAATAAATATTTGAAAAGGTTGTATGCTGCTTATAGGGACTGTTGCTATTTATAGGCTTGGTATGGGTCTGGATTCCTGTCCTTCCCAGAGCCACGCAGGGCTTTTTGCTATAAATGAGCTGCCTCTCCCTACTTGCTGTGAGCCAGGTTTTTGTCCATCTGCTGCCATTGTTTCCCCACGTTTCACAGCTATGTTGTATTGCATGTGGTTATTCTTTAGTGGGTCATTACGGCATCTGTCTGCCCACCTTGTGAATGCCCCGTCTCACTTCACCAGACAGCAGCTGCCGGAACATCCTGCTCCCCTCCATCATCCACACAGATCCAGCCCCGTCAAGCCTCCCCTGCAGAAATCATCGTTTCATTGTTTGGGGGTTGGCTGCACTCCAGGACCTGGTTACTGGGATCCTTGCTTGCCACTTAATACTTCTATAGGTAATTTTTTTAACCAGATGTGCTACCCACAAGAAATTTCACTTTCATGGATATGTACAAGAATATATACAACCATTACTATATAGATCTTTATAAGTTCTAATTTTTTTTTAGGAAGTGACCCTGGAAGCCACATTAATAATGATAGAGGAAAGCTCTCATTTTAAAAAGACTGGACTTCCAGAAACCCTAATTCTCATCCAGAACGAATCTTAAAAGAGGAGCAATAATAACACTGTCACAAAAATCATGCACTTTATTCGGTCACCTTAAGTGGAGGCTTCCTGATGGTTCATAGCCATTAAGATGAAGCTTGGCTACAAGCAGTATCCAGCTTACAATAGGAAAAACCAAAAGTTTCTATATTAAGTTGATTGTTTGGAACTCAGGCTTCTGTTCCCTTTGGTAATTTTACTTGTCATCAAATTGAAGGGCAGTAAAACTCAGGTTGTATTGATACTGATATAGTGCATCCAAAAACTGAAAGTATCCATATCTTTTCTAGAACATAAAGTTCATGGCCTTTATCACAGCTATTTTCCTAACCTTTCTTGCTTGCTTTTATATACACTGCATGATAAAAAGACTCAACATCAGAGTCACTGACAAAAGCACATTTAATATACAGTGGGCCCCAATTGTATTACTTTACAGAAACTCAACAGGAATGATGCTGTATTCAGTGAAACTCTTTCTAAGTGCAATGTCAGAGGCAAGAATAGCATTTCTTATCACTTATCTTCCCTCCCTCGTCCCCACCCCCATCACTGCAAAAGCCTCCCACCCCATCACTGCAAAAGTTCACTGGGAGTAGGACAAGACAAGCAACTGGTTGGGCAGCCTTTGTGGTGAAGAGAAAGAGTAGCACCTCCTGACAGAGGTACAAACAGGATCTCCCCACTTCCCAGGATCTCCCCACCAGACATATGGTATCTGTCAAAAAGTAACAAAGCTGGAGTTAATGTGGTAAGGACAGACTTGAATCAGTAATATACTGTTGCAATAGGAGAAAGAGTCCAGAGTGAACCAAATTCAACTCAACTGAACTGATTTGGACAGAGATGATGGGATATTTTAAAGGAAGAATGAGGGAATGGAAAGAGGAGTGAGTGGGGGTTCGCTAGAGTCAAGGAAGTGGAAATTACAAAAACAGAAGAGGGATTTGGTTTGAACCCGCCTGGGTTTATTAACTGGTCCTCATCAAAATAAGTTCCTACCCTCCCAGAGAAGCTGGGACATAGGGGCCCCATCTTCAGGTGTTGGCTGGAACACACTAAATTCTTTGGGAAGCCTTGAGTTTTCTCAGGCAGGCGCTTTAATGGTATGATCCTAGGGATGTAGCCTTGAGCTGTTAGGAATTATGTTAGTGTTTGTTCAAGTCATTATAGGGCAAAGTTGAGGCCTACTTGGAAGGAGTGCTCCAGGAGCCTGACTAGAGGCTGGTCAAGGAGAAAATCTTTGTCATGTCTCAATAGTCACTCAATACCCCATGAAAGCAATTTTGCAGATGAAAAACCTGAGGACCCAGGGGATAACAGGCCCAAGATCTAAGGAGACCTGGTTGGTAGAGGTGGAATTGGAGAGTAGATCTGTTCAGTCTCTGCCAGGTTGGTTGGCTCCTTGGAGCACTACCCTCCAGAAGCCAGCAGCATGGGTCATGCATATCACCTGCATCTAAATTATAGTTCAATGAGAATGATGGAGAGACCTGACTCAAGGCAAAGCAAACAATGCAAGGAATTCCTTTCTTTATAAAGTTTAAATAGTTAAATAAATCCTCACTAATGTGAATAAGAAGTAGGGAGTGACCAGGCTGTGTATGAACTGGAGTTTGAAGCATTCTATGACCTATTTAAATAAGGTGATGGAATAAATTAGCTTTAAAATCAAACACAGGAAGAAAAAGGGCTTTCTCATATGCCATTTTTAAACAGTTCCCAAAAAATATGCTTTTCAACTCTACATTTGGTTTCTCTACAAATATTATGACAACTGGTATTACACTTTGGAGCTGAGAAACTCCCCCCCTTTCCTCGCTACTTTCCAAAATTTACGTGCCTTTTCTACTTCTGCTGCCGCCACTCTTGAGTCATTTCTGCCAAGCCAGTCCTTTTCATTCCTCTACATAATGTGCTATTCCTCAGTTTGAACATAGTCATTTCAGTCCAAGAGGAAAAAAAAAAAGTGCTATATAAATAAATCTTTATTACTGTCACAGCATTGTTAAAGAATTTCCTAGTTGGAGCTGCTCTTCGTTTGAAATCACCACCTTACCAGGGCAGAGAGGATCCTGCTAGGCATTTTAAATTAGGAAAGACAGTTTTATTGTCAAGGCAGGTCAATCAAATTATAATTGGCTCTAATTTGCACTCCCACCAGCTGTTAAATTCTTCACCTGCAGCACTCAAAATGGTGTGAAATTCTTGCCGGCTTTGTGAAAGCTTCAAAGAGAATCACTCTCCATCTGATCCCTAAAACCAAAAGTCCTTGTTACTCTTCATCAGAAGCAAGGAAAATGCACCATTGGCTCTGACTATGGGAAGCAGGATCTGGTCCAAAGTGGGTTGAGCCTGACAAGGATGGACAAACACATCTTCCATGTACAGTCATCCTTGACAAGCCAATATTTCTATCACAGACCAGCCAGGGGGCTTTCCTTTGTTATAACCATAACACCGTGGAGTTGTATATTCTATTTCATTGCAAATTAAACTTGCAACTCTCAGGGAAATCACAATTTAGCACTTAGAATGGGACAGCAGACAAGGAGAGAATTCTGGGATAGGGCGTGTCCATGCTGGTTTTGTAGTGAGGACCCACTGTGCTTTCAGACATCTAGCACTGCAGATTGCCTGGTCCTGTCTTGAGATAGGTTGGGACTCTGGATAACTAAAACACTTATAGGGAACTTCTTTCTACCAGTGCCCAGAAACACACATGCACGTAGAACACATCATGTGCATGCATGCACGCACACTCACCAACAGACACAGCTCTAGTAAAGAATGGAAAGCAACAACCAGTTAGCACATTATGATGAAGTACCATCTTGCTATTACATTGAAGGTGCCAGCTTCCTACTCCTTTACAATTTTGCTGAAAGTGTTTTGAGTAAAATAGTTGATCCTTTAATGGTGGCAAGAGTTGGGCAGCCCGGGTGGCTTAGCGGTTTAGCGTTGCCTTCAGCCCAAGGCGTGATCCTGGAGACCCAGGATCGAGTCCCATGTCGGGCTCCCTGCATGGAGCCTGCTTCTCCCCCTGCCTGTGTCTCTGCCCCTCTCTCTCTCTCTGTCTCTGTCTCTGTGTCTCATGAATAAATAAATAAAATCTTAAAAAAAAATGGTAGCAAGAGTTTTGCATGACCAGATGTGGAAACAACATCAATACCAAATAATCAACATAATTTTAATTTTTAATGAATTTGAGGAACTGTTGGTTTGGCTGTGCTAAGGAAACTTTTTAATTTAAATGACTGAATGGAAGTTTTCCTAATTTGCTGATTTGCCATTTGGACAGCCCCCAACCATCTCAAAATGAGGGTATTTGGGGATGATGAGTGAGGAAAAAAACATTATGAAGAAAATAAGGTGCTTTGAAGAAATATTTCTGGATTCCAATGGGTTTAAGAAAATACAAGATGAACTTTTTAAAGAATAAAATGAAATATTGCACTAGAAATAAGAGAGAGAGAGCATAGCTTCTAAGTAAACTTTCCAGGAAATGAGTCAAGAACACAAATAATCACTATAACAGTATTTACTAGAGCCGAAAACTAAAAAAATCTAACTTTCCAATAATAAAGAATAAGTTAAATCATCTAAAGCACTTCTATAAACCAGTGATCATGCAGTATTTAAATGCTCTTCATGAAGAATTTTACATTACATGAGAAAATGCCTAGAACAGTGTTAAATGAAAAATGGAATAAAGATTATTCATAGTATAATGTCACTTCTAGAACTATATATGTACTATACATACATACAGTACAAACTCAGAAAAATATTGTATAAGAGTGGTTAGTCCCAAGTGGTAAGTGTACAGGCAATATTAATTTATTTTTCTTCGTGTTTTTCTCTACTTTTCAAATTTTACAAACTGCATTTTTGAAATTTTTATAAACAAAGGAAATAAAAGCAATAAATACTTGCAAGTGGTATGAGTTCAGGATGCAATTCTCAGGTGCAAAAACTGTCACCTATTTTCATTTCTCTAGATCAGATCAACTCTTTGAGGCCCAGTGGCCTTGGGAAGGCAAAATCTTTAAGAGTGTTCATTATTGGGGCTCTATTGCCTATCAGTGCAAACAGAGAATTGAAGGCAGAACCAGACCTTCAGTGATTAGTTTCCCATCTTTCCCTTCTTACTCTGAATATACAGATGTGACCATGTAGCAGGTGCTGGCACTAAGATGGGGTTCTTCATCCCCTCCATGACTATTCCACATAGGATCTCCTGACTTAATGGCTCTGATCCTTCCTGCCCCAAGGAAGGGCATGGCTTATGAACAGAGCACAGTTCTCCAAAACTCATTGATGCCCCCACCAAAAAATACATCTCTTAGTCTCCAGGAAGCTGCCCACACTCTAAAGAGCACACTTCATCCACCCAAGTGCTCACCATTATTTTCTCCTAATTTCAGGCCTTTCAAACAAGTTATGCATTAGTCAATATGGACCTCAAAAGCAATACCAAGATTGGAAGATAAAGATATGGATATGGATATGGATATAGATAATATAGAGAGATATAAATATATCTCATAGGCCTTTCCAGGTATTACCTTATTTTGTACTCCCAGCAAGCCAATGAGATACCACCATAATTATCCCCATTTTCCAGATAAGAAAACCTGGGGCTTAGAAAGTTTAAGGAACTCCCCAATATCACACAACTTTAATATATAACTTCTGCTTGTGGTCCAGACAGAAAGCCTTTAACAACTCCCTAAGGATTGGAGCTAAAAATATAGAAGAAAAATTGACTTTCTTCTTGGGGTGGAGGCAAGAGATAAGCCAATAATTCCATTAAGTCTCCTACAGCACTAAAAGTAAGGTATAAATTAATATCTCAACACATTAGACTGCCATCCATGCTTAAGACCAAGAACAAAGAGAGGATAAAAGAAAAGAATGCAAAGCCATTACCTGTTGGTTGATAGTATCTGCTTCACTTGGCAGAAGTAAACAAGAGACTGAACATCTTCCAGCCAGGAAGAAACTGGCAGAGACTATGGGGAGAATTTTGGTGAAATTGGGAAAAGATTCTGCTTCTCTAGGGACTTGGGCCTAAGAAGTTCATCCAGGCCCTATTATCTTTCTGCCCAGATGTGACCCCTATCTGTTTGCTTGGGCTGCCATGACAAAGTACTACAGAATGGGTGGCGTTAATAGCAGAAGTTTATTTCCCAACGCATCAGCAAGACTGGTTTCTTCTGAGGGTTTGTTCATCTCCTTGGCTTATAGATGGTCATCTTCTCCTTGTATCTGCACGTGGTCTTTCCTCTGGGTATGTCTGTGTCCTAGTCTGCTCTTCTTATAAAGACACCACCCCTAGGTCCCACCTTGACCTCACTTAACCTTAACTGCCTCTTAAAAGACCCTACCTCTAAGTATAGCTATATTCCATTGTACAGGGGGTTAGAACTTCAACAAATGAGTTTTGGAGGGACACAACTTAGCCCATAACAGTATTTAAGGTTAAAGTCTAGGTTCCCTTTTAATATATTCTGATGCCTTGATATGCCACTTAGAATGGGCTATTTCTCTCTGCTTTTACAAGTAGGCACCTGGTTATTTCTGTTTCATGTAGGAAAAGTCAACTCTATTCACTAAACACATTGTATTTGTTTGGAACTGCTCTGTGCTATGAGAGCTACGTGGAAGGTGGAAGACTTGAGTCCTGGACTAAGAATCTTGCAATCTGAGATAAGCAATCAGATAAATATAGCACATATGTAGAAATCTGTGGTCATGGTGATTCATGTGGTTTGGTCAGAAAGGCAACACAAAATACCAGGGATGTAATAACAGTGGATCGTAATCTACTGTGGCCTTATTATAGCTGTATAGTCTTGTAAAAATCTCTGGGTCTCACTGTGACTTTCTTTTCTCATCTGTGAAATGGCATTAATAGGTACAAAAAGGGATTTACATGAGAATTAAATAAAATAATACATATAATATAAAGCCATTGGAACAGTACCTGGCACATTGTAGTCACTCAGTCAATGTTATCATTTGTATTGTTGTCACTATGCTGTTAGGGGCACCCAAGCTGGTTGATAGAAGCCAGACAAACTGTGTTCAATTTCAAGGACCCAGGAGTTTCCAACTCCAGGTCAATTCTATCAACAGAGAGAGAACCAGTCCCAGAGCATGTCTTCAAGACAAATTAGTTTGCTGGGAAGAAACTGCCACTTAAGGCCATGCTGATGATGGACCAAAAGGAAATATAACTAAGGAAGGTAGGGGTGTAGACAGTAGTAAATGCTGACTTTGGAAAACTGGGTTTTAGGCCATGAGTGATTTGACAAATACAAGTGAGGGGAAACTCTGTTTCCTCTGCCCAAGACCCTGGTTTGTGTCCCTCACATCCTTACTCTTCCAGCTCTCAGGGAAATAACATGGACTTGGAAGCCATAATGAGGGATTGAATCTTGCTTCAATTTATTTTGTGCTTTTTGGCACTTACTGAGCTTTTCTAAATGTCAGTTTCTTCTCTGGACAATGGAGAAATCATGTCAGTAATACAGATAGTGCCCATTACATATCTGGTGCAGAGCATGTCTTGACACTTGGTTTAAGTACAATTAGCAGAGATTATTATGAAGAATTTCTATCCCCCACACACATATCCTGAGTACCAGGTACTTCCCCATGCATTTCTTTCCAGGTAGCACAACCATCAGATACAGTAGAATAAATTAAAATTCTATAATTCCAAAAGGAAGTTTTCAAGAAGTTCCCCTTTTTTCAATCATTGTTATTTCCAACACTGCCAAACATCAAGACATCACAGAGTCCATCGGTGTCTGTCTGTCAATGTAGTAAGTAGTCAGATGAAGCTTGCCTCTGAAGTAATGGATGACAGCTGATCAATACACTAATAAAAAAGATCAAAGCAACAAAATTTTAAAAGGGAAATATATCAATACGACTCAGTGTGTATCTTAGGTATGTCTTTGAGGAAGAAGAGAATGAAAGAGGTAGAAAAAATTAACTACATATTTATGATGCTTAATAACTTGCAAAATATTTTCACACAGTCTTCCATTGATTCTTATAACAACCCAGTGAAATATTTAAATTACTTCAGAATGAGAATTGTTACTAGATCAAGTATTGTTAAAACAAAAGGCACATGCTTGTACACCTTTAAAAGAGTGGATGGGGCAGCCCAGGTGGCTCAGCTTTTTAGCGCTGCCTTTGGCCCAGGGCCTGATCCTGAAGACCCAGGGATCCAGTCCCTGTCGGGTTCCCTGCAGGGAGCCTGCTCCTCCCTCTGCCTGTGTCTCTGCCTCTCTCTCTCTCTCTCTTTCTTTCTTTGTGTCTCTCATGAATAAATAAATAAAAATCTTTTTTTTTAATGTTAAAAAATAAAAAAATAAAAGAGTGGTTCTCAAGCTAGATCTGCAGATCTTGGGGACCAAGTTATATAATCTTTCCTTTCCTAATTTCTGTAAATTTTTTTTGTTAATTTGTGATTTTCATGTTGATGATTATCTAAAAAAACATTAACCCATGTTAATTCTGGATCATAGAATAAACAGGTTGTAATTGAGTACATTTGGGACATTCCAGAATCTCACTGGCATTGAGGAATTCTTCTCGATATTTGGGAGCTTAATGTGAAAAGAATTGAGGCTCCTCTGATAAGTTCATGCCATATAAAGACCAACAGACATACAAATAGCATTTGTTCAGGAGTGTGACTAGAGAAACAGAAATGGTGAGGGAAAGGAGTCATTCACACAGCACTCAGGAGTAAATGCTTGCCAGATGCAAATACCTAATCTGTAGCACACAAAAAGGGATTTCCTTCCAGAAAAAAACATCACCGGCCCCATTCATGTAAAGATGATTTTTGAATTTTGTTTTCAGAAGGATTTTTTGAAGGCCATATAGTTTGAAATTTTCTATTTGTTTTATGTTTCCTTACAAGTTATATGCACCAAAAAACACAAATTTTAATTTTTAATGTTTGTAAATTATTTTATTACACATTTTTATATTGATTATATTATTATTTTATAGTTGTAACTTATATCAGACAACCACACAGCTAAAAATTGGGGGTAAAAAAATTTGAAAACACTGCTTTTTGAGATAGAAATGTTTCTCAGACTGGTCTGTAAAATTTCTTTGAATTAGTTCAATCGTTTGTGGTGACCTGGAAGAGCTAACTTTAGTTACGAACTAAGTGAGAAATCTTTTTTGCACATGAACCACCATTAAGTGATTTCATTCTCTTTCTACATGCAGACTGTCATATAACCACGTTTTCTTGAAGTGGTGCACGTGACATAGTGCAATCCATCAGTGAAAGAGGGTGAACCAAACCTGTAGCAACGTGTCCATGACGCACTGCAAAAGCTGAATATGCACTCAGCCTGTAAGTTAAGTAACCACAATTGAAATTTTGTGAAACTGAAATTGGATAAGTGAAATCCAATATCAAGGCATGCAAAAGGGGAAAAACAGAAAAATGTTCCCTGGGGGACTGGCTCTGAATCTGGCATTCCTCACATTTCCTCCGTGACTCTGAAAAATGTTATTATTGCTCTGCCCTGGTCTGGTTGATTTTTTTCCTTGGGGAGGGAGGCACAGTCGTCATTGCATTTGTTTTGTTTTGTTGCCAATTACAAAACAGGGGCCAAGAATATGCTTTGTAAAGAGCTTTGTGAATCACAGATGCCCAGCATTGTCAAGCATGAAAATCTTCAAAATGCAATGTAAGGTCTTCATGTAGCATGTCTTGCCATCTTCTTTCTTCATAGCTCATCTCCAATCATTTTACTGTGCTTATTTGAAAACATTGGAATGGAATAAATAATACTCTAGTTAAAGGGTGGTTTGATTTCCTATTAAAAGGACTAGTATTAATGTCTTCTCCTTTTGCCCCAAAAGGAGAATGGAAGGGCATGTCAGTTTCTAACTTCAGTCAGAAAGAACACATTTGAAAAGGAAAAACTTGATAGGAAAAGAGAAGTGAATTCAAGTGACTTTCATAAGCCAAGTACTTCAAAGGTTTTATTTTGGTTTAATAAAAATTGTGCACACTATTACAATTGCTCTGTGGACTGGTTCCTCTTTGCTTTTTGTTTAGAAACAAATAAAAATAGCTGAATTATTAATGTGAAGTAAATTGGTTACTGTGCATTTAGAGTTACTTTTTAATTCACACATATATCTGTATTAACATCTTAATGGTGCTTTACTACAGATTATGCCATACTTGTAATGGCATCCAAGGAACCATTTAAAAGATAATGTTTCTAGGAGAGACATATTTGAAGACATCGTGTTGAGTATAGGAAAAAATGGTCTGAATAAAGTCAAAAAATCCATCTGTGAAGTTAGGGGGTGCAGTCCACAAGACCACCTCACTGACACCACTACTGGGCTCAAGGGTTCCCTAGACTACCGTTAGTGTCCATGAATCACTAGAGGAACTCACTAAAAGCTGTAATAATCATGGTTATGGTTTATTACAGTGAAAGAATAAAGGATACAGATTGAAACCAGCCAAAGTCAGAGTCCCAGAAGATTCCAAACATGGAGCTTTCAGTTGTCCTCTCACCATGGAGTCATGGACAATTTTAACATTCCCAACAATAATAGGTGACAATATGCATGGACTATTGCTAGCCAGGGAAGCTCAACCAAGCTCGGTGTCCAGAGTTTTTATTATGGAGACATAGTTGACTGCAGATATGGCTGACCTTGGTCTCCAACCTCTCTGGAGCCCTTCTAGAGGTAGAACAGATATCAGGAGGTCCAAAGTCTTCATCATAAATCACATTGTTAGCTGCCTCTTGTAGCCCAAAGCCCCCAGGTAAACACACACTTCTCCTAGAAAACACCTCCAGCAAAGGTCAGACCTCACCCTGTGTAAGTTTAAATTCCGTATTACACAAGCAACTCCCTGGCCTCTGGCCAAGGATCTCCTATAGAGAAATGATCCCATTCATCTGAACATCTACCTTTAATAGCATTTATATGACGCAGGCAGCAATAGTATCAGTATGAATATGCCTGTCCATTTGTGGGATATGGCTAAATTTAAAGAAATTAATGCATCCTGTGCAGTCATTATAATCACTTTAACATTTTGCACTAATTTGATTATTTCATTTATTGCTATTTGTACCTTGTGATAACTTTGTGCAGAACTATTTAACATAGCAATTCTCTGATGATTGATCAATCCAGCTCTTCAGACCAGTCATTTTCTATTGGTATTATATCCTGAGGAGGATTTAACTTAATCTCCCAGTGTATTTGATTACTAATATGAGTATAATCATAAGATTTATTTATATAAGGAAGTCAAATCTTGCCAATGATGCAAATGTTACACTGTATCACAGCATGGTCATGGTACATGAAACAAACAATTCTGTTTCATTGCAGAACAAAATCACTAAGAATTACAGAGGTATTTGGTATGCCTTCCAACACAACCAACCCCTGCCGATATACCAGATATTACTATGGACAGGCACCATGATAATTGGCCATGATTGGTTATTTCCAGGGTCAAAGTCAGTTGGGGACAAAAATCATACAATCTGTCTCAATTCTAGGCTTGTGCTAAAACCATTTTCCATTATGTGCTATTATGTAGCAAGCCCTACCTCCCTTCTATGAGGAAGATGCAGGTGGTATTCAGAATAGTTCCTATCCCTGCTAACTGTATTTCCGTCTGTGTCTTATTTTGATCTGTCCTAATGGTGAGGCCAGTCATGGTACATTGATGTAAATTGCAAGTGCCTGCAGAGAATTTCCATAGGGTTGGAAGGCTGTAAAATTACCATACCTGTGCCCTTGAACTTCAGCAGCTGGGATGGAGAGCCAGTGGCTACTTTGGCCTCCATCTGTATTAAAATAGTCAAGAGGCCCTGTTGGGTCAGGGTACGAGCCTTTTGCCAACGCTCCTAGCACTATTCCATATTATTTGCTGAGTCGGCTTGATCTACTTCACTACATCTTTGTCATCCTTCCAGGCTGATGCCCATCCTTTGCCTTTCTCTGGGAAGAGAATCCTTCTAATCTGCTCATTCTAGTTAATAAATCTTCTTCCTCCAAACGCTACTACTCCTCACTATAAGTGGATTCATTTGATACTAAAAAGAAATTTTTTTTGAGTGAATTCTGTCTGTCCCAAGATGAATGAGCTAGAGCCTGCCGCCCCCACCTCTCCCACCCCACCACTGCCTAAAGGCTGTGTTTTGACTGGAGTGTCAGTGTTGTTTCATCCACTAAGCTTGGTGTTGCCATTGTGGGCTAATGGCCTGAATGCAGTTAGAATACATGTTTTGTACTCAAAAATGTTTGTCCTTCATTCTAGAGTTAGATGAAAGGTAGTCACAGCCAGATGTATGTTAGTTCAAGTATGCCATAAGGCCTCCCATAGCCTTCCTCATCTCAAGGTGGTGCTGTTCCCAAGGAAAATTCGGATCTGATATTTGGTGCCTCCTGCTCTAATCATATGGGGACCCATTGTTTTTTTTCATATTGTGTTTAATAACTTCCCATCCACAAAAACAAGGCTGATATGTATTTGTGCGTAGTACACTATGGCATATCAGGCATGCCATGGCTGTATTTTGTCTAATATATCCAGGAAGCTTTCTAAACATTCAGTTACCTAGGTTTATAGTTGCACAGTGGTCAGTCAGCTGAAAGTTGTCTACCACATGGTCCAAAGACCCAGGTAGGGAGAAGTTCCCAAAAATTCTTTCCCAAGTGATGCCTTTTGTGGTAGATATAACCTGAGAAAGAAGAGTCTGATACTGGCACATTAATAAAGTTCTACTCATTCATTAACTTTCAGTCTGGTTCATCATATTATATGACCAAAAGATCTCCCAAAGCAATGCCACTCATAAGGTTCCAAAAGTAGAGGTGCCTTGACAAACAAAATTTTACCCCTCTGGGCATCTGAAACAATTGAGATAAGAAGTATTATTATTCTTCTACTCTGAACCTCTCTCAAGTCACCAATGTTATATTGGATTTCTCTCATTGCCTCACCTATTTATTTACTCCTGTTTACCCTCAGCTACTATTTCTCCTTTTCTTCATTTGTCATTTATTTCTACCCAAACTTTCCACCTCTGGAAGGGATATTTAGGTAAAGTAAATCCAATCACTTCACATAAAATATCATATTGCAGTTTTAATCCAAACTTTCGTTTTATCCCATCAACCATTTCACCTCCGCATCCTCCCAATCTAACTGTACATCTCGTTAGGACTTCATCAACAGGCTTTTAAATCACAGTGCATTGGGATCTCATATCAAGAAGCTCCAGAAAATTCTCTTCTCCCTCAACCCCACTAGCCATTTAACCCACATATGTTCACATGGCCTTGGGTTCCAGCTGAGGGCTGAGCAAGAAGATCCTGGCTCCTCTGTCAACTTCCATCTTGACTGAATGTCAGACCATTGCCCCCAGCAATTCCAAGACAGGCTTTTCATTAACATCTTTACCTTCCAGAATTTCAAATTCTTCCACACTAGGTTCAGTAAAGATTTGTTTAAATGCCCTTTTATGTAGGTAAACAAGACGGGCTCCCATTGGTCTACCTGACCTCCAAGAGTGCTGCATTTAGACCTTTATTTCAACTCATCAATGTCTACTTTATTCCTCCCATTTCTTGAAAACCATTGAAAGATTTCCATCCCATTGTGTCGACTTTGTCTTTTGAATCATTCTATTTTTTTTTAATTCTGTAAAAACGCATAGAGGAAAATTAGGTAACACAACTGACAAGACATCTCAGACTGCTACTCAATATTGTAGCAGCAATACAACATGTGGTGTCCACGCAAAAGGGGCTCCTTCAATCACAGCTTTCACTATGCCTTGGGTAAGGGGCCTAGTCAGTGTAAGAATATCCTGATTATTCCAGCATGGCTTGTATTCAAAGCATATCAGCTGTATCATCAGGGGTGTCCCACTTGGCATTTATGGGAAGAGTTGCACAGTTCCCCCTCTCAGGGTAAATTTAGTTTGCAGTGGCTTTTATCCAGTCCATCAAGTTATCTTGATGGAAAAATCTGCTCCATGTCTGGATCATGCATAGCCATCTGTGATTGTTCAATAGTTAGCTGGGTCCTGTGTTAACGCAAATATGCTCTTTTATTCTGCAGCTTCCAAAACCAAAGATAACACCCCTAAGTTAGTTACTCACAACTTATAATAGGTTCTTCAGCAATGTGATGATACCAATACACAAAATGAGACAACTCACAACTCACAACTTATTATAGGTTCTTCAGCAATGTGATGATACCAATACACAAAATGAGACAACTCCGTCACAGTCTACCCTCTGGTTTCACTGGTTTCTTAGTTTTACCCTTCCCCTTCTTCCACCTGGACTATACCTTTTTGGTGACCAGACATCCTACAAGTGCTATCTCCAGCATAGTTGTCCCTTTGGTAGCAGCTCTGAGGCTACTGTAGCTGAGACTGGCTGAAACTTGAGCTTGGCTCATAGTCAGGATCTGCTCCAACACTCTCCACCTTCATTTATAGCTTGGCTATTATAGTTAATGATAGCCAAGGGATTAGATATATAGCTTATTTCTTATCATTTTACATTTCCCTGTGTATCCAGTGAGCTAACTCTTTGAGATTTGGATTCATCTCTAAATTCCACTGGTAACTTTTACCTCTAGTAACTGACCCCAGCATAACTGCAGTTCCATACTATGGGTGACCAGGGAGCCATTCTGGAATCAAAGAGTCATCAACCCTAAGCTTCTCATCCTTTCTCTTTCCAAACCATATTTAAGTGAGTCACAATCATCTAAGGAATCCCACTTCTTATGCCAACTGCAAATTTAAGGGATTCAGCCTTCAAGACCACTCATTTCTGACCTCAACTGCAAGTTCAGAGCTCCCAAGATTACCCTCAATCTTGATTTAAAAAAAAAAAAAAAACTCTTCTGTTCATTGAATAAGGTTAAATTATTAATTATATACTACCTAAAAGATACCCAAACTTTGCAGGGGCTAACAGCCAGATCCATAGCCTCGTTTAGTTTGTGCCACATCTATACCTAGCCATATGACCAACCCTCTCATATACATAGACATTGCCCTATATCACAAACCCTTGGGTCTACTTAAGTTATTGTACATAAAGTTCTAGTAAATTGCAATGGTCTGAGCACTGGGGGGAAAGAATCTGATTATAATTCTTGCTTTCCTGGAATTAGGCTTCAGTTTATTTGACAGGATAATGACATCACTGACATTATGTCACTTGGACAAGTCTATCTATGGAGAGAAATTTCCTGATGAGAACTTTGCTTAAGCCTTAGCATATTTTCTATGGTAAATGCTTCAACCCAACACAAATAGCTCCCAACTTTTGTCTCCAGCTAAGACTGACTGGTTGGGTGGCAAGCATGTGGTCTTTGTCAGAATAAAAGACAGAGCAATATTGTGAAAGCTGTGGGCACAGCAATAGCAAGGTTAGCAAAGAGTTCACTACTGCTAACTATGGGCAGCTCTCATAAATTTGATGTGTTTTATCTTAATTAACAAACCATTCTTTCTGTCCCAGAGAGAGCAACCCTATCCTCAATATTACCTTATACTCGACTCTCCTGGTGTTCTCATTTGCTATATTTAGTCCCTATTTCCTTTATCCCCCTCCAAGTCTAGCTGGACAGTAGGGTTAAATTTATGACTAAACCTAAAACTAAAACTAAACTAAAAACCATCTTAAAAGGGTTTTTCTGTGCTGTGGATTTTCCAACCATTTCATAGAGATGTTCATTTCAACCTTTCTTGGTGATTCCTACAGACAGAAGCCACGTTAAATGTATTACAACTAATAAATAATAATATGTCTTAGAAATCTCTAAAATAGTTTTACGACCTTCCAACCATATTCAACATTAACAAAAAAATGAGTATTTTATGACTCAAAGAAGTTTCCAAAATCAGATGAGGAAGTGTACAAATGATGTTTCTCATATTTCATATTTATATAAGATATGACCTTTGTTAAACTCAATTTTAAAACTTTTATCTCCTTTGCCTCTACAAAAGACATTCTTTGGTTGTCCCCCCAGCATCCACATTCTCCTCTTTTTCTTCCCTGATTTCCAAGTGATTCTGGGGAATTTCTGCCATCAGCTCCACAAGGAGAGTTTTTGGCCTGGGTTAAGCCAATCAGTTTATTTCATCTGTACAATCAGAATGAATCTTCAGACTTTTGCTGGCAATATTGGGAAAACAGTCTTCTGCTGGCCACAACCAAAGATGTATGAACCAAAGCTCCAGGGACTGCAGGCAGTTATCTTCATACTATGAGGAGAACCAGTCTCAAGGTAAAGCACACATTACAGAACACAGAAAAAAGTAAAAGAAAACTAGTACTTTCACAATTTTATTGGACAACTGGAACAAGCCTTAACTAAGGCTAATACTTATCCCTAGACATTGCAGTTAAATCAGCTAAAATCTTCTTTACTGTGGAAGATTTTACCGCTTGAAATGTGATCTGTATGTAAATCCTCAGCAGTAACATCACTTGGGAGGTTCCCAGAAATGCAGAACCAGGACCACTCTACGGATCTTCCTGAACCAGAATCTGCATTTGAACAAAATCTCCAGGTGATTCTACACATACTGATGTTTGAGAAGAACTCCTCAGTCTTTGAATCAGCTTCTCCTGTAATCGACATCTTGAATCAGACCACCACCACATCCTTATGCAATAGGCCACATAGATGTTATTATTCCTCTTTAGAGGTAAAGAAACTGGGCTCAAGGAATTTCCATGCCAGCTAAAGCTCACATACAAAAGAGGTAGGAGAAGCAGGAGCATCCTGGTCCAAACACCACTGTAATTCCCTCCTCTGATGTGCTATAGGAACCTACCAAAGCTTCCAGGCAGGCTGCAGCCAGTATCTAGGGTTACCTGTTCAGCAACCTTGCATTAGTATTTATTTTAAGAGACCATAGGTTTTAAAGACATCCTTCCTCCTGTGTTTGTAATCATGGAAAAACTCCTTAATCTAGGTAATTTATTTAATGAGTAGCTCCAAATATTGGTTCCCAACTACCAGTAGTTTCATACAAAAATTAGAGGCTAGTTTAATTGCACTTAACCAAGTAAGCCCTATGAATAATTTTCTCTCATTATTTCTCACTGAGGCATACCCCCTTGACACAGTTCTCTTTTTATTCATAATAGCAAGGAATGGCCATGGCATTCAAAAATCTTTATGCTCCTTGATGTTTTCTAAAATCCAGCCAATAAGGAAATATTACTACGTAAAACAGAATTATTTCAGAGAAAAGCTTTCTCATCAAAATTTTCCAGCTGGTAGGCTAAAATGGGAGAAGACATTTAAAGACATACCTGGTAATTTGCTATGGATCCTAAATATAGTTAATGTGCACAATAATCTCTCAACAAATGTTTGTTGCATACATAACTTTCATTTTCAAGTTACTTTTGAAGTAGAGTCTGTCTTACTTCCTTTGTTCCTTTTAATCTCATTGACTTATACCTTTGCAACAATCCTGATAGGCATTGTTATTTCCATTCTAGAGATGTTGAAACTAAACCTCAGAAAGATTAAAAACACTTTATTTATTGTATTTATTTGTGATAGAAGTGGGATTCAAATCCCTATCCTAGGACTATAATTCTAGGTCCTTCTACTGCCTTCTGCTGAATCCTTCTTCTAGAAAATCATTCCAATGGGCCTTATACTTCAATTGCTGCTTGTAAATAGAGCCCCTAGATCATCCTTGAGTGCACACATACCCCCAGCCATTTCATGAAAGCTGCTCTAGATGCCAAATGAAAGCATCTCAAAACCTTGACTTACTACTTGGAATAATTTGCATTACAATGGGAAAGTGATTGTAAACCAAATAACCTTCCACCATTTCCATCTCTCAAAATCTATATCATAAGATTGTTTCTTATAGGCTAGGGAGATATCCTGACCCTCAATCATCCCACTGAGATGCAAACACGGATGTTTCTTCCAGCTTTGGACAGTATCTATTGTTAGACTTCAGGTTCTACTCTGATGAGGGCAAGATAATGTGGATAGAGGCCCTGGCAACCTTGAACTCTTCACTTCTTGCTTTTGTGCTCAGTCAAAGCTACAAGCTACCCAGAGAGTGGCCCAGATGTAGGCCATCAGGTGTGGTGATGGAAGATAGAGCATAGGTAAAACTTGTCTACTGGTAAGTTACACAGCAATGCACTTCCCAGAGAATATATCCCTATTGTCTTTGACAACTTTCTGCTAATGTTATGGTAGATAGACTCATGGGACAAGAAGCTGGACAACATTATGACTATTACACCCCTTATCCTACCTAGAAACAGATGTGTTCTTAATATGCTTTTCCCTTGTGAGTCCCACATCACTTGTAAATATGTGTGCAAAGTGGTGTCTTAAAGTGTGACCCCATCTCTCCAACACTCATCATACTAGTGAAATTAAACATGATCTTAGGAAGGATAAGGACATGATTGAGAAAACACAGAAGTTGACTCCCATCTCCTTGCCAAAGGCTTTAGCCACAGCTGAGGACATCAGTTTTATAAACTAATGTACCTGGAATGCTCAGCTCTAGCACAGAGGGCCCTCAAGACAGTGTTTGATGGAGATAGTAGAATAGCTCTCTGCCCACTGCCTGTCAAGAAGAGGAAGAGAAAGTGCTTGCTGTTTCAGGAAGAGAGAATAAATAAAATTGACAATCCTGTAGTTAACTCATTAAAGAAAATAAAAGATATTAAGACAGATGAAATCAAGAGTGAGATAAGGGGATACAGAAGAAGTCACTGATAAAGAATACTTGTTAAAATAGCTGACTTTCAAGAAAATACAAACTCAAAATTCCCTTGGGAAAAAGCAGAAAACTAAATAGACAAATAACCAGAGAAGAAACGGCAGAGGAGGGGGGCAGGTTTTAGGGGGGTAAAAGAGGGATGTTGTCAACAAACTATCTCCAGGAAGGCTATCAGACCCATAACATGTTCCTACCAGCTATGCACACACCGCCAAAAAAACAGATAATTCCTAGGTTTAGATAAAATATTCCATGGCATTTAAAAAAAAAAGCTTCCAAAAAAAAAAAAAAAAAAGCTTCCTAAATCATTTCACAGAGCTAGACTAATTCTCATATGGAAACTCCAAAATAAATAACAAAAGGACAAACATACAGACTTAGCTCTTGAAGAAGTGAACAGATTAAGATCGTTACTGCTGTGCCTCAACATCTGCCACAGTGTTCTCCCCTCCTGCACTACTTGCCCCTCAAGACCAAGGAAGAGCAGTACTCGTTCCTTGCTTTACCCCCATACCCGCCCAGGGGTTCTGGAGTTCAACAGGTCAGTGACGGAACCCAGATATTCAACTCATTTTCTGGGTCTTAGCACTTCTCACACAAAATAGCATAAGGATATCAACCCATTTGTCAATATTCATACCGCAAAAATCTACATAAGTGCAGCTTATGAGACATTAGAGAATTCTCTGGAGAAAAACTCAGGAAAAAGGGGACACTTGCCAAGAAGTAATACTTAATTTATGACTGGGAGAATATGTAATTATTCTTGGCACACACTATGATTGAGAGAAACTGCCACTTCCCCACACCCAACAAAGACCTTTCTGGGTGCTTCGGGAATTATCCCTGCTTTGATCTCTGGGACCAGCAAAAACATCTTCCTGAAGTTACATTTTCAAGTTTTCTGTACATGCTACACTTCCTAAGAGCCAGGCAGTCTTTGGGGGTTTTTCTTTGAAGATTTATTATTTGTGTGAGAGAGAGAGAGAGCACACTTGCAAGCACTGAGTGGGAGGAGGGGCAGAGGGAGAGGGAGAGAGAATCTAAAGCAGATTCCACACTGAGCACAGAGCCTGAGGCCCAGAGCTCCACCTCATGACTGAAATCATGACCTGAGCCAAAATCAAGAGTCAGAAGTTTAACCTCCTGAGCCATCCAGGAACACCCAGCCTTTTTCTTTTCCTGTTTTTAAGCGGTAGAGTGACAAGCTACTTCTCAGATGACCAAGCAGTCTTCCTATAAGGCCATGTGTTCAGTTACTCATCCTTTTTCTTCCCCACGGTGTCTATCATCAGTTCACGAATGAAGGGTTCCAGAATGTGGATGGGAGGAGAAAGAAGACCCATGACCAAAGGTGTGTGGACACTTATGTGACCACTTATGACCACATCTCCCTCTCAGCTTTCCACAGCTCACCAATTTTTAAAAGGACAAATGTTGAATTCATTTTCTAGGCAGTGTCCAGAGATCTGCACGATAAGACCCCAGGTTACCTTTCTGATCTCATCCGTCCTAATTCTTGCTACATCCCAGCCTCACCAGACACCTCGAAGGCTGCCAAGCTCATCAGAAACTCTCATACTCCCTCTGGCTGGAATGACTGATAAACCTCTCCCTCCTGCCACGCTCCTACCCACTATCCCAGATCAAATGTCAATCTCTTTTGAAATCTTCCACCAAGCCAGAAAACACAGAACACATAATACTCTTGTGTTCTCAGGCAGGCATCCAAGATGGAATTGTATTATAATTATTTGAATATGACTTTGCTCCCCCTAAAAAATTATAAGCTTGGTGAAGACAGGGACTGTATCATCATTGCATATTTGTGTGTGTGCCCCAGTGGGCAGCTCAGTACCTCACATGGTCCAGAGACTCATTATATTTTTGATGAATGGCTCTGTTGAGTGTCCACTCGAGGCCCACTGCCTGACACAAACCGGTTGTAATTTGTTGTAATTTGATTACTTAGAGTGATCAGAAGAATTGACAATAGCATCTTATAACAATGGGAAAATGGTCTCCATCAAGAGACAAATTGAGGGCAATGGTTTCTCAGACAGGCATAGGGAAGTGATAACCAAATCAAATGAAAAATGCCCAGGAAATGTAGGCCTAGCTATCCTTGAAAACATTTTCTCTGTCCTTACTCTCTGATTCATCAGGCAACTTTGTTTCCTAAGTAAATTTTCCTTCAGGGAAAATGGTGGGTAGTATGAGTCAATCTTTTTTATTACCAATTCCTGTGTAACAATCTATACCAAGACATAGGGACTTATAAATAGCTCTTTGTTTCTTGCTTACAATTCTACAGGTCAAGAATTCAGATAAAAGTAAGCTGAGTAGGGGATCCCTGGGTGGCACGGTGGTTTGGTGCCTGCCTTTGGCTCAGGGCGCGATCCTGGAGACCCGGGATCGAGTCCCACGTCGGGCTCCCAGTGCATGGAGCCTGCTTCTCCCTCTGCCTGTGTCTCTGCCTCTCTCTCTGTGTGACTATCATAAATAAATTTTAAAAATTAAAAAAAAGTAAGCTGAGTAGTTCTTCCAGTCCATGTAGTATTGGCTGGGTTTAGTTGTTCAGTGGCATTAGTGGGCAGCCCAACTGGGCTAGGAACACCTATTATGTGTTATAATGATTAGGAATTTATTCAGACAAACGAATGATCTGATTGTGTATGCTCCCATTCCAGTAGGCCTAAAACTTTGACATTTTTTTTTTTGACATTTGGTTTATTCAAAGTTAGTTAGGCCCCAGAAAGAAGAGAGGTGGTATATTAAAAATGAGTACAAATTCCTTGCTTTCTATCCCATTGGAGATGGAGACTATTTCTTTTCTGGAATCCAAGATGGCCCTCTGACCAGTTTTGACCAATAGAATGTGGCAGGAGTGACTGACTCTGTACTTCTGAAGAAAAAGCTAGTGTCAGGATTGCCATAGGTTTACTAACATTTTTACTAAAACACTATCAGTTTGGAATTTTTACAATTGCTGCTGGAAAAATATGATAAATTAGTGACTTATAAGTGGCCAAAACATCTTCTGAATCAAAGCCTGAAGTATTTGTTCAGCAGAATCTTGGGTGGTGTTTTTGATAGAGGTTACTTTGGGAATGATGGATAAGAATGGTCGTTTAATCTTTACTTTCTGGCTACATTAACAGTTAAATGCCCAATTTGAAACTGCTAAGGCTTGAGAGCTGTAGAACACATAGTTAATTAACCTAGATTATATGAAAAAAGCTAGAGTTTCCAGGTCAATTTTAATTTTCTCAAAAGAACCAACACAATTTTTCCACAGTAAGAGGGAGACCTATATGTCTCAATAAATTTTTGTAGAGTGAATTAGTGAAGGAGTACATAAGTAAATGCATCACTTGCCCTTTTCCTCAATGTGTTTTCACGACACCTATAAACACACTGGAAAGCCTATTTAAGTACACAGGGGAGTGGCAGCATGAATGGGAAAAAGGGAACAGATTTCAAAAAATATTCTAGGGGCTCAAATCAAGATGTGGTGATCCAATGGTCTCACTCACATGTGGAATATAAGAAATAGTGAAAGGGACCATCAGAAAGAAGGGAAACTGAATGGGGAAAAATCAGAGAGGAAGACAAACCATGAGAGACTCCTAACCCTGGGAAACAAAGGGTTGCAGAAGGAGAGGTATAGGTAGGGAGATGGGGTAACTGAGCATTAAGAAGGGCACATGATGTAATGAGTACTGAGTGTTATACTATATGTTGGCAAATTGAATTTAAATAAATAAATAAATAAATAAGATGTGGTGATCCAATTAAATGTGACAAGGAAGGAAGAGGAAAGAAGTTCACAAGTTTCAAGCTTGGGTGACCAGGTCAATGGTGCTGATGCCATTGACATCAGCTAAGAATAATAGTGAAGCTTCCAGTGCCAGATAAAAAGGAAAATAGCCCACTGGGAAAGTCTAATACTTGTAGACATCAGGAAAGATGTCCCCCAGGCCATTGGTATATTCAGTTCTGCTGCTTGGAGGAGAAGTCAGAGTTTGAAGATGTAGATTTCAAAATTGTTACCTTATGTGGTAGTGATGCCATGAAACTGTATGTAATTATCTATAGAGTATGGAGGGAGAGAGCAGGGCAGGGACAAACTCCAGGGAAACACCGGCCCTTACTTGGAAGGAAGGAAGGCTCTTTGACGCCAGGGAAAGAATAATCAGCAATATATAAGATATGTGCAAAGTGATATACTGAAGGATCCAAAGGATAGGTCTTCAAAAGGAGGAAAAAACCAGCCCAATATACCTATTAAACCCACCTGTGAAATGAGACTAAGAAGCACCTTGCATTGTAATATAGACTAAGAAAACTCATGGTCCAAGCAGTTAGAAAGATCTAGATACATATCTTGTGATCTGCCAGTTAATTAGCTCTATGACCTAGGGAAAGTCCTTAGTTTTTCTGTGCCTCAGAGCTCTCATCTGAAAACAGATAATAGTAATTAAGCCCATTCTAACCACCTCATAGGATTATTGGAGTTCAATGAGAAAATGAACATGTGAATGTCAGCCCATTGTGAGGTAAAAAGCACATATTGATATAAAGTTATTTTTTAATTTTGGTAGGCAGATTAGTGATTGTTAATAAATGCTTGAAAGTAACAGTATATGGGAAGAGTATAAATAACTCTGCTTTGATGAAGCTAAAGAGGTAAAGAGGTTCTTGAATCACTGAAGTGTTATTCAAGTGTTACAAGAACTTGTAAGTCCTTCCCTATATGGGGCAAGGAATGCCACTCTCGCAGCAACAGCGCTGAGCTGGGATTCAGGGTCCTTATCCCAGGCCTTACCCACCATCTATGTCTTTCTCCTTTGGCAATGTGCCACACTCAATTATGATTATTTGATACAGGTTGGCCCCGCTTCTAGACTGAGATCCTTACAGACAGACCATGCCTTGTCCATTGCCCTTCTGTTTTTATTGATAGTAAGTACCAAGCACAAATGCTTGAAACATAGAAGGGGCTCCATAAATATTCACTGAAATAAAGAATAAGTGGGCAATGACTTGAGACCATTACTTAATTTTAACCTCATTATAAGAGAAAAAAATTAGATTATGTTTTCTCTAAAACATTTTTTTGTTTTCTCTAAATCTTTAGAGCATTAATATTTTCTTCAGCCACACTAAGCAATACCAAGAAAAGCTTGACATGTTATCTGGAATATAAAAATAATTATAAGCATATATAGAGATGAAAGGTTACAAGTACTCATAATCATTCAGTCTTAATGAGATCACACTCTTTCAAAGATGGCATTCAATAATGTGTTTTCAAGCATCTGTCATCATAGAGTACTTGCCTCATGAACAACCAAAACTGATAACAGGTTGAACAGCATGAAGTTCCAGTCTAGCAAAGACACTTGCCCTTATGTCTCCCGCTATTTTACTCATTGCCAGCATGTGTCAACATTGCTCATTCCACTATCAAGTGAAAGATACTTGTTGGGTTTTGCCCCATAAAAGAAAATGCTAGGAACTTAAAACAGGAGTGATCAGAGTAAAGATACCTTTGGCAGCTCGGGGTGGTACGTCTTTGACCTGGAGCAGCTGCAGCCTGTGCCTGACTATGGAGCTGCTGGAGGCGGTGTTGAAAGTCATAGTAAAGCAAGTATATCCATTGTTTTGTTCAATTGGTTGAGCAGCAGAAACTACAATTATTAGTCATAGGGGCTTGCAAAATATATTTGCATTCCTTGATTTCTATGAGCCTATATGCATTGCATAGAAGTTCACCTTTGAGGTGTTTTTCCCCAGTACTATCTATACCCTTGGAATCTTGACAGTAAGTGGCCCAAACTCAAGTCAAATGTCATGTAACATCAGGGAGTAATAAGTATGACTTCCAAGTAAGCAGTCATGCGTGGTTTGGTGGCCAAAGCCTGGTGTTCCTCCCTTTATTTTTTTAAAATCCTCTTCTCATGAGTTAGACATAAGACATGCCCCTAGACATCAACCAAGAAACATTCCTCCTCTGAGAGGCATCTGGAATGCTACAAAGTTCACATTTCTGTGCATCCATCTCACAAAGATTGTGATAGACTCAACCAGTGTTCTCTGCAGGTTGTGGCAATTCTCTATCAATCTCCTCTGGCAGCAGACTGACTGAGAGTCTTACTGGTGTCTCAGATGTGTTTTCATCCCTCAGTCCAAAGTAATTTCCTGCATTTCACATCTTGGATTGATCTTGTTAATAATCAACACTTGGTTATTGTCATCCTTGTTCCAGTGATATCATTCAAGTGCCAATAGTGTCATTTTCAACTCTCCAGTTCTGAGAGTCCTGGAGAGAAAAACAGCCCCACAGACAAATTTAGTGATTCACATAAAGTATTGTGTTTTCCTAAAACAATTCAGTGTCACAAACAAAGAAAAAACAGGACAACTAGATAATGCATGAACTTTATTAGTGCCATGGAAATAATCATAATCATACAGAGAAACACAATTCCATGGAGCTGCCTTAAACTGAAGAGAAAATCGCAGAAGGGGTACAAGATCGGCCTAGTTTCTGTTGCTGCTTATAACAAACTGAGCAGACCTGCCTGGAAAGGCTTCCAACCTACCACCTAGATATGCTTCTCATGTAAAAGATTTTAATGTAAGATTCTTCATCATCAAGCCCAAGACACACAAAGGAAAAGGACACTCTTCAATAATGTTGCTACTAAATCACGAATGGGGCTTCAAAATGACATCATCTTAGGTGCTTAATCAATGAAACTTCCTAACTCAGTGCACATCATAGAGGTAAAAGCTTCATCTCTTAGTGTGGCAGTCAGATCTTTGGGTTTGCTATGACTTGTAATTTCTTTTATTATCCAACAGATTTCAGGTTGCATTGTATCAGAACACAGAACATCAAAGGCTGGTGGAGCCCAAGTCCCAGATGGGGAGGGACCAGCAGGAAGGCCAAGCCTCCTCTTACAACCTTTTCCCAAAAGGTGAAGGTGAAGGTGAAGGATAGTATTACTGAGCTGAATATAGTGGAGCATTTCTAGTGCCCCCCGGGAGCAGGTGACCGCTGCTGGGATAGGGGGAAGCCCAGGGAGAAGGTCCCTCTGGGTTGTAGATCCACAGCCCCTGCTCAGTTCCTCTCCATCTACCTCTTCCTTCTCTCTGACCACCCCCCCACACACACACACCCCTTATGTACTTGCTGGAGGGTAGAGTTCATGCACACTGGATCCTCTGACAGACTACATTTCCCAAGCTAAAAAATCAATTCCCCTTGTTCTTATAATGGGAGAGAATATTTGAAATTGAAATAGACTTGGAAAATCTGGGAATAAATTCATCCTAAAACTTACAGTCATTTTCTGTGAACTGTTTGTCATTTGTGACCAATATGCCTATAACTCATTATATCACTGACTAACCTTTCCTAAATTTTATCTTGTTACAGTAGCAAACTCTATTCATATATATTCAGACATTATCATTTGCTCTCCCTTACAAGGCTGTCAATGTTAAAGTAAATTAAAGAAGACATTATCTGTTAAGTATGTTATAAAGTACACACCTACATTACAAAGTATAGCCTAAGTCTGTCCAGAAAACCCTACATACTTATTTAAGATCATTAGTCATAAAATTCACACGTGATTCCACCTTTATGGCAGATGGTATACACTCGTAGCTTGGTTCAAATGACATTTGGATGAATATTTTTATTTTTATTTTTTTTTATTTTTTTTAAGTTTTTTTTTTTTTAATTTTTATTTATTTATGATAGTCACAGAGAGAGAGAGAGAGGCAGAGACACAGGCAGAGGTGGAAGCAGGCTCCATGTACCGGGAGCCCGACGTGGGATTCGATCCTGGGTCTCCAGGATCGCGCCCTGGGCCAAAGGCAGGCGCCAAACCGCTGCGCCACCCAGGGATCCCTGGATGAATATTTTTAAATAGGATGTGACAATTCAAAATACACCATCAGAAACAATTTATAGTTCTCTTGTCGATTATAATGATTGGTTTGCTTAAACAGACTTCTCCATATATCTCATTCCTTGCTTTGTAAAGTAAGATTCCAATGTCTGAGTTTCGCAAATGTCTATCTTACAAACAAAGAATATTTCACTCATAATGTCCAAGGTTTGATCGATACTTTAGCCCAAAAGTTCTCATAAACTTTTATCTTTTCGTAAACACTAATTTTTCCCATGACAGAAAGATCTAAGGATTAGAGCATGGCATGTCAGGACCAATTGGGAGCTTAAAGACTATGTCATCCACTCTCCTCATTTTATTTAATTGCATTATTGGAACTGTTTTCTGACTGTGTTGATTATTCAAAGCCAACACTCTTATTATGCACTCTTACAGTAGTTGTATCAGTGGAGATGCCTTCAGTTGCAAGTAACAGAAAATCCAGTGAAAAGTGGCTTAAAACCACAAGAAAAATGTGATACCTTATGTGGCAAGAAGTCTGAAGGTGGTCAGTTCCCAGGAGCAGGTGCTCTGCATCTTTCCACTCTGCTGTGCTCAGCAGGTTAACAAAGCCCTCCTTTATATTTGCAAGTTGGCTGTAGCAATTCCAGATGGTACATGCAGACATGACATCCAGCAAAGAAGAAGGCGTTCCTCTCATGCTTCTCTTTATGTATTTCAAGGGAGACATTTCCCAAAGGCTTCTTATACACTACCCACAATTGTCTTACAGTAATCACATTTGTCTCTGGGGCTGGAGAGGGGTCTTTGGAATGCCTGTAAACCCAATTGCTAAACAAATGCAGTGCTCTTCTAGGAAGGAAGAAAAGGGGTGGTTCATTTGGGATAAGTAATCAATAGTTTCTGCCACAGGGGTCTTCCAAGATAGTTGGTCTTGCTCTACTCACCATGATATTGGTATGAATTTGTCCATTTATACCTATTCAACCCCCTTAAAATACTCACCTCTACAACTTGCTAATGCTGCAAGATTTCTAGGAAGTCTAACCAAAGTTTTCAACATACTTCCACTTTCTATCCTGAGCCATTTTTCTCCTAGGGATTCTGAAGAATAACGAGGTACAAAATCATATATTATTTGTAGGCCTGCCTGGGGATTGCACCTCTACAATCGTACAATGCTGGGAAAAAAATCTACCTGATTTTGACTCTTCAGCAAGGAAACCACATATATGCACTGTTACAAACAAAATTCAACTAAGAAATTTTTAAAGATCTTAGTGTCTTTACTCAACAATTCATGAATCAGGTAGCATCTAGCCCAGCAGATAGAAAAGAGTTCCAAGGTGCTATCAGAACGAAAGACTTTTATAGGCAGAAGAAAACAGGAATTAGGAAGTTATACTAGGCAGGAAAAAAAGAGAGAGAGAGATTGGTTATTGCAAGGCTACTATTCTTTGGGAGATGTCTGGAGTATTACCAGGCAGATTACCTCACTAGCACTGATCAGGCAATTCCTGAGTGACAGGTTTGAGATTCCATTTCTGAGAGTACAGAAACTGTAATTAAATTAAGTCCTGGTTTGATGGCATGGGGCTTAGCATAAGTGACTCCATTTTGGGCCTGCTGTCTTGTTATTAACAGCACCCACATACCGCCCATTCAGAAACAATAGAGCAGTCACTCCAACCAACCTTTTCTGGCCACAGTTTCTTTGTTTTTTGTTTTTTGTTTTTTTTCAGAATGGGCATACTCATAAAGTTAGGAAGATGACTTTCTTGCTCTTCACATCCCACCAAAGTGGTGCCCCTGATTCAGGTGTGTCTTCCTCCCTCTATATCTGACTTGTGTCACTGAGCCCCTTGGATCAACAATTCTTCTCCTGAATAAGATGTGAGTCTGCTCTAGGATTTTCAGCTACTTGTTTTTCTGTAATCTTGATCACAGGTAGAAATGTAGGATTTGGCTGGTGCGACCATTATTGATAGCCACATGGTCATCAAAAGAAAAAATCCAATAGCATGGAGTGTGGTCACAATCTATCATTTATAAACCCTGTCACCATGTTAATCGCCTTCAGAAATCCATTACTGTCCTCACCAGCAACATCCGCTGGTGAGAGAGAGGTCAGAGCTCTCTCCAGCTGCTGAGAGAGTGGAACGTGCTAAAACCGCAGGGTCAGGAGGTGCTCCCAGGTGCAAGGGCTTGAACTTCATTAGCCCTTTCCCTGTGGCTGGTTACACATGTGTGTGTGCCAGGACTGCATAAGCCTCAGGAAATTTCCATCTAAACCTAAACTGAGAGCCTCACAAAAAAGAATGGTGATGACCAGCACAATGAGATTACACAGAGAGCCACATTCTGGAGGAGCCATTCCAAACAGACTATCTGTACCCAGTTTTTTTCATGTGGACCCCGTACATTGGAGCCCTATCAAATGTACAGAACGTGATGGTGGCTCTACTGGCAGGCATCTGCCTCTTCAAAGCTTCTTTTCTATTTTCCTATTAATCTCAGCCACAGCTACACTAGAGGGCACTTGAACACCATATTCATTGCAGACCAAGTCATTGGCACAGGTACTATTGGTACTTTGGGAGGGGGGGGTACAAGGGTGGGGAATCACAAGAGGGGGGATGGGAGGGATATATTTATTTTAACATGTCTTCAATAAACCCATCAGTATTTGAGGAAGCTTCCGAGTCAGACTTTGGGGACGAAAGCCTTAATTATACAATATAATTGTTGTTAATGGAACGTGTACATTTCAACCCAGCAAGACTGGTGGTGTTTAATGCCAGCATGACATATTTCCCAAATCGTTCACTTTATTTGTATAAATAGGAAAGAAGCAAAAATTGCATCAGCTCTCTGCATAATGAAGAGGGAGGGAATGTGCAGCCTGTACTATGATGGCCAGATGCTCTTTTATCTCTTTTCAAATCAACATGCAGAGCTGGTGGTCCTCAAATAGAAAGCATTTTTCCTAAGGGATGGCAGCACTGTACGTTTAGAATGATAACATTCTATAAATAAATAAAAAAGATTATTAAGAACGCTCTGTAAATCTCCTAGTCAAACACCCCTTCAAGCAACCATCATCAGTAATTCAGTTTCGTCCCTTAATCCCACTGTATACAAATACACAGCATAAATACAGTATTTAACAAGCACCAGAGAAAAAGCAGCACTCTTGCAATAAAGACTCATTTAGGAAGAACGAATATCCCTTGCCTCGAGTCTTGTTGGCCTCCCCCAGATTTCAGTTCTTCATTTGATTCTCCTGCCTGAACAAGATGTCCACCTCACATGAATGAATCCCAGGCATAACCATCTATTTAATAAAACCTAAACATATTAACTTGGTTCTCACATTCTTTTTGTTCCACTTCAACGAATCCACAGGGTATCCATTAGGAACCACATCACAAATGCAAACACCCACGGGCTTCCGTAAGCCACAACACTGCACTAGGGTTTCAACCAGGTCAGAGGTGGAGAAGAGAACAGATCTGACGTGGAATTCTTGGGGATCTCACAGGATCTGAGGTCGAGTGCTGGTGGCTTGCTTTCCCCATGACTGCCTACTTCTCTCTGCTTGTTTTTTGTCTTTGTGTGTTTTCTCTGGGTCTCTTGTTATGTCTCCCTGAGTCTCTATCTCTGTCCCTCTCTTCATAACCCTCCTCAATTTCCTTCTTCTTTGGTTTTCTCTGTTCAGATCTAGGATCTTGGTCAACATGAGGACTGGGTTAACAGGGAGGGTAACACACTCTGATGGTGAATACAGCCTAACCATGAAGTCCTGGTTTTCTTGTTGGCTTCCCATGAATCGTGACAGCAGCAACCACATGGCAGGAGGCTGCAACCAGGTCAGTGCCTCTCAGCCCAGTTACTGCCCAAATACAAGCACTTCTAGTATCTAGTTAAATGAATATGCAGCTTTTTTTCCTTTCTCCCTCAGCCTGAATTATAGAAATAATATTGCCCATGTGCCACCAGAAGGCTCTGCCAATTAAAGATCTTCTCAGTGAGGGGCTGTTTCTCAGGCTATCCATGGCAGCATTCCAACACCCCCAAATTGTACTTCTCTCCATGCTGATTGGTATCTGAAACAGCAGGACTGGCCCCTGAATTCATTTCCATCAGGGACACCCACCACCAGCAAACACCCTCAATCGACTTTTCCCTTCTCCTTTAAGACCTCCAGTTTAGTCTCTACCATGCTGGGAGTTTCCAGGCATTCCCACCCTCCTCTGCCAGGCCCAGAGATATGGCAGTTTCCAGTTGAGGACCAGCCTGAGGGCAACTCCAGGGACAGTCTAAGGCTCCAAGTTCCCACCCTGAAGCCAAAGCCAAGCCAACTCAACACCTTAGATCTTCAGCTCATGGGTAATAAAGCCAAAGTGGTTTCATGTGTGATACATTCAGCAATTGTGATCTAATACTTGTCTTTTCAACTATTGGTTAGCAAAAGTTAACTTAGAGAAGTGTCTGATTCTTAGTTTTTCTATGCTCTTTATTACATTCAGATTTTAAATCAAATAGGGTAGAAAGATCTAGGAGCTGCATTAGTTTGCTAAAGATACCCTAAGAAAATAACACGGACTTGGTGGCTTAAACAACAGATATTTATTCCCTCACAGTTCTGGAGGCCAGAAGCCCAAGGTCAAGGTGTCAGCAGGTTTCATTCTCCTGAGGCATCTCTCCTTGGCTTGCAGATGGCTGCCCTCTCACTGTGTGCATGCACCTCTTGTGTCTTTGTTTATCCAAATTCCCTCTTCTTAGGACACTGGTCAGATCAGACCAGGGCCCACCCAAATGACCTTATTTAATCTTAATTACCTCTGTTCTAGGTCCCACCTCCAAAGACAGTGTATTCGGAGATGGGAAGTGTACTAGATGGATATGTACTAGAATATTCGAGTGCATTCTACAGTACTAGAAGTTACAGCTCCGACGCATGAAATTGGAGCGAGATATAATTCTCCCCTTATGTTTCATATGTTTCAGGTAGCATCCAAAGGCTTACCAAGCTTTGCCTAGAAAGAAATAAATGTGCATCTAAGCCCTGTTTTTTTTATTCTCTGTTGATGCATTATATTTTTCACAATGTACCAATGACAGTTAATGAATATTGTGGAGATTAAAAAAAGAAAGAAAATTGCAGGTTCAAATCAATGCCTAATAAGCCTCCTAAGAGTCTTTGAAATTCAGCCACTCAAAGTAAAGTTTCCTCCTCTGGTTTAAAACAAAACAAACAAAAGAAAATAGAGTGGGTTTTATTTCTAAGGTTTTTTGGGTGGAGTAGATTTTTATTATGATTGCTTTGTTCTTACACTGTTTTCTGCATGGCACTTTCTTGATTGTTAAATCTTGACTGTTTTTTGTTTTATATTCATTGCAATCTTATAACGAGCAGTGCTCCTGTCCAGGTCTCTACAGGACACCTGTACAGTGTGGTATATAGAAATAAGTACCAGTCTTCTGTTTCACTGGTAGCAGTCTGCTCTCAAGTCAAGGAAGTCAGATAAGAAGAAAAAGCATATGTAATGCTTTCTTGTTTGACAACCTTCCCATGAAACATAACCTCAGGTTTGTTTCTTTGTTTATTTCTCCCTTTAATAAATGTGATGGGAAGTTTGGAGCATGAACATTATGAATACATAGGAAAATTACTGCCCCAGACGTTAATTAATTACACAAAAGCCATCCTAGGAGTCTGTCTCCTATGCTCATATCCCTGATATTCCAGCAGCTGCTCACAGGGAGACAATTCCCAGAGGTGTCTCTGGCCCTGGCCACATTCAAGCCAGGCACAGTGAAGGATTCCAGAGACCAACAGACCCAAAGGCCAGGCAGGCTGCCACCTGGCAGGGCTGCTCCCTGTGGGGGCCCTCTGAGACACAAATAAGTTTTTGTTTACTATAAACCAGACATGAACTACAATCTCTGGTGCCCTCTGTGCCTAAAATCTGCTATTTGTGATCTAAAATTAGGTAAACAGAAGGGTATTTTGGTCAAATATTGTAAGTAAAGTACACATACTTGTCTCTTCTCCCACCCAAAATCTGGACAAAATGACAATGAAAGAATTAAAAAGATGTAAACCTACAAGTCAATGAGAAATGGAGAGGGAAGAGCAGTGAATGAGAACTGTCAACATACTTTGTGGGGAATACAAAGTAATGGAGAAATGGCAATTAGCTCAGCAGAGTGGAAGAAGGACCAGGTACGCTCACCAAACTTGGAGACGTTGGGCACATGGACTCTGTGGTTTCCTCCATAATTGGGGGTAAGGCATGGGCCTGGAAAAGAGATGCTAACTGAAAGTGTGCATGTGCAGTATGTCTATGTCTCTTCCCCCACCAAGCACCAGCCCTGCTCACTTGCCCCACCATCCCATTTCTGTTCCATCCCTTACAGGAAGGCAAGAATATATTTTTTAGAGAACTTGAACCAGAGAATATCCAGACTCAGGTAACAACAGGCAGAGCAGATGGGGAGCCAGGTGCTAGGCTGAAGGCAGAAGTCTGTTTTCCAAGTACTCCTCATGCCTTTGCTCATGGAACATACATATCTGGATGTATACATTCCAAACAGAAACATAAAGGAAAATTCTCCAAAGAAACTCACTGGTCCTGGAGAAAATCTCCACAGAGACTCCATCTGAACTGTTCTTCATCAACTAAGCCAGCTCACCTCCTAACAATACTTACCAAGGGATAAGCCACTCCCTGCAGGCAGAGTTTCCTATTGGCTTCTTATTACAACAGTTCCTAACCAGAAATGGAATATTCAAAGATCATCAGACATTTGAAGAAGTTCTCAAATATGCAAAAAGAGAACTAAACAAAGAAACATATTTTTAAGGGGCTAAGAAGACATAGAAGCAGGAGAGGGAACAAAGGTAAAACCAAAAGAAAAAAACCTACAATCATTATCATCAGAGAGTTTTGAGAAAATATCTCCTTCATAAAACAAGACAGGATATAACAAAAAGGACCATCAGAGTGCAAAAGAAGAATTTGAAGAATTAAAGATATAATCATCAAAATAGAAAATATTCAGTAGAACACTTGGAAGATAAGATTGAGTAACTCTCCTCAGAAAGTAAAAAACAAAGGACTAGGAGGAGAAAGGAAAATTAGAGGACCAATCTAATGTGTCCAATATCTGGAATTCCAGAATGAGAAAATTGAAAAAATAAAGGGGTGGAAATGGTCAAATAATTGTTTTAATTTCTCAGAACTGGAAGACATGTTTCAAGACAGTGTCCAACACAGTGCATTGAGAAACAAAAACAAAAATCCACCAAGACATAGGAAAAATCTTAAATTTGCAGAGAGAAAGCCTATCACAAAGGACAGGAAATGAAAATGCCATTGTGCCTCCTAAAAGCTACACTGAGGCCAAATGGCAATATAGCAATGTCTTTGATATTCTGAGGCTCCAAGCTCTTAATAAAGCATGAGAGTAGAATAAAAACATTTTCAGAAAAACAAAGACTAAAAAAAATATACACCTCCCACACACCCTTTCTCATGGTATCAGTGCTTAACTGGTATTAACTGGAATCAATGCTTCACCAAAATTTTTTCTTAGTTACCAAGGAAAAATAAAATTAGAATACAGGAAAGGAGAGAGAAGAAAATCAATCCCAGAAAAATATAGAAAAGAAATCCTAAGACAAATGTGTAATGAGCCTGAAAATTAACCAATGCAGTGTGCAGGGGGGTTGAAGAACTTTAGAAGAGTCTCCAAGTTGGGGGTAGGGGCAAGTGGGAGAATTCTAGATTATTCAATAAACATAACTTGTGGAAAACTGCATGAGAAGCATTTTATACCACTGTTAGAGGACTTGAAAAAAATTATTGATAGATTCATAGAAAACTAAGCAAATGGAGGAAATAGACAATTATTAATTTCTAGGGGAAGAGATATACAGTAAACTAAAGGTAACTACAGTAAGTAAATAATCTCTTTATCCATGGTTTCACTTTGCACAGTTTCAATTCCCCACGGCCAACCACAGTCCAGAGCAGGTGATCCTCCTTCTGACATATGGTCAGAAGGCCAGTAGTAGCCTAACACTATGTCACAACGTCTATGTTTTTACCCTCACTTTACTTCATCAGGTAGGCATTTTATCAGCTCACAGCATCATGAGAAGTAGGCTGAATGCAGTACAATAAGATATTTTGAGAGAGAAACCACATTCACATAACTTTTATCACAGTGTATTGTTATAATTGTCCTATTTTATTATTAATTATTGCTGTTAATCTCCTCCTTTGCCAATTTATAAGTTAAACTTTATCATAGGTGTGTATGTACAGGAAAAAACATAGTAAACATAGAGTAAGGTATTATCTGTGGTTTTGGGAATCCACTAGAGGTCTTGGAGCATATTCCCCTTGGGTTCGTGGGGGGGGCTACTGTATAATACTTATTTGCTCAGTAGTAAACAATATTTACATAGGTACAACAGATAAACCTGAACAGAAACCAAATGGACTTGGTATAAATAAGTTGAAAGGAAAGGGGGTGGGGTGGTTAGAGAAAAGCTCCACTACCATCATATGAAGTAGTTAATATATCAAGAACTAACAACATTATCAAATTGTTTATAAATATGAGTGTACATAAGAAAGGGCCTAAAAGACCTAGAAGTGGCTGCCAATGGATACAGAGAGAAGAGGGGCTGGGGAGAATTCAAGATGGATGCTATTGGATTGGATTCTATGACTTTTGGTTGCATTGATTTTTTTAAATTATGTTCATGTAGAATACTTTAAAAAGTACAAAAAATAATACTAAGTAGATGAATATATAGGGATAAATAGAAGAGAGAGGAGAGGGGAATAAATAGGGAGGCAAGACAATTTGAATAAATACTTGGGAAGACTTCTATCGAAGCTAGCAACCATGAGAGGAGACCTAGGCTGAGCCAGCATGGTGTCCTTTCGCTAGAAATGGAAAAGCAGCATTGGGCAATCAAGTAGAAAGAAATTGCTTTCTAGATTATGTAGGAAAGATTCTGGCCTGGACTGAGAGAAAAATAACGTTGGAACTAAGGAAAATGTCCTGACTTCTGGAGAGTCTGCAACCCAAAGAAACTGAGGGGCACCTGGTGGCTCAGTCAGTTGAGCAACCGACTCTTGATTATGGTTCAGGTCAGGATCCCAGGGTCCTGGGATAGAGCCCTGCATCAGGTTCCAAGCTCAACAGGAATTCTGCTTGAGATTGTCTCTCTCCCTCTGCCTCTCTTCTCTATCTCTCTCTCTCTCTTTCTCTCTCTTTCTCTCAAATAAATAAATAAATCTTTAAAGAAAGAATAACTTGAGATGGCCATGAGCCCACTCCACATGGCCCAAGGGGACACAATCCACATCAAACACTAAGTATTGATGCTCCCTTCAGTTACATAGGGCTTATACCAGCCTTGTTGGTTGACACAGAGATATAGGAACTAAATTTTATATCTTCAGCTGTACTTTAGTTGAAGACAACCCTTTTCAATTATATTTGGTCCTTGTAATTATCTACCTGAGCATAACTGTATCTGATAACACTTCAGACTGTCAACAGTCACAATATGATATTGGTGCCATAATCTTTAGAAGGTTTGCCTCTTTGAGAGATCATAGACTGCAAGCCCTCAAGAAGAAATTCTTAGGTCTTCAAGTAGTAGCAGAAGTGTCTGCAAAGCAGATACTCAGGCTCGGTATTACACCTCACAGCCATCCCCTAATCAGTGTGAGAGATCTCAGGCAGATCAATTAACCTGCTAGGCATCAAGACCTTTTCTGAGATGAGAAATTGGACTAAATACACAGTATGGCCCACTCTGGCTCTGAAAACTTAGCTTTATCTAAATTAGACTCTGCTGGAGTTGCTGCCCCTGCCTCATGGACAGAAATCTTCTTATATGGTCACCCAGTTTGATTCCTCCATAGGTTAGGTGCCATTTTACAGTTTCTACTCAAAAGTCTGCCTCTTCATGCTACAGGGGGTCCACTACTAAATTTTCAACATGTATCTTGAATCAGACCCAATCAATCTTCCTCTTTTCATGTCTTTTCTTCTGATTCTAGTATATCCATATTGAAGAGCTAATTATGAACTTCTACTAGTGACTTCTGGAATAAATATTCCCATGGTGAAGGCTGTCACATAGCATCCTTAAAACATACCTCCTTGTTCTGTTTGAGTTGGACAGTAGCTAAAGGATCAGTATATAAGACAATATTCCATGCAGTTGCTAAACGTTCTAGGTTGTGAAAAACAAACCACATAGATATTTTAAGTTGCCCTTGAATTCTGGATCCAATCCTTTCAGTGCCCCATATTCTTGGCTGAGTTCGTACAAGTCCACTTATTAAAAGCAGTGGCCCAACTGACAAGCAGTGTTGCCATTTCTACTTTTCTGGTCAAGGATAACCAAGACTTTCTGTAATCTAATTCCGGGTTTACTTTGCAGCTCTTTCTGCCTTATGCTCTACAAAAGATGGCTGCTCTCCAAACACAACATCATGTCTCATCTTCACCCTTTTCTCCAAATTCCAAACCTCTGGAATGCTTCTCCTTTATATTTGGAGATTTTCGCACCTTTCTCAAACTGATTCGGATCCCTCTTCCTTTTCCCTGTACACTTTCCCCAAACCCTACTGGCTGAGATGTTGACTCTGCCCACTAGTTCAGAAAACTTACCCCTTTAGTGTTCCATGTTGTATATAAACCTCCAGAGCTCTTTTTGCATGATCTCGAACATTTCTTAAGCTTTCCTCTATCTTTGCTAATCTTCTCAGCAGATCATAAATGCCTCAAAGGCAGGACATACACCTTAGACTACTTTGTCCCTCCTATAGCAGTTGGTACACCTCAATAGATGCTCCTTTTTCTTATTATTACTGAATATGAAGCATTTCAGTAAGAGATGCCCACCATGGGTCACAATGGATGTGAACAACACCTCAACTTTTCTTCAGCTCTAAGACCAATTTTGATCAACATAACTGGTCACTCACAGTTGATGACCTTCGCTGCCAGAAGCCCAGTGCTATGGGGTTAGCCTCATCCTGCAAGGCTCTGGCACAGCTCTGCACAGTACGTGAGAAAGCATGATAAGAGACAGGTGGAGTGTGGTGCTGAGCCGTGTGGGACCCAGTGTTGAACTGATTTCACTTCGTTGAGCTTCTATTTCCTTCTGTGCAAGATTGGACAACATTAGTACCCACCTCCTAAGGTTTTCATGAGCATTAAATGACTTACTTAATAACCGTAAACATTGTAAACTGTGAACATTGCCTGGCTCATAGTAAGCACTCAGTAAATATTAGTTACTATTACAGTACTTTTTTAAAAAAAAAGCCTTGGTCCAGCTCTGCTTTTTTTTTTTTTTTTTCCAGCTCTGCTTTTATTTGACATTCTCCTTTAGTTTTCTCTCCCCAAACACCTCTTTGGTGGTGTTCATCCACTTCTGTGGCTCTATTATATTTTACGGCTCTCCCCCGGTGGCAGTGTACTGCACACACTCTGAATGACAGCCAGAGATGGATCCAAACCTCAAGTGGGCGGAAAAGACAAACTGCTTGGCCTCCCCGTGTGCAAGCCCCATATGAAAGGCTTGCCCCTTTGGCATAATAAAAATATTTCTAATAATAAATATGAGGTTTCTACAAGAAGATAACTGTAAAGGTACAGTGGTTAAGTAGGATGAAGCATTTTTGTGGATGTGAGTGACTTCAACGACTGGAAGATACTTTCCACAGTTCTTTAGAAATTCCAAGTCTTAAACCATTATTTGTTTCTCAAGGTGCTTGTTGACATTGACTCTAACCAGGAGTCTCCATGTTTTAGAAAATATGTCTGGTCAGCTTCCCCTCACTCCATGACCTGGGGTGGGCAGCCTGTTTCTGAAAGAAACCTGTCCCTTGACCATTGTAAGGGTTGAGATTTATACAGTGAGTAACCTTTTTCTCCTGGGGTTGAGATTTACATATTGAACGATTTTCCCCCTGGGGCCTGTGAGCTGCCCTGCGCACTTTGTACTCCATTAGGAAGGGGGTTAGAGGCTGCTGGATGCTCTGACTGGTCTGTCTGAGGGCTGGAGCTCTGTCACCATGGGCCACTCTCGTTTGACTTTCACAGTAACTGTCAGTGTAAGACAAAATAAATGATAGGAGAAAACAGCCAGGTACTCAAAAGTCCCAGTATTCATCCAGGAGTCTTGAGAACCATTTGCTACCATAATGATCATCCGGTTATTTGTTCAGCTGCCCAGGAAAGAAACTTCTATTTGGGAGGTTGGGGGAGGAGGGGAGAGAAAGATAGAGACAGGGAGAGAAGCACAGAGAGACAGACAGATAGACAGACACACATACACACCAGAGACAGGATTTAAAGAACTCGAGGAGAAATAAAACAGTAGGAACCCTCAGAAGCCTCGTACATCGGTGACAAGCCACACTGCCACCGTTGTGTGGAAGGGTTTTGATGGCTTCATTCTCGAGCCCACAGCAGGCCGAGGGTGTGGGCACACAGCAGCTGCGCTCTGCCTCTACCTGCCGTAACGGAGAAGATCTATCCTTAAGGTGCCCGTGAGGCCACATTTTCATGAACTGCCTGGGCAATTGATAAGGGGTCAGTTGGGAAGCAGAGACATTCACAGGTTCAGACCTGAAGCCTGGTCCTTAAAATGAATTGGAAGCATCTGGCTGTTTTGCTGTCGGTAGGTAATGATGCAGCCGCGTCACACACCCAGATGTGATTCTACATTTCTGCAGCTGTTCTGGTGGGAGTTTCAACACCCAAAACATCTGCTGCTGGGACTCTGTGGTGCAATTCTCACTCCATCTCTCTGGGTTCTTATTCTTTTCCTAGAAAATGTACTTTCTTTCTACCCGGTATTTTCCTGTTTTCCAAAGGTGTTATTCCCAGCAAGGGGATACCCACCAAATTCTATGTAATGTGGAAGAGAAATCCATATCATCTTCAAAATTCACAGCCAAACTGAGGGGGTGTGACGCTAATTCATTTTATGAGGTTTGATGAGATAGAGCATTACAGCCAGAAAAAGAATTTCATACTTTATGGCACACGTAGAAGGAATGGCTATAACGAAGTTACTTCTGTATGTTAAGCACAACTGGCAGGGGAACACCTTTAAAGTCCGAAATATTTATCTCTGGGATATTTGTCAGCATCATCAAACTGCACACATAAAGCGCTCTCGGTACTGCCTGTTTAGTAGGAGAAAAGACCCTTTTAAAGCATGATTTCTCAAACATTTTAGGCAATGTTACAAACTGACATGAGAGTTTTGAAGAGCAACAGGAAATATCCAGTCATAAAATCTTCATGCGCTTTGACCCCGTAATTTCTGGGAATTTATCCTAAAGAAATTATCTTCTGTATGGAAATGTCTTATTACAAAGATGCTTATCGTGGGATTTACCAGAGGGAAAAACAGGTTTGATCTATTGCCCCAAAATATGGAAATAGTTAAATAAATGTAGTGTCTCTATTTCTACAGGATACATGGAAGAATCAATGTGAGGAACTTAAAATTTCCAGCTGCTCAGGCAGCAATTAAAAAGATATTCACTCAAGTAATAATACTGAAATGCCTCTAACATACATTAAGCAGAAAAGGAAAATACAAAGTTGTTTGTATGTTATGCTTAGAATCATATCAAAACTTGGCATTTGAAAATGACCCTAAGTAATTGCTCCAAAACAGTAATAGCTATGGTGATTAAGTGGGAGAATTAAGGGCAATTTTCTTCTTCTATTTTCCAAAGTATTTATGAAAGGGTTATATAAAAAGGCCAAGAAAAATGCATCCTTACACTACAACCAAGACATGAAACCTGCCAAGGCGAGTGAGTCTGAAGAAAAGCAACACCAAAGGACCCTGAGGCATATCTTGGAAAGAGATCTGGACCAGTGGACTTCAGATGGAGACCAGTTTGTTGCAGTCTCGGCTTTTGGCCAAATTTCCTCCAGAGTTTTAAGGAATCCAAAGTGAAACTAACCCAAGATTATGACTCTCACCTGACGAGAGTTGGAAATGCAGTGACAGACCAGGAGAAAGCCAATCCTGCATCATATGAAAAAGTTTGTGAATAAGCCCAAATGGAGAGACTTATGTTCCTTCATTTCAGTGATTGAAAAAACTTGGAACAAGATTCCCCTCTTTGGTTCCACCAGGTAACTTTTCCAAGCCTGTGAAGCTTGGGCAGAGTGAATCTCGCACTTCTGTCTCTCCACGCCCATGTCTTTGCCAACCTCATATTAAGCCTGAAGGAGAAAACAGATTCAACTAACATTACGTGAGGCCTGCTCTTTTCTTTTCTTTTTTTCAATGCTCCACTCAAATTTTAAAATAGTACATTGATTTTTTAATATCCCAAAATAAATTGCTATTTCTTAGCCTTTAGGGGGACAGCTTTAATTTAGGAGTGAAAAGGGATGATTGAGTGATAATAAACTGATTAGTCTCAGGATTTCTCAAGGAAATGCTGACCCAGCATCATGGCCCTGACGTCCGCCATTATAATTCTTTGATTTCCTGTCACGGCAGACAGTTCAAAAACGGAAAGTAAATAGGAGACATGGAAAATCAATGTGAGGTGCTGAATTGTTCCAGCTGCCGAGGTCTGTTAATTACATCATATTTTTATGGAGACATGCGGCTCAGACTTGCCAAGTGCCCACATCTGGAGGCCGTCGTCTGCCATCCTGTTGGGGCAGCTCTTCTCCCCCGGCATCTTGGTTAACTGCAAAAGGACAAGCTACCCCAGGAAAGCCTGCTTGTACAGACCAACTCTCGGAGGCAAAATCCGGACGATCGTCATGTCTTCCGTTACCATAGAGATAAGAGGTGCTGGGAGCTGGAGAGGGGCCACTGGAGTGGCGGGAAGCGGGTTAGTCAGTATGCACAGTGTGAACCTGAGGAAAATGAAAGTCTGTTCTACTCGGATAGACAGGCCTTGGTGGGCTAAGTGGGAGAGAGCTGAGAAGAGATGAGAGACCACAGGGAGCAGGCAGAGAGAAACAAGGCTGGGGAGCGAAGGGCAGGGCTTAAAGCAATGTGAAGAGCTGAGCCACTGGGGAGCCACAGTGGATTTCCAAGACAAAGTCCTTTGAGCACCTCCTCTCTTGCCAGGGCAATAAAAGCAAGTGCACAGCGTGAGCACAAACTTCCTGGATTGTTTCAATAAAGGTCTTTCCATGTTTCCTTATGATTTGGACCCTTCTGAAGTCCTTTCTGGTTTCCCTTTCTCCTCTCCATCCTATATCCTTTCTGTTTTCTTCTCTCACACCCTTCCAGAAGATTCTGAGCCCTCCCCCCACCTCCTTTTTTGTTTTCATCTTTATGCATGATGGGACTGGTTTTGTCATCCAGACATCTCTAACTCACCACAACCCATTTGCCTTAACTCTCTTTATTTTTCTCTCTACACCTTCCTTCTTTTACTTCTTGCTATTTTTCCTAATGATAGCTTCATACACAAATAGCTGGATGAAAGAAAAATCCAGTGCTTGTCAAAGATGCTTCAAAATGTTTCCTAATGTCCAGTCCCTGCTGTTCATCCCTCACCCCCGCCTTGGTGTCAGACTCTGTCACAAGCAAAGTCTTGGCCCGGGCCTCTGCTCCTTAGAGAGGCTCCAAGGGTCCTACACATATTTTATTTATATTCCATTATTTAAATATGTATTTCAAATGTGTGACACCTAATACTCTCTCTCTCTCTCCATCCCCCAAAAAGGGGCACATTTTAATGTAAGTTAAATATGCATTACATTTAAATGCACATGCGTTACATGTATGTAAGTGTAATATATGTAAATGTGTATTGCATTACATTTTTATGTAAATTCAGTATAAGTTTAAAAACTTACAGACTTTAACACATTGTGGATCTGTCCCGGCCAAGTAAATTGTGCAGATTTGAAATAGAGATTCTCCTGTTGTTTCTAGTAACCATGTCACTGAGTCAAACATTGTAGGGCCACACTGTATTTTTATCAGTTCAGGCCCAGGCATGACTGTTTGTGTAAATGGTGTAAGTCCACCCTTAAAGCACATGAGTGAAGGGCCCTGTTAAATGCCAAGCAGGTCTCTGTATCAACTTGAGGCATCCTCTTCTTCCAGGGCAATTGCACAGTGCAATAGTAAACCAACTTGTCCTACGTCAGAGATGGTTCTAGCTCTTGATTTAATGTCCTGGTTAGGGGATCCCTGGGTGGTTCAGTGGTTTAGTGCTTGCCTTTGGCCCAGGGTGTGATCCTGGAGACCTGGGATTGAGTCCCGCATCGGGCTCCCTGCATGGAGCCTGCTTCTGCTTCTCCCTCTCTCAATCTCTCTCTCTCTCTCTCTCTCTCTCTCTTTCTCTGTGTGTGTGTGTGTGTCTGTGTGTGTCTCATGAATAAATAAGTAAAATCTTAAAAAAAATGTCCTGGTTATTTTTTGAGTGGCTTTTCTGTGAGAGGAATTTGAGCACATGCTAAGCATCATTAGTGATCCAACTTGAAAATATAAATTTCCTGCTATTCCACGTGTAAGAATCCAGATCAGTTTGATTAAGCTCTCCTAAAATTGCAAAGCCAGCTGTCAACAAGCTTATAATTTGCAAGTATTTATCTGAATCTGAAAGCTGATCTAACACTGGAACTGTTGTCTATAATTCCCCAATTTCTAATGCTTGTTGTGTTCATTCAAATGCTTTCATTTTTGTAATTTACTGAAATTTGAACTAAAACAAATGTATATTAATAAATCATCATTTAATTGGCTTTCTGTATTGAGACTTCCATTTACATTTCGTTTGATAAGAAATGCTTTGCTACAAGGGAAAAAAGGTAAGAACCCTGGCCTCACCCACTCTCTCCTCATGCCCTCCTCCTCCTGGTATCCCAAGCAACCCTTGCTTTTCCAGGTTATTCTCTGTTCCCTAGTCTCTTCCTTTCAGACTTAATCTTATGACTCTGTCTTGCTCTAACCTGATAAATAGATTCACACTGAGGTGGTCTCATCTAGTATAAGGAGCTACTACTGTGTGGGAGAAGAGGGACAGGAAGGAGATTTGCATTTTACTCTGAACTGTTCAAGTCCTAGTGAACCAACGTAAGGGAGCAGATCATCCACGGTGAAATTCTACGCACTTTTGAGAAGAGTCTTTCAGAGCAACTCTTACTTGGTTTCATACCTTTCAGTATCTCTCAGACCACCACCTGAGGATGGTTGCCTCAGAACCCCTTGTGAAGTGCTTGGGGGAAAGACAGACTCTGGGGACCTACCACCAACTGTTTTGAGGTTAGGACCTGAAGGCACCTTTTCAGCCACCTCCTCACATGAAGTTGAGGGTCCCCACGGTCAATCTTCTGCACGTTGGTGCGGAAGGCGAGTGGGGGTGCTACCTGGCTTACCTTTGCCTGCACTGAAAGATAGCAGACTGAGAGGCAGCCCAGGGATGCATCTGAACAGAGAAGTATGCAAGCAAGACAAAGGCAGAGAAAGAGAGAGAGAGAAAGCCCAGGGAGCAATTTCGAACAGGACAAGAAAAATAATTCCAATTTCCCTTTCTCCTGCTCCAAGTTCACCGGTCAGCAGCGGCACAACAAAAGTAGACTGAGGACAGTCTGAACAATGGGGAGCCCCACTCCTGGCACATCCTGGAGGAAATGGTAGCATGGAAGTATAGCACTGTACGGGGCAGTAAATACAGGCACAGCCCCGGGGCCAGTTCCATCTGCCCCTGCAGGAAGGGTTTCTGGGATGCTCTTCCCCTGCAACCCTTCTCCCGGGGTTGGCCCAGAATTCCTGAAAGCCCCAGAGGTGGGACGCACTTGAGCGGAACAAGCCCGCTCTCTGCCCTGGCACCTCCTCGGGCTGTCATTCTTACCTCTGTTCTTCCTTCATAAAAATCCACCATGCACTCCAAAAGAGTAACTAGGACACTTCGTTTTTATTCCACATGCATCTCATTTGTCTTCAGTAGGTTCTTCCATAATCTCATCATTATTGCTATGGCCCTCGGAGGACAGCTGACTTGCATTAATCAGCCGAGCCCCTCATCGCTCACCAGATTCTTTACACTTTTACCATGCCCTGGGGCATCCTAACTTACTTGAAAAATTAATAAACCTCCCCCTCTTATCTTACCTTATTAATGTCTGTCTTTGTAACCCATTATCCCCGCATATCATCAGAGATCACTGGAGGGCGCAGTGGTCACCGGCTTGCTCCCCTAAATCTATCGTAAAGCCAGAACATCCCCCTCCTTGAATGGCTAGCAAGAAAATGGCCTTCATGGGCCAGCAGGGTATTTGTTTACCAGCTCGATGGCACAGTGGACGGAAAGCAGAAGAATTCTTCGGCTGCAGCTCAAGGCCATTAAAGTCCATTAAGTTGTTCTCTCCTCCCACACCCCTTCTCCCCCTCTTTTGTGCACCCTAGTAAATCTGACTCATTAGCTTTAGATGTTTTGAAATACTGGTACATTAATCACTTGTGTTTGCACACTGTTTATGTGGGTTGTTGGTCATGGTCTGTAGTTATACTGGCTGTCTCCCTTGCTTACTTAAAGGTACAATCCAATTGAAAATAAAGATTTTTGCAGGTTTGCTCATTACACACAGTGTCGGCAGCTGGTGAGTGTCTTTTGCAATTCATCAGAGGCCTCCCAGACCACCTGCTCTCGGCATCCTGCAAACAGCTGGCTCTGAGTAAGTACCATAAGCTATTACCTTATACAACAAATAAATAAATAAATGGATGGATGGGTAGACAAATAAATAAATACATTGAATTGGCAGCCTGGAAGCATTGCTTCTTGAAGGGAAAACTCCATACAGGAAAGGGAAAACACTTCTAGCCCACACCTTCTTGGTGCCATTTAAATTTAAAAAGGGGGAGGGCCAGTGACACCCCCAAAACTTCAAGTGGAAATATCTTGTCATTTGAGTACCAATGCAGTCAAGAAAGGGACTCTAACCACATGCTGGCTGTGTGGTTTGGTTTGGTACAAAGAATGAGAAATGGGGGTGGGGGGAGCGATTGAATTGAATTAACTGTTGGGTTTTTCTTTTTTCTTTCCTGAAAAAGTCCGAGGGAGGCTTTGCACAGCCTGAGCTAAGGCCACCAGATGTCCCAGGATTAAGAAATCCATCCCTGTTTCCAAGATTGTTACCACTTGAGATTTTTGTGAGCTTTCCCCCAGTTTTTGGCCCTGAGAGCAACCTGGGTGTCTGTGCCCTGCTCTTGTCCTGACCCTGCCAGAGGAAAGCCTAGAGGATAGGTGCAGGAGTCCCATGGCCAGGCACCTGCAAGAGGGAAGGACAGGATGTGAGAGTAGGCGAATCCTTGGCTCCATGGAGCAGAGCTCAGCGACACAGAAACTAGAATGTGGTTGGGGGGCTGGGGGCTGGGCATTCAGCAGGGTGTCATTTTGAGAGATTTCTAAGGTTTATCAAGATAGCCTGAGACTTCCCTCAAGTCTAATTGGAAGCTTTTTATAATTTGGGCTGGTTTTTGCAAACATCACCCTGTACAGCTATGATCCTCCAAGTCATTTACTCTGGTTTCCATGGGTCAGTCAAAATCCTGTTGTGTCCTTTGCTTTGTCCTTGCAAAACTGCAAAGGCATACTGGCGTAAGACAGGTCTGACTCACTGTTTATGAGCTTTGCCCATCAAATGCCTGAATGAAGCTGTTAGAAATCATTATTTTTATCCAATAGCAGTTAAATTCTAATAATTGAACTTCATTAGCTTTATTAGATTTATTAGCAGCCTTATTTTTTGTTACATTTTTTTCAGCAAAAGTACTTATGGGTTGAATTAATATGAAATGTTTTCCGTTTTACCGAATTGAAAATGAAGCTCCATCTCTATTCCTAAGTTTTTCTGACTTGAATCCCCCAAGAACTATTAAGAAAGTAGCTGCTCTGGGTGGTAGAAAACCATGAGTATTAGTAGCAACCAGGGGGCTTGTCAGAAACCCAGACTCCTTGGATCAGAATGTAGAGTTTAACATTTAAGATCCCCAAGTGACTTGTTTGCACATGAAAGTTGACAAGCCCCGGTCTCATATGGCCTTAGTTCTTTCAGGTCAGAAGTATCTGATAGAGATCGCCACAAGCCACATCAATACTGAGGTGATCATAAGAATTTGAATAAGAAAATGCAAACCAAACAATTTCTTTACCTACTACAGGAACAAAAAGGTCCCATTCTTTGGCAAGGCAGTGCGACATGATAGGAAAGAGGACTTTGAGTCAGAAAAATCTGAGTTTGCTTTCTGACTCTGCCTCTTAGTAGAATCCCAACTTTGGGCCACTCTTCTGAGGCTCCATTTCCTCACCAAGACTGAAGATAATAGCAACTCCACTGCCCCCTGCATGACAGTTTCCAAATTAAAGGAGATCCTCTATGTGCAATCACATGGTAAGCTCCAGAAGTCTTACTATCCATGTATAATTAAATCACAGTCATCACAGCACTAAGTGGTAGGAATGTTGGAGATGGAATAGCTGGATCGACCAAGGAATTGAGAATGAGCACCCTATCCCATTGGCGGGCAGGTGGGTAGAGAGAGAGCCTGGCAAGCTGCAGGGCTGTGATTGCTAATGTTTTCCCTGGGGAAAGTGAGTGCATGGGCTACCACAGCATCTCTGGCCCTTGAGGAGTATGAGGCACATGCTAAATACAGGGGATCAAGTAGTCATGGCTGAGGGCCTTTGATATACTGAGGAAAGATTATGCCAAGCTCAGGATGACGATTCAATAATTCAAGCAAACTTGTGGAAGCCTGTGGGCCTTCTAAGCAATGTTTAAGAAAATGCTGATCTCTTCTAGCCAGTAGGCAGGCAGACAGTATGATCAGCACTTAATCACAAGAGAGACAGAGTTTCAGAGAAAGTTAAGATCCCCTCCTGGAAGGTTTCCTCTGCCAAGATCAGGGCCCTCCTAGGGAAAGTGTCAGATTCTAGGATGTGGAATGGGGATCTCTGAGTAATGAACTGAGAATTTTTAGCTCTCAGAATCCCTCACACCCATGGGCCTACAGACAAGGCCCACACTCCTTTGGTAGAAATGGCACCCCCACTTGCTGGAACATCCTTCAGAGGTTTCAAATGAAGCAGATGTCTCTACTAGTGTGTCAGGGGTCCCCAAGGCCACCCCAAGCTTGAAGATTTGTGAGGAGGACTCACAGACTCAGCATATCACTGTACCGTTACTGTTTATTATAGCAAAATGATGCAAAGCACAATCAACAAGGGAAAAGCACATGAGGTAAAGTCCTAAGGAAACCAGGTGCATGCCTGCAAGGGTCCTCTCCCGGAGGGGTCACACAGGATGCACTTGATTTTCCCAGTAAAATGTTGTGACAACACATGTGAAATGTTACCGACCTAAGAAGCTCATCAGAGACTCAATACCCAGAGCTCTTATGGGGGGCTGGTCATATAAGCAGCCTCTGCCTGGCATGTACCCAAATTCTACAGTCCCAAAAGGAAAGCAGGTGTTCAGCATAAACCATGTGTACAAATAGTCTACACACAGTGAGCCACTCTTATCAGTTCTAGGAATGATGAGAAGCTTTCCAGAATCCAAGTTCCCAGATGTCATCCAAGCACCAAACTTGTAAGCTAGGCTTTCAAAGGTTAGCAGGCACACATTGTGAGCCTAGAGCTCGACCTCTCGATCCACTTTTCCCTTCTCTGAAGGCGCAGTATCTTTGTCAATAGAGGGGACCATTCCAGAGTGACGCTGACATAGCCACTGGAAGGGACTTCTCTTTCTGGTCCCTCTGTGCCATTTTTCTTCGGCCTGGCTGCCAACAGACCAGCATGCGGGAAGCCATGTGGTACTTATTTGCCAGTCCCCAGGGACAACCTCCAACCTCCTCCGTGCACTTGTCTGCAATCTCTTCCCCCACCCAGAGGGCTATTCCTGCAGACCAGCTCCAGCTGTGCCACCTCGTGTCTCCACCAGGAGTTTGCTGTGGCAGCCATGCCCTCTCCATGGAGATCCAGGTCTCAGCCTTGTAGAAAGAGAACAGAAGACATGTTTCTTCTAAATTCTCAGTACCTCAGTACTTCCTTATTCATGCTTCCTCTGCCCAGCAAGTATAGTCACTTTCCACATGTGCTATTTCTCTATTCCTTAGAGTCCTCTTTTATTCCTTTTTGTAGTTAAATATCTTTTACTGATTAATAATTCTTTAGATTAAATTTTCTGTTTAAATTACTTGTGTGGTTTCCATATCCTGACTGGACCCTCACGGATGCTGTGCCTTAAAAGACAATGCTTGTCCCTGGCACCCCTCCTGAGAACCAGACAGATAATGAAGTTAGATCTCAGCACTCCCTAACTAGGATGTGCTGGGTCAGCTAAGGGAGAATAGGGACTATACATCAAAGGAGCTGTAAGATCCAGCTAATATGTGCCAACAGGAGTGGAAAGATAAGCATGGGAATGGATACTGGCAGGTAGGGGCATGGAACATAAGGTTGAATAAAGGCAAGTGTATCAGCATGGACCACTCACCTATGAGATTCAAGTCTAGGCAAACACCCCTTCTAGGATGCGAGGATGGCTCTCAGGAGCTTGGAAATGTGATGACTCATGTGAATGCCCCAGTGATATGTCAAATATGCCAGCAAGGCATCTCAAAACTCAGAGACATGGATATGCTAAAGGGGATATACTAGGTAAATGTGGAAACTCCCCATCAGCCAGCAATGTGCCACAGCAGGTCCCAGAGGACATCCTCTTACCAAAGAGTGAAGGAATGTACTCCGTGAGAGGGGCACCAGCATTGTTCAGAAGCTCAGTGGTGGCTATCCTCCCTAGCCAAGGCTAAGAGTAGGAAACATAATTACAGAACTGAACTCATTCAAAACAATGGGAATCTTGAAATGAGAGAGGACTAATGGTAGCACCTCACCATTCAAAGCAATTATCACAATAAAAGCAAGGTCAGAGTGGCCATCAGGGAACTGCAGAGAGCTATGGATATGGTAGAGAGAACATGGTGTTCCTATGGGTAGCCAGCAAGGGTATGGCACAAATTATCCAACTAAAAGAAATCAAGAATGAGTGATCAAGAATCTACAAGCAGCTGCCTAAATAAAAGGTGATGATTGCTTACCATATTTCTGTACCTAGCCAGTTTTTGTTTCTGGAACAACTGTAAGAGAACTCAGGACCCCATGAAAAAAAGACACCAGAATACCACAGCAAGTATATTCAGTAGTTCTCCCAGTTGTTCCCCAAAGTGATCTCTAGCCATTTACTCACATAACCACCCAGAGGGAAAATGAGATCTTACAAGGATTGTTGGATCTGGAATCTGAGTTGACTTTGATTCCCAGGGATTCCAAGCACCCTTGTATCTCCTGTTATGATTGAGGAAAATGGGATCCAGTTATGAATCAGGTGCAGCTTACTGTGGGTCTGTGGATTCATAGACCCATCCAGTGATCTTTTCACTGCACCCAAATATAGAACCAGAATGAGAATAGATAAGAAACGGGAGAACTCTTACATCAGATTCTTGATTTGTGGGATAAGACCTATTGCAGTGGGGAGAGCCAAGTGGAAACCTCTGAAATGTCCCCACAGCCTCCCAGGATAGCAAGTGTAAAAAAAAATATCATTGTCCAAGGGTAATAGCAAAAACTAGTGCCACCATTGTAATTTTAAAGAATTCAGGCATGGTGGTCACCATGCTATCCCCATTAATGTACCCCTACAAAAACTGTACTAATCAATGTACACTGCACTATCTCAATGAAGAGTTTTTAGGAGTCAGGCAGACTAGGGCATGTTGGGGAATAGCCCTTTCAAACTAAAAACCAAATTATTGTACCTTTGGCTTTTTAAAATTATTATTATAGAGGCGCAGTCAGCAGTGCTACATGGTCAGATGATCCAGCAGAGTATATGAGGCAGGATAAATAACACCATGCACTAAGTTTGTACATGATATCCTGCGTTGTCCGAGGTAGCCCTTCCCTCCACTGGGTTCAGCCCATAGTTGATGACTTGCTGATGGAGGGATGTAAAGTCTTAGCCCTTGCTTCAATTTGGGACAATTCTGAAGAGTTGTATAGCACCCAAATTCCCCAGAGGGCTCCCTGGAGAATCAACTGAGGTCTCAGATGTAAATGGCTCAGAGCGCCAGCCTTTCCCCCTGCCTGCTTCTGCCATTCTTCTTTGCAGACGCGTTTCTCAAGAACCTTGGGAAAGTACACATCTCTCCATCTCAGAGTCTGTTTCCAGGGAACCCAGTCTAAAAGAGCTTCCAGTGGAATTCTGAATCCTACTCTTTATCTAGACGTGTTCTGCTTTTTTATCATTACTTCTTGTTTATTGTTACTGTTCCATGCTTCCTGGTAAGATTCCCTCTGAAGGAAAAAAAATGGCAAAAGTAGAATCAGTCAATTGCTCATACTTGAAGGGACACCTTGAGTTTATTGCCTTTTCCAACAAACCATTGCCTTCTGAAGTTTGATCTGGAGTTTGGACTTTGATACCAAGTCCAGGATGGAAAATATATTGTGTTTCCACATGCCACTAGCAGAGCCTTCCAGCAGAAATTCAAGAAGTGTTCTGAGGTCGTATTCACAGAAAAAATGAACATAATCAATCAATCCTAATTAATTGACCTCATTAATCAATTAGTTTAGTTAATTAAACTTAATTAATGATGTCAATCTTGGGTCAGAATTAAGGAGTAGTGGCAGCATTCGTGACATATATTTGTAGAACTGTTCTAGAAATTGTGTTGGTAGCGCTAAGTACTGGGAACTGACATGAGCAGAGAAAAACACCAGAGTAAAATCCAGAACTGCTATAGAATCAGATGCTCCAGGAGAAGCTTAGGCTGCTTTACTAAAGCAGAACTGGACTGGAAGCAGGCAGAACAGGTCTTCCCATGAAAGAGCTGCAAGTATCAAACCAAGTGGCCATCAGAATGGAGGCAGCATGGACTCCCTTGACCTGGAGGGCACAAACAGGTGGCTCTACAATCCAGACACAACTAGGGCACCAAATGTACACTTCCTTCTCAGGCTGTGCTGACCTAAGACTTCCCAGGACCAGGAAAGCTCACAGGACTGGCCACAGGAATCACCATGAGAAAAAATCAGTTCCCCTGACCCAAAGGAGTCAACTAAAAAACTGAAAGGTTGTAGGACTACATGAGAATCCAAAATGGTGACTCTTACAAAATAAATAAGTGTATAAAAATAACATTCCCAAAGCTACTGCAAAATATTGTTAATAAATATTATTAAGAAAGCAGACTTCACACTATGTGTGCATGTGCGGGTGTGTAGCTATTTAGTTTGGGATATAACTTAGCAAATATATATATGCACACAGAACCTCTATGGCACAAAACCTATATCAGTCCTGTCCCTCTGCCCTCATGTCTTTACTTCCCCTGCTCTAGTCCTTATTACAAAGTGGCTGACAGCTCTGGGTTACATCATCCAGGTACCTGTGTCAGCACGTTCTAGCAGGATTTGGCCAATGGGAGGCACTGCTGGGAGATTTAAAAGATAGGACAAGAAAGAATTTGGGGTCATTCACCCCCTCCCTCTGGGCCTCGGGAGATAGCTCGGTAGTGATGGTGCTTCTGCACTGCTCCAGCTCCCACTGGACACCACCTTCAAACAGCTAAACTTCTGCCCCTCTGGCCTGGGGGTGGGTATCCCACTGTTGCCAACTTCCAAGTTGCCTTGCTATCTTGTCTGCCTTCTGAGCTCTTTCACCATCCATATAACTAACTCCCAGCATTCAAGTTCCTGGGTTTAAATACTCAAATGGTTTTTGGTGCCCTACTTAGACACTAACTATTCAGAAAACTTTAAAATTTACTGAGAGTAAAAAGAAGATTTAATTATTAGAAAGATAGTTTTCTGGCTGTGGGTTCTCATGTCACAATTTCATCTATGCCCTCCTCAGGCAGCTCAGTGGCTAAAAGGAATATGTAAACACTGACCATCAAGGCTCCAGATCAGGGTGGACAGGGAGATCCAAACAGTTACTAAGTAAAGACTACGGTGAAACTCTACAGAAACTGTTTAGAATAAATAGCCATTCAGGAGAGAAATGTCCCAATCAGAAAGAACCAACATAGTACCTGAGCAATAATTCTCCCAGCAACAGTAAAAAAGAGGGACTGGATACTAGTATGTAATGAATAGAGAACAGTTTAGGTGATTATTTAATCTGGGAAATCAAAGAAGTTTTTAGACAGCAACTACTTTGCATTCCCAAGGTAATCAAAGAAATGGAATGAAAGATAATAGAACAAGATAAACTCAGATAGAAAAGCAATTAGAAGAGTTAAGTGAAAAAAAAAGAAGAAGAGTTAAGTGAATATGTCTGAGACCAATTGTAGCACAGAATTCTAAAATGCTATTAAAAGCAAAATTAAATCTATAGAATGATGATGATAGCATAGAGCATAGGTTTGTGAAAATTACCCAGAATGGATGGGAAAGGAGTTAAAAAGATTCAAGCACTTGACTGGAACATGGTTTATACGGCAGAGCAATAATGGAGATCTAATATATAACTAATTTCTATACCTGGAGGAAATAACAACAACAAAAGCAACAATATTAAAATTCACAATAGAAGAAAATCTTTGTGAAATAAAAGAATATTTGTATAGAGAGCTCAGAAGTCTCACTCTACTCCAGCTAAAATAATAATAATAATAAATTCACAGCAAACCAAATCTCGCAAGTTGTTGAATTTCAAATATGAAGAAAGTATCCAATAGCATTCAGACAGAAGCAGTAAGTTATTGGCATAAGAAAGAAATTAGATAACTCTCAAACTTCCCTTGAGAAATATGAATGGCAATAAGTAGTGGAGTGTAGAATATGCAAGGGAAAGGTGGACCTGACATGAACAAAGTTATCCATATGTATTATAACTATATATATAATATGTATAACTTTGTATATATAATATGAATTCATAATGTGCATATATATTTAAATGCATATACATATATGTACATATACATATATACAAATATATACGTATATTATGTCCATGTGTGTCTATAAATATATAAATATACATATATTATATATGCTTATATAATATACATATTATACTTATAAACATATATTGTATATGTATATATACACATTTTATATGTGTATACAAAAAGTAAATAATCTATGTGTTTAAAAGGAAGAAAGAGCTTTAAAAGAAGATGTAATAAATTAAGAAATAGGAGTTCAAATACATTATTTACAAAATGAAGCAACAACTTAGAGTATATACACCTTTGAAGTTACTAAGGAGAACAAAAATCAAGGAAGCTAAAAATGTAGACAAGCTAAAACTAAGTAGATATTTAATTAGTCACCTTTTTCAAAATTTATTTTAATGAGGTTCTAAATTACAGAAAAGTTTAAAGAATAACATAGGGAATTCCTATATACCCTTCTCCCAGACGTCCACTGAAGCTTCACAATTGTCCCAATACTGCTCTTTATAGCAAAGAATCAAATCCAGGACCACATGTTCTACCCAGACATGCTGAGTCTCTAGTTCCCTTTAATCTGGAACAATTCCTATGTGTTCTTAACTTTTATGAACTTGACATTCTTGAAGATTATAAGCCAGCCATCTTGTAAAATGTCTCTCAATTTGGATCTGTCCCATGTTTCCTCATGATTAGAGCCAGACTTTGTTTGCATTTTGCCTGGAATTTTACAGATAAAGTACTCTTTTTTACTGCACCCTGCTCAGTAGCACACAATATCCATTTGTACTCTTTTTTTTTTTTTTCCATTTGTACTCTTACTACTGGTGTTGGCTTTGACAACTTTGCTAAGGTGGTATCTGCCTGTTATCTTCTGCAAGATAACAGGCAGATACCTGCCTGTAACCTTTTGTAACTGGTAAGTATTCTTGTGGAAGATTCTTTGGAATTATGTAAACTTTTCTTCCTTGGTATACTATCACACACTAATTTTAGCATCCAATGATATTTCTGGTGTGCATTGTTAGGATGAAACTGCCATAGAGTGATTTCTCTATTACCATCATTCTTTCTACCATAAAGAAGAATTTTCTCTTTACCCAGATTATTTATTCATCTATATATTTAGTTAGTGTGAACTTAAGAATTTCTATTTTATTCAATGGTTTAGGGTCAGTTACTATTTTATTTATTATGATGCTTTCACATCCTCAAGTTGGCCAGTGGGAGTTATGGCAAGCAGCTTCTGTGTTCCCCAACATTCATTGAGCACTTCTCTACAGTCTGGCACAATAGAGTGCTCTGTCCTTTTCCACTTTGTCCTTTCCCTGCCTCAGCCCTCAAATAAGCCACTTATCCCAGAAGCCCTGGTAAAGGAACTAGTATTCCTGGGAATATTTGGAAACCAAGATCTAGACACTAAGTATGCTCATGGCCACTATGGTGTCATTGTCCCCAAACCCTTTGAGTGGACAGAGTTAAAAAATATATGTATGAATACATCACACACGCATGCATACCATATTTACATCTATATTTTTTTCTATATTTATCTCTCTATATTAAAAACCATGAGTTCACACTGCCACCTCTATACTACAATCCAACACTACAGTGTTTATTCTAGGTAGGGTTGCCAGATAAAATTAAGGATGCCTAGCTCAATTTGAATTTCAGATAAATAAAATTTTAGAATAGAAATGTCCCAAATGGGACTCCATATTTTTATTTGCTAAATATTGCAACCCTAATTCTATCTGTCTCTATTTCCATATATATATGCTCTCCTTTTCCAATAGTAAGATATCTGACTCTCCTTATCCTGAGTATATTTCTCAATCCTCCTCTATATGGCTAATCTCATAGCCCCACACACCCCTGTCCACACCTTGCACACAGGCCCTGATTCGTACTTGGAATGTTGACTTCATTCTAGTCTACTAATGGTTTTTTGATGATGAATGGATAGAAGGGAAGGAAGGAAGAAAATAGTTTTCAGGGAGGGATGGGGAGGGAAAGGAAATGCAGTAATAAACAACCCAAAACCTCCAGGGGTTATTACAATTAAGTGTATATCTCTTGCTTGCATTTCTTCCCAGGTAGGCAGTCCTCCTGGGCCCAACTGGATTTTGTTGGGCCCCCTGTGTCTTTTCATTCATTCCCAAGATGAAGAGGCAACCACTCTTTGGGGTTTCTTATACAAGGGAACAAAGCTTAAGGGACAAGCCACACTCAAGGTGCTTCTTAAAATCCCTGCTCAAAACTGGCTACCATCACTTCCATCTACATCACATTGGCCAGAGCAAGCCCATGGCAAAGCCCAAAGTCAAAAAGGCAGGAAGGAGAATATAGTACACTCTGCCCACTGGGAAGCATGGCTAAGTACAGGGGTGGATAAATGACTATGACCAAGTAATATCATCCACCACCAATGCAAATTAAGTGAGAAAAAAACAACCAAAAGAATAATTATACATAAAGGATAAAACCATCAATGGGGGAAAAAATACCTCTTACACTAAAGCAAAACACTAAACTCAACTGAATTCTGAACCTAAAAGATAGACCTAAAATAAAATAACAGGATGCCTGGGTGGCTCAGTGGTTGAGCATCTGTCTTCCGTTCAGGTTGTGATCCTGCAGTCCCAGAATCGAATCCCACATCGGGCTCCTACGAGGAGTCTGCTTCTCCCTCTGCCTGTGTCTCTGCCTCTCTCTATGTGTCTCTCATGAATAAATAAATAAAACCTTAAAAAATAAAATAAAATAACTCAGAATGGTTAAAAAGAAAAGAATAATTCTTTCTGGAAAGGCAAAGTAGCATGTTATCTGAAAATTTGGTCCCCAAACCTTGTGCAAAACTCTCAAATATGGTAGTGGTGATGACTATAGTTAATACTGCTGTAAGGTACATTTGAAAGTGGCTGAGCAAGTAGATTCTAAAAGTTATTACAAGAAAAAATATTTTATAACTATATGAGGTGATAGATGTTTACTAAATGTATTGCAGTAATCATCTCACAATATACGCCTGTGTCAAGACATTTTGCTGTACATCTTAACTCTACAATGTCAAATGTTAATTATATCTCAATAAAACTGGAAAAACATGAGCTCTCAGCAAATCAAATGATTACTTAATCTGCAAGTCAAAGAGTCTCCTTCCCCAATAAACCGACTTCCAAAACTCAAACCCTTCTTTTCAAAAAGCATAAGTACACACTTAACAGTGATAGAAATTACAGATGTGAGAGGAGAGACAATGGTATATACTATATGTAAAGATTGTGTCTTCTTGTCAACATTTACAAAATAGGAAATGTACCAAAGTAGAATCATATTACGTTACAGGGTAACTCTTAATAAATCCCAACAGTTCAAATCATACTCACTAACTACAGCAAAGTAAGACCGGATATAAATAGATGAATATCATAGGAAGAAAACAACAAATGAAGCCCACTCCTCAGAGACTTGCCATTTTCAATTTCACTGGTTATGGAAAAAAATCAAAACTGCAATTGTAGAATATTTTGGAGAATAACAATAATGAGAACACTACATATATATGTTAAAGCTGGCATTTCTTATTAAAGGGAAAAAGATGTTGGAAAATTAGCTAGCCTTCTAGGGGGAAAAAAATAAATTTGGATCCTTACTGAATAATTCCTCATGCCAGATGAATTCCAGATGGATTAAAAACTAAAATTTATACTCAGCCATAGATTTGTTTTATCATTTAGAGGTGGCCAAGGCCTTTGTTACCTTAAGCAAAAGGCAGAAACTAGAAAGATAATATTGGTATATTACAGTCCATTAAAATGTAAAGTTCTAAAGAAAAAAATGGCTAAAAGAAATTAAATTCTTAAGGAAATATTGCTAAAATTTTTAAATAAAATATTTAATATTCCTAAATATGGTAAGAGCATCATAAATCCATGTGAAAAATTGAAACCCAACCAGAAAAAAATACAAATTGCATGAACAAGTCCTTAAGAAATAAACATTTCAAACGTCTAGAAAGCATGTAAAGAGATGTTCAGCCTTCCTGGGAACATGTGTTTGTGTACACATGAGCCTGTGTGTCTGTACACAGGAAAATGTCTGAAAAGACAGACATCAAAATGTTAGCAATGATTATCCCTGGGCAGTGGGATCTCTTCTCTCTCTTTCAGAATTGCCTTGATTGTTCTAAATCTGCATATGTTAATTTTACATGTTTTATGGTGAAATTACTTAGCATCCTAAAAAATACAAATAAAAACTGGTAGTTTCTCTCTCTTTTTTTTTTTACAAAAATTCTTAAAATCTGTTTTTAATTACGTGGTAGAAGAATGCTACTTACAAGTGCTGTAGACAATGTTCGTGTTCCCCCAAAATTCATGTGTTGAAACCCCATGCTCAATATGGTGATATTAGGAGGTGGGGAGGCTTTGGAAGGTGGTTAGGTCATGAGGGTGGAGCCTGAAGGATGGGATTAGAGCCCAGAATGCTCTCTTGCCCATTCTGTCAGGTGGGAGAACAGCAGGCTAGGGACCAGCAAGCGGACCCTCACCAGACCAGAATCTTCCAACACCTTGATCCTGAACGTCCCAGCCTCCAGACCCCTGATAATGCCCTGAGAAATAAATGTTTGTTGTTTAAGCCACTCAGTCTATGGTATCTTGTCATGGCAGCCGAATGCTCTACAATACATGGGAAAACAGTCACTTTGCATTAGAAGATAGGAAACAGGCTACAAAATCATGATTTAATTTTTGTTTTATACAGGAGATCTTCTATACAACAGCGATCTTCTCCAAGGATGGATTTAGGGGTCATTGTATGTTCTTCTTGTTTTCCAGCTATCTACAACAAACTATTTAGAAAAAAATTCAACAGTTTTTAAATAAGAAAAGTTTGACTGCTACCAGTAAGGATTCCAGGGGGAGCCCGATGCAGGACTCCATCCCAGGACCCCGGGATCACGCCCTGAACCAAAGGCAAATGCTCAACCACTGAGCCACCCAGAAGCCCCATCTATTTCCAAAGAAGAGGCAAATTCAGTGATGATAAAAGCTCTCCTTCTCAAGTCATTTCTCACCACAGCATACCTAACATACCCAATACTTACCAGAATTGGGTGGGCACTGACATTTCCTTACCTATCTCTCTGTGTGACCCGGCCCCCTTGAGAGCAGAAAGAACACCTCCCCTCACCCCTGAGGGGGAAGGGTTATTCCTTGTGACTGCAGGGAAGCAGCAGGTGTGGCCTGTGGCCCTACCACTCCTCCCTGGCCCTTCTCCCTCAGGCATCTGCATCTCCAGGGAGGAGGTAAGGAGCTGGCCAGAACTTTTGCCCTCCTTCCCAGGTCCCCTTCCTTTGCTGGGATGTATTTCAAAAGCTCTAGTATACCCCCCCCCCCCAGGAGTCAAGCAAAGATTTGCTCAGACTCTGTTGAAGAACAGACGTCCAGAACAGTTTGTGCTGAAGCATACTTAGGGGCTTCTCTAAAATAAACAGGTGGCTCCTACTTGGTCTCAAAGAGCTTCCTAAAACCCCTGCCATCAGCAAGCCACTGAATGCACCCTATCATCTCTGAGCCTCCACGAAATACACCCTGGCCCCCAGCTTTGCAAAAGGGGTTCTGTGAAATACTAGTCCCTTGAGATCCCCTCCATCAAAAAGGGATTCTGGGGCCGCATAAGGTCAGGTAAGCACCGCACGCGGAGCCCACCTTCTGGAAGCCCTGGGAGACCTCCTGTGGTCCTGAGATCTGAAGGCCTTCCTTCTCTCATGGGTAGTAGGCAGCAAGAGCAAACTGTAACTGCTCTTGAATATGTTCACATGAAGTACAGCAAGGACCTCTATATCTTTCCAGAAAATATGCCATGTACCAGCCCGGGGCTACCAAGAAATAAAACCCAGCTCAGGTGGTTCGAGGGTCTTTAAAAACTGGCAGGGACTATTTTCAGAGCTGTAGGCAGAGGGAAAGGAAGGAGTGTGCTCCTTGAGGGTAGTCAGGGCTGGAGCCATGGGGTGGGGCTGCCTGTGGGAGATGGGGTGCAGGAGGGGACCAGCCTCTTCCAGACACAGGACACAAAGAAGGAAGAGCAGGAGACAAGTGCCCCAATCTGTCTCCTCCAAATGGGAAGGGAAGCAAGAGGAGAAGGGCATAATAGTGGAGGTATCTGTAGGGGGGAGCCTCCTGGGGCACAGAGCAAGATGGGACAGGAGTGGGGTGTGCTGGAACATGGAGCTTACAGATCAAAAACAAGGCAACAAAACATGAGAAGTTTGTGATTTCCCTGTGAAAATCCCTCTTTGTTTAAAAGTTAGGTTTGCATTTTGAACTGTTTTACTAAGATTAAGGGGAAAGGGGCCTACCTCTGTGTATCCTAAATGTGGTAAGAGGGTTGAATTTCACTATTTTGACCTGCCATTTCTGTCCTGAGGAAAGCAGTAGGAAGGATTAAAACCACATTTTCTTTTTCAGAATAACTGCCCTTTTGTGCTGGCAGGGACTTGGCTGCAGGAAGGAGGAGCTTCCTCTGTCATCCTCCCCCAAGGACACAGTGACCTGAGCCACTTCTAGGCCCTGAACACTTTGGAAACCTGAAGGCTTTCACCTGCAGGCAGAGAATAAGAAATACCCAGGTGGTATTTAGCACTGCGTGGTGTGGGAAATAAAAAGACAATCAGATCTCTTTTGATCAGTCTCTATCTCTTGATGTCCTGAAATTTACATTTCATTGCAATAAAAAAGAATCAAAGGAGGGCTGACCCAGAGAGGAGAGCTATTCCTAATTCTGATGGATCATATAACACCCCTTCTTGGAGATCTATAATATACACTGTTAAAATATCTAAGTCGTCCTCCAGAAAAAGAAACCCATTTGACCTTGCTTAATCTAGGATTTCACTCATGTGAAAATCGAACCTTTTCTTTTTTTAATCCAAGAACCCTTTGGAAAGTTTTGCGGTGTCCTGAAGCCCTGTTTCTAGGATCTATGTGTTGAATCATGGTCAACATGCAGCTTATTCCTACTTAATTAATAACCGTGTAGTAATTACCTCACACAGCAAAAAAGTAGAGTTTTTTTTTTTTTTTTTTAACTCATGAGTAAAAAGCCAGGAGTACAGGAAAGAATGTACCCTCCCAATCAAATGGAATAAAAGGGATGAGGTTTGTTTTACAGCCTGCTAAGAAGAAAGTCTATGGTAGCATTTCAAAGGATGAAAGTATATGCCACTCATGCTAAGAAGTAGCTTGCCTGGGGCACCTGGGTGGCTCAGTGGTTGAGCATCTGCCTTTGGCTCAGGGCGTGATCCCTGGGTCCTGGGATCAAATCCCACATCAGGCTCTCCTTCATGAGCCTGCTTCTCCATCTGCCTATGTCTCTGCCTCTCCCTCTGTGTCTCTCATGAATAAATAAATAAAATTGTTTTTAAAGAGAGAGAGAGAAGTAGCTTGCCTGATCCTAACCAGAAAGACCTCCAAAAAAAAGAAAGAAAGAAAGAAAGAAAGAAAGAAAGAAAGAAAGAAAGAAAGAAAGAAAGAAAAGAAAGAAATCTGAGGCATATACGGAAGAGAGGGAGAGAAATGACATTTCAGGCAGAAGCAGTGGTGCCTGCTACTTCTCTAATGCAGCTGTAAGTTGTGTGTGGTGTGCAGTAAAGCTATTTGCCAACAAGAGCAAAAGTGAATAGGCCTGCAGCCAGCAATGAGGACTGGGGACATCTGAAGAGGTTGATGACCAGCAGAGAGCCTCCCAGTCCAGGATTAGCATTTTCAATCTGATTCTAGGAGCAACTGGGAGCCATATAGACTTCGGAGAATCTTCAAAATGAAAATAGTGTGCAGTGCAATACACAGGATAGCTTGTAAGAGAAGATAGTTCAGAGAGCCAGGTAGAAGGTTATACTCATCCTTGTTAAAGAAGCCAGGAACACTGGGACTGGGACTCGAAGCTACAGAGGTAGGGACAGATCTGAGAGATAACAAACATTGTGTTTTCTGGACAAGATTGTTCCAAGAGGCTAAGGAGGCAGGGGAGTTGAAAATGGACAGTGTTTAGGAGCCCATACTGGGCTCATATGGAATTTGAGCTTTCAGACTATGATCTACCCCAGCTCAAATTTCTTAATAATTCTTCATTTCCATTGTAGTGGTTCTGGTTCACTGTACTCTGGGCAAGTCAGCTGATGTCCATGCTTCAACACTTTCTGTGCCCATCAGCTCTGATGCCAGAAGCAAAGGCAACTGGATAAGGAAAATACAGCCAGAAATAACAGAAACCCAATGAAAAAGGAAGGCTCAAATACACTGTTTGGTACTAAAGGACAATTAAAAGGAGGCCTGAAGATAATCTAATAAAATCCAAATTATAGATCAGTTATATCCCTTGATCTTGGGTCCAGAATCCTTTCAGGATGTTGGGATTGAGTTAACCCAACCACCTCCACCTCAGAGACAGAAAGCTCAGCTGTCATCCTAAATGATCCTGAAATACATTGACATCCAAGTAGATAATGCCTAAATCATCTTGTGTGCATGCCTGCAGCACATCTTATGCCATGCCAATGTGTCTTATCTCACAAACACATTCTGATAGCACCTGAACCCAATATTATTATAAGAGCTGAGAAGCATTAAGTCAAGTTCAACCTCAAAGCTCATGACAGAGAAGTACCTCTCCAGATGCATTGTCTTTATACCAACACATCATCATTACTTTCCCAACCCTCTTTCATCTACCATTTTGTTGGCATTTGTGCAGCCATCCTCCTAATAACCCAAACTCAAAATTCTATGGTCATCTTTGACTTCCCTCTCTTCTTCACTCAAGTTTTATGTCTGTCTTCACATATCACTGGCAACTGTTCTCTCCTTTCCATTTTCACAAAATACATCCCGTACATTTTGGCCTCCAGCATCTTCACCATGTTCTATCGCTGCAGTGCCCCCAAATGATTTTTACAATCCACTTCTTGTCCTCCGAATCCACCATGCAGCCAGAGTAACTTCATAAACAGAGTTAGGTCAAACTGCCTGTCTCCAAAATGTCCAAAGTCCCCTTTGTACAAGATATATTTGCATGGCATTGGGTGCTTCCATTTTACAAACCATCTCTCAACATTTCATTGACAAGTACCCCCCTTTATTTACTTTACTTATTTTTACTACGCTCTCCACCCCAAATGTACCTCCATTGTTTTCCACTTATCTTGGTGGCATTACATGCTGCACAGCATTTTTAAAGATTTAAGAATTTGTAAATAGAAAAGTATTATCTTAAAAAAAAAAAAAGTATTATCTTCACTACCATCAAAATCAAAGCCCTTCTCAAATGTCACATATTCTCTGATGCCTCTATTAAATCCCTTTTACTAAACAGAATTTCTCTCTCTTTTGACCTCTTATGGAAAGTTTCAAGACAATCTGTGTTGTATTAGCATTCGTTACGCTCGTATCCTAACTCCCCTATTTGAACATAAGCCCTCTGAAGGCAAAAGCAATGCCTTATTCATCATCACACCCCTCATATCTCCTAGCAGAGTGCCCTGCTCCATAAATGTTTACTGAGTGATTGGATAAATAAACAGACTTAGAACTCACACCCTCTTAGCAAACTGGAAATAGATGGAGAATATGGAATATCAATGGGAGGCATTGCTCCAGCTGCTGCTACAACACTGTTAATTACACAATACTTTTATTGAGCAATTCGGTGGTAATTCTTGCAGCTATTCCTCCTTAATAAGATCCATTGTGCACCATAAAATAGTAACTGGGACGCAGTTTGTATTCCACATACATCACATTTCTCTTTAGCAGGTTCTTCTATATCCATAATCTTATCATTATTACTATTACCCTCAGAAGACAGTTGACTTGCATTAATCAGGCCTGCTGCCATTCCCTTGCCAGATTTTCTGCAGTTTTATTGTGCTTTTGGACATTTTAATTAACTTGAAAAATTAATTTTAAAATCTTACCTTATTAATGCTCTGCCCCCTTGGAAATCCCTTCTTCTTGTTTATTATCACTGACCACTTGAAGATGAGGTCATTAGTGATTAAAGCTCCAGAGAACTTCCACACCATCTTCCTGCAGACTCTATGCTGTTTTTAAGTGGGATGAGAATAATAATCCAAAAATTGAAGGTGGGGGGAGATTTCTGTTGCTTTGGGAGTTTAAAGACTTATTTCAATTATGCCATAACATTTATTCCTCAACTATCTGCTTTCTACTGAAGCTCAACAATGTTAGTTTATTAATGCCATCTACAGAGCTGAGGGTCTTTTTTTTTCTTTTTTTTTTGCCCACTTGACAAGCTGAAATGAATAAGACACTAGACTTGATAACTCAAAAATATAGACACATTGCCAAATACCAGAACACATCAGAGAAAACTAGCTTCTTGATCCTTCATGCTCTTTCTGGGAAATATAAAGGGATAGTCGCTAAACACAAGTTCTTCATTCTCTGAACAAAAAAATGGCAATATCTCACAGCTAACTGCAAAAAGTTGGTAGTGGCTTCCTGGTTACTATTAGTGGGGGTGTGAGGCTATATCAGGATCTTCCACAAGGAGTGTCCTTAACAGTAAGAGCTGCCTCCCAGGTGCAAGGGAGGAGTGAATGACAGACAGCCACATGTCTGCCTTTCACATTATAAACATTCAGTACTCTTTTTGTATAATTTATAATAGTGATTTTTGACTTTTGATTATGAGAATCTAGTCTTAATTTCATATAATCCCATATTTTCTGTTGATACAGAAAATATATGATAAAAAAGCTAGTCTGAATTCAGTAACTACTTTACATGAGTCTTCATTTTATCAATACTAACTACCCCTATATATATTTAGAACACGTGGTCCATGCATGTACAGAATGTTTTGTTCATTGAGTTTACAGACAGTCCTTGGTGTGCATATATGTATTGTGTACTCTTTGTATTAACTCTGTACCAGCCCCACCCCACTCCTCCTCCTCCAGCCAAAGCTCAGATGTTCACAAAGTGGAAACCCCTCATTTCAGTCATACAACTCAAGAAATGAATATGCAAGCCAAAACACTTACATGGAGGTTTACTTTCAAACATTTCCTTTTTTAGTGGTTTAAAACAAAAATCATTTTATTTATTGAACATTTTCAAGAGAGGGCTTATTTTGCCCTGATTCCATTTAAAATGCCTGCAGTTTTATATAATAACAGAAAGGTAGAGAACTACTTTTTCCTGCTGCCTCCAGTCTGTGCTCCATTAACCAGCTAACTAAGGTATCTGTTGACAGGAAAGAACAGGCGCTGGTTTATTACAAGGGTATTTTAAGGATGCGGAGTAATACGACACACATTTGCGAAGAGCTCAGCCTACTTCCCTTCAAGTCATTTACTAGCTGATGGTCTGAAGTAACTCACCTCCCATCTCAGAGCCTCAATTCTTTTTTTCTTTTTTTATTCATTCATGAGAGACACATGCAGAGACACAGGCAGAGGGAGAAGCAGGCTCCATGCAGGGAGCCCGACGTGGGACTCGATCCCGAGACTCCAGGATCACCCCCTGGACTGAAGGCGGCACTAAATCACTGAGCTACCCGGGCTGCCCCTAGAGCCTCAATTCTTGCACATGTAAAATGGAGACAGTGCAAGTACCTAGGTCATAAGGCTACTGAGACTATTAACTACATTTCTAGAGATTAGCCCGATGCTAGGAACATGCCAAGTACCTAATAAGATCAACCGATAACAGGGGCTTACAGTAACAATAGTAATGGGAGGGGTGGTGGACGCATAGCTGGGCCCCAGGGAAACGATAGGAGTCAGAATCTCCAAGTCTGTCTCCAGGAGCTGCAGAATTTCTTGCCCATATTATTAGTTCCCTTTGCTGTAGACTGTCTTCCCCTTGGCCTCTTCTTTAATTCTGCCTCAACACTTCCTAAAAGGAAATTATACCACTAGAAGATCCATGGGGTAGGCATGTGGTTGATTTTGCTCCCTATAGCTTCATACAATGCCAGGCACATGTTAAGTCCTCTGTCAATCAATATTGGCAGCATGTGTGGGTTCTCATGCCACCCACTCTGAATACAACTCTACATGATCTTATTAGTGCCAGTAACGCGGCACCATCTGCGTGACTCAGTGTCTGTTTTTAACAATGTTTTCCAGGGAAAAGAATATGATTGGCCTAAACCTGGGTCAAGTACCAACTATCATCAAGTCAGTGGGAACCAGATAGGCAAGATCACATATGGCTGCCCATTCTAGAAGAAATTCTCTAAGAAGAAACGGAAATAAATAGAGCTTTATGAGCATCTTTTGTTTATAGAGTATAAAAATTCAGAAGAAAAATAATTTAGGGCTGGCAAGATGGATTAGTCATGGCTTCATGGACTAAGTAGTATTTCAGGTGGGTTCTGAAGGATAGATAAAGTTTTGATAGGAGGATTGTTTTCATATGTATGTTTATTAAATTTTGCTTAATATTGTACAGTGAGCTAAATCACACTCTACCATTCTGACACAATTTTTGTTTAATTTCTATTGTGTACAAAGCCCTATAGTAAACAGTTAGAAATACAAAGACATATGAGCAGGTCCTGCCTTCAGGATCTTTCAATTGGTTGAGGGGAGACCTAGACATATGAAAGCAAGAGCTCTAGGAGCTAAAAAGGTGAAGAGAGCCTTTTAGGCTAGAACAAGAGTAGAATTGGCTTCCTCTAGAAGGTGTGACTTGTGCTAAGCACTGGCTAAGTGTGATTAGGCAGAGAAAATGAAGGGGGAGTATTCTTTCTTCATGGCTTACCAAACAAAACAAAACAAAACAAAACAGAACAGGACATTCCCAACCCCATTGTCCCTTCCCACCTCCATCATAGAACCTGAAAGAACCACATGCTCACCTTCCCAGCCTCACATTGTCTCCAGCCAATGAGACACAAGTGGAAGATGATGGGGCTTCTTGCTCTGCTTAATAAAGGTACAATCTTCACTGGAGCCCTTCTGATTTGAACAAGGATGTGATGCTTAAGAGTGCAGTGGTGTTCCTACAGCAGTGAAGCTCTTTGTATGAGAGAAGTGAGCTCCTTCATATGGACCCAGGCACACAAATCTGAGGAACCCCCCCACTTTAGGTCTTTCTTTTGAAAATTTGTCAAAACTTATTTTATGATCCTGTGCTTCAGACTAAATGTTTGTGTCCTCTCAAAATCCTTAAGTCTTAACACCTAATGTGATAGTATTTGGATGTGGAGCCAAACGCTGGGAGGCCATGAAGGTGGAGTCCTCACAAAAGGATTACAGCCCTTATAAAGAGACCCCAGAGAGCCTCCTCACCCCTTCTGCCATGTGAAGTTACAATGATAAGACAGCCATCTGTGAACCGGAAGCAGACTCTGCTGTGAGTCTGCCAATGCCTTAATCTTGGACTTCCCAGTCTCTAGAACTGTGAGGAATAAATTTCTATTGTTTATTAACCACACAGTCCATGGCACTTTGTTATAGCAACTTGAACAAACTAAGCCATCCTAAATGTTTAATTGTTTCCATTCCAAATTTAGATCCAGGCTTTCCTGAATAAATGAACACAAGCCGTCAACTGCCACTTGGTAACTTGGTATTTCTTTCATGTTTTACTAGAAATGGATGCTCTCCTCTCAAAGAATCTCCCTCACCACATCAACACACCTTCCCTAACTAGGTCTGGTCCTAAGCATTCGTTGATGAGCACTCTAATCATGACTCATTACTTTTCTCTCTATGTATGATTTTTAAGGAGGAAATGAAAAGGCAGAAAAGGCTTATTAACTTTGAGGAGGGCAGAAAAGAATGACTAAATCTGGCTCAAAAATATGGAAAATTGGCCATGCATTCACCATTGGGTGACTCACCCATCACCATGATACACCGACTTCATCTTAATCTCCGGAATCAATGAGCTGAGAAAAGTGAGAATTTTAATAGAAACTGGAAATAATTTCCACAGTGAGGGGCCCTGTGCTTTTTTAGGATCCTGATTGTCTCCATCATCAGATACTAAGTGTATAGGAGCTGGTATCATTTCATGGGATGGAAAAAAGATGAAGCAGGAGAGAGTTTAGATAATGAATGAAACTCATCTAGAAATTTTTGCAAAGACAAAGTCAAATCAGCAATTACTTTTGAGTACATAATCAGGACTGGGACCTAGGGTCTCAGACCCCCCCATCATCCAGAACAGACAGGAAGAGAGGAAAAACCAACATCTTGATGTTCACCCTCACTCTAGACTTTCACAGGTGACTGGCTGCCAGGCCAGTGGCAAGACCCAGTTGGGCCAGTGTTGAAGGCTTGTTTCAGGACATGAGCTGGTCCCATCCACATGACTATGGTAGTGGAATGTAATAGCTCTGGAATCAGATACCAGCTCTTCCACGTCCCAGCTGTGTTACTATGACTCAGTTACTTAATTTCTGTGAGGTAATGGCACTTTTCCATCTGTAACATGGGGCTGTTTGGATAAATTGCTGCAATGCATCTAAAATAATTAGTGTGGCATGTGACACGTTATAAGAACTCAACAAATGCTGTCTCTTATTACATTGCTATTGTTGTTGTTATGACCAGTGGGTCCAGAGGTGTCTCTCATATCCAGATGGCACTTGGTAGATACTGAGAGAATGAATGAATGAACAAACAAGTGAGCAAACTAATGCAGGAATAAACAATAGGATAATTGTCACAAGCAGTACACAGCTAACTGTGGGTTCAGTGAATTCTGAGGTAAATCATTTTCTTTAAGCCTCATTTCTCTTTTTTTAAAAAACTGTGTTCATTTTTAAATCAGCCCCAATATTACACTATGCAGATTTTTCTAATATACTTCTGGAACAAAACTCCTTTTAATATCCAAAACATTACAAGCATGATGTTTAACAAATACAGGGTTACTTAGAAATGGGAAGCAGCTTTTATTAATCTTCAATGTAGGGGAGTCTGTTTAAAATTCTGTTATGATTTGTTGAGGGCTAAGAACTCAGCTTGTCACATTCACCCTGGGAGTATAGCTCTTAAGGAGTAAATTAAAAATTGGATACACATCTTTGAAGAGACTGTGTATCTTTTTTAAATATCTGTTGATATCTACTCACATAGAAGAGTAAAGAGAAGATCTGCAGAGCTTGGCCATTGCCCAGCAGGTCAGGAGTGGGAGGAGGTACTTCAAAGGAGGGCTATGTAGAACTGTCTGGTAAGCTCAGAGTGAGTAATTAACATCAGCAGTACTCTAAGCAAAAGTGAAGGTTAAGGTGGTGTAGAGGATCAGACAGCTGACAAAAATGACCTGGGCCAACCAAATAATAGGAGAAGCATAGATATTTCAGTCTTGGCCCATCAGAGCAAAAATTAAGTTAGCAGCAGGGAAGTAATCACTCTTAGGTACTTTTCTAAACATATCACCCAGGTACTATGTAGATTAGAGATAGGAAATGAGATATGTGTGTTGTTATCTAAGTAAAAACTATCTTACCTTTAAAGGAAACACGTTTGTGGTTTTAGCCTGGCATCATTTCTTGAAACCTGGATCTGCTTATTCAGGGATTCTGTCTCCCAGTTAAACCCACAGTAGGGGTCAGCTTTTAACTTTTGACTTGGACCAACCCAGAGTGCTTCTTCCAGTTACCTACCTAACGATAGCCTTGGACTTCACTTCTGCCAAGAGCCATCTTCTAAGACCAAAAGCACAGCGTGTTCAAGAGATGGTAAGTATCCCTGTGTGAGTAGAGTATAGAATGCCCAGGAATAGGGAATGGATGGTAAGGCTGGAAGGGATGATAGAAGCCCGTGAGGCCATACTAAAGAGTTTAACCATAGGTGGTAGGCATGAGTGAGGTTTGGTCTTTGTAGTACCAGATCATATTCCTTTCTAGAAGAAGCTTTACGAATCTATTATTTGTACACAAAATATTGTTTAAAGGCTTTTTTTTAATGCAGTACCTAATGTGAGAAACAGTAAAATGTCATTTTTAGTTTATTAGAGGGGGGATCGGTAAAGAGAGAGGGAGAGAGAATCTTGAGCAGACTCCATGCCCAGAGTGCAGCCTGACCCAGAGCTCAATCCCATGACCCGAAGATCATGACCTGAGCCAAAATCAAAAGTTAGACGCTCAACCAACTGAGCCAGCCAAGTGTCCCTTACTTTTTATCATTATATATTTTTTTTAATTTTTTTTAATTTTTTTATTTATGATAGTCACACAGAGAGAGAGAGGCAGAGTCACAGGCAGAGGGAGAAGCAGGCTCCATGCACCAGGAGCCCGATGTGGGATTCGATCCCGGGTCTCCAGGATCGCGCCCTGGGCCAAAGGCAGGCGCCAAACCGCTGCGCCACCCAGGGATCCCTATATATTTTATTATAACTTCTTTTATCCACGTGTTTGCCTCCTAATAAGGGCGTGTTTTCAACTTATACCATATTTGCTCACATACTTGACTCTTGATTTTATTGCCTCCCTCATTTTGACAAGAAAATCTATTTTTCTGTAAAATTCTACACTGCTCCTCTTTCACCTAGACAGATTCTCCTCTCCCATGAGTACAGTCTTATGGTTGTCCAGGTCCCTGAACCCCCAACACCATCCATCCCAGTGCTCACCACTAATATTTCACCTGAAATATTTTGGAGCTTTGTGGTTAGTATTATGAGACAAAGAACCTGATTGAGCCAGTGTGAATCAGGGCCTACAGGTGGCCACAAAACCCTCCTTCCAGCCACAACCAAAGGATTTGTGTGAAGAACGGGGCACAGGCTCATCATGAACCGCAAGTATGCCCACTACCTCTCTTTTTCAAACATGAGTGCTTCAAGCCAACATTTACTTGTGGGGGCAGTTTTGTAGATGCTAAAGAACTAATTAAAAAAAAAAAAGAAACCCATGAACACAATTTGATTCTGACTAAATTGTCGCCAATTGTGGTTTAATTCTGAATGAGCATTCGTCAGTTAACCAAGGAGAAGAGACATAATAATTCAAGGGTAAGTGGTAAGATGGACCATAATTTAAATTATTATCTGATTAAAGTCTTAGGTCTGAATTAAAGTGATAATATCAAGGGAAAAGAGTGTGCTTTGAAAAGAAATCTAGTTTACCATTTGTAATCAAGACTTATTGGGGTTTCCATATCTCTTAAGAGCTAGATGAGATGTCTCTGCATTCTACAGATTCTCAGTTATTGCAGAGTATAGGATACAGGCCCAAGGAGGAAACTAGAAAGGACTTAAGTAGAGAACCAAGGCCTACATCAAGGGGTGTAGGACTCAGGATGGGGCCGTAATATTAGGAAGATACTAGGCAGACACAGAATATTAGACAGAAGCTGAGGCCTGCAGCTAGTATGAGAAGCAGAGTGTAGTGCACTTGAGTGTCCCAAGCTTGCTCTGGAAGTCTAAATCCTGAGTCTAGCTGGCAGCAAAGGAGATGTGGAGCTGCAGCAGGAGTGATGGGGAAGGGGCAGATGGAGATACATATGGGGAAGCCCCCAGGCCTGGCTGAGCCACTGGGTACCAAGAGGGTGACCTTTGCACACACCCTCACTGGATAAGAATGGAGATAATTGAGTCATAATGGCTACCGATCTATGTCTTGGCTTAATTAGGAAGGCCTCAGCAGCAGGAGTGATCCTCAGTGTAGTGGTGAAGGGATGATGGAACCAGTAGGAGAAGATGAAAGAGCAGGAAGAGGATAATCCATCCTCTGCTTCAGAACTCGAGTTTGGGGGCATATCTGGAATCCCTGCTGCTTCTCAGGTGTTCTTGGGACTCAAAAATCATTTGGTCCTCAGAATGACTCTAGGACTCAAGTTTTACTCAGGTTGTGGAGCATCGGGATCAGGGTGGTGGATACAGATCCAAGCCTCAGTGGGCTCAAGGTCCAGAGGAGGATAAGGGTGTGCAGGAGCTTTACGAGCTTAGAATAGTTAGCACCATCGAAGGTGTAGTTTTAGCTACAGACACCCATGTCCAGCCTAGGAACCTAAGAATCATTTAGAAAAATGTTTTTTTGAGAGAACTGTGTCTCTATTTCCAAAGTAAGGTATCACCAAATGAAACTTTCCTTCTTCTGCATACACACAACACCATGCATGTCATGAGGGACTTTTTAGCTCATGAGGAGAAAACTGAAAAGAAATGATATTGAGTTTGGTTTGGCCCAGCATGGCATTATTTCTCACTGAATAATCCAGGTTTGGGGAAATTGATGTCGGTTTATTGTTTATAGTTATCCTGTTTGTGCCGTGGGGCCAGACGATATCTTTGTGGTTGGGCATGTGACTCTACCTGAATAGAATGAACATTCATAGGGGGGCAATCATTTTAAGAAAAGGTCAACCTGAGACTAAAAAATATATGGAAACCAGGAGGTCAACCTCATATAGGGAAGAAGAAAAACACTTATTTCTCTGAATCTGGAAATCCATTGGGATTAATAATGATGTGTGGAGAGATAGAAACATGTTGGGAGGGGCACCTGGATGGCTCAGTGGTTGAGCATCTGCCTTTGGCTCAAGTTGTGATCCCAGGTCCTGGCATTAGGTCCCTCATCAGGCTCCCCATGGGGAGCCTGCTTCTCCCTCTCCCTATGTCTCTGCCTTTCCCTCTGTGTCTCTCATGAATAAATAAAAAAATAAAATTGTAAAAAAAATAATAACTCTCATAAAAAAAAAAGAAACATGTTGAGAGCTGGAGACAAGCTATCTTTAGTCATATGGAGGTAGACAGAGAGCTGACCTAGCAGAGAATCCTACAATGGGTCTGGGCATGGGTCGCTGTTGTAAATAATTCTGGTGTGCTTCCCTTTACTATTAATCAAGATGACTCTGGGTGTCTCCTAATAGAAACACAATTCAAACTAGCTTCAGCAAAAATATAACTTATGGACTTACAGGATTTCAGGAATTGCAAATACCCAAACTGAAAAGGCAGAGATGGAGGTGGAGTTCAGGGACATTTGAACCCAGGGATCCAAACACCTCCAAGACTTCTGTCCCTCATCACCACTTTTATCTACATTATGACTTTATTCTGTCTCACCAGTTATTTCTTTTTTTTAAGATAATTTATTTATTTGAGAGAAAGAGAGTGATTGAGAGAGGGAGAGAGAGCACAAGCAGGGAGAGAGGCAGAGGGAGAAGCAGACTCCTTGCCAAGCAGTGACCCTGGGATCATGACCTGAACCAAAGGCAGCCGTTTAACCAACTGAGCCTCCCAGGGCCCCTCTCTCAACAGTTAATTTCTTCATGCAGTGGTAAATATGGCCACCATGGGCTCTTGAAATTTACATTTGAAACTATTGCTTTCAAAGAGACAGCCTGGACCTCTCTCTTTGCCCTAAGAAAGGATTCTTAGTGACCTAGTTTGGATCATGTGTCTTTCACTGGACCAATCAATTGAGGCCAAGGATGGTGGGCACTGTTCCAACTACCACCTCTTCGAGTCACTCTTATGGTTTTATGGTTCACATAGCACTCATGATGAGCTGAACTTAATGCTATCTATGATCTGTCTTCCTGATCGGCATGTAAGTTCTCTGAGAATAGACACATTTCTGATTTGTTGACCACCGTATTCCTAGCACCAAAACAATACTTCAGTACATAAGAGCTACTCAACAAACACTTCTGAATTAATACATCATAAACCCAGTCAAAAATCAAGCCATATGTGAAATTCATGAGCCATTAAAAATCGTGTCTTGAAGAAAATTGCTATGCCAAGCAAAAAAGAAATGTATATAAAACTCCATTTCCAATAGAACCTGAATTATAAATAAGCATAACTTTAAAGCACTATGTCTCAAATGGGAGGAGTAAAGTGAGCCGGAACTCATCAGACTATAGAGCTTGCCCACTCATTTCATGCAAAGGAAATGAAAAAGGTAACCAAAGGCAGAGGGAGGCTGTGCCCTGCTGTCCTCTTGGGCCCCTGGTAGGGTTGCCAGATAAAATACAGGAGTCCCAGTTATATTTTGTTTTCAAATAAATAATAAATAATTTTTTGTAGAAATATGTCCCAAATACTACATAATAATACTAAAAAATTATGCATCATTTTTCTGAAATCCTAATTTAGCTGGGTGTCTAGTATTTGTATTTGTAAATTCAACAACCCTAGTCCTTGGGGACTCCAGTGCCCACCCAGAGGGCCACAGAAGTACTGAAATAGCAGTGTGGCATGGAGAACAAGGTCAGGAGATAGGGTCTTGGGTCTTCCTGGGCTTCTGGTTGACACAGAAGGAATGCTCCAGCGGTTCCTGCATGCTCACAAGGGAAGATGCAAATGGTGGCCAACATCCCTGCCACGAGGAGCTGCAAGGTGACCTGGAGTGGAGGCTGAGGAGTGGGATGAGTAGGCCAGCTGCAGAATGACCTGTGGCCAAGACTCAGAGGATCTGTGGCATGGTAGAGCTGAGGTAGGGCTGAGCCAGCTGAAGACCCCAACCCTGACCAAGCCAAATGGACTTCTTCTGAATCACACTAGCTCCTACCTCTTAGCTGACTCTAACAGCATGCCAGAAAAGACAACAGATATCTTTGCAGAGGCCAAAAGAGTTCCCAAGGAGCACACAAAGACCAGCCCTTATATCTTTCCCAGTCACCATGAAGCAACCCTGGTAAGCAGGTCAAAGCTTGGTATGCATGTATCCAAAAAATGGTGATTCTAGCTAAGTTTACCATCTCTCTGTCATAAGTGAAAATGCAAACATAAGAGAAAAATGAAAACCAATAATGAAAATGAGGAACATTGCCCTTTTTTTTTTCATTCTGAATATCTATGCATAAAAAAAATAGGAGGGAAGAGAATTCTTCTTCAGGAAGGACCTGATCTTTCAAGATAACCCTTCTCTTGGCCTTCCTTTGCTTGTGAAAAGTAAAGTACCCTGAATCATAGGGTGAAAAGATAGAATTAAGAGAAAAATTAGAATGTTCCCTGTAACAAAGTAATCAGAATTTTAGAACATTCTCCTAAGGAGCTAAAGCTTTGAGACACCTGTCTGGGAAGTGGACTGAAGCCAGGAAGAAGGTCCAGGGAATATGATGAGAAGCTGAGTCCTAAGGAAGAAGTAGCTTGTGAGAAATAGTCCCCTGTACAAGATGTCTAAGGAATGTTTAAACACAGTGGTGTCTAATCTTCAGCTGTAACTTATTCTCTGTTCTGGGCAGGGATATAATCTAACTCCCCTCCATTAACTGAAAGCCAGGAAAATCCATTAAACACAAAAGTCTATGGTAGGGTCACTGGAGACTTAAAGGATTGACAGTGAAGAGACGAGTCGCACTGCAGATTCTGCAGTGTGCTACGTGCACACCCATGCACGGTGACCCTAACTGATCCAGGACTGGAAATGAAAAAATCTTCCTTCTCCCCTAAGTACTAGAGAACAAGATGATCCTCAAGAGGAAGGGCAAGGAAGGCTAAATTGTATTATTACCTGGATTAATGAAGGAATAAAATATATCAAACCGTGAATAGTGATTATCTTTAGGTGCTATGAGGGATGATTATTCTTTTCTGTTTAATGCTATATTGTGCAATGAATCTGCCATGAGGGAAAATGATTAAAATCAAAGAAATCATGACACAACCGGCAAACAGTGGTGATGGAATGGCACGCCCAGCCTCTCAACCCTAGACACCAGCTGGGGTCTGAGTCAGCTGATGCTCTGCCTGCCTTGGTTGTGACTGGCTCAGGAATTGGGAGGTCTGAACCCACACCTGGAAGGTGCCAGTGCCCTAGGAAGAAAGAGAATGCCTGCAGGGTGGTGGTGGGTGCGAGAGTAGGACTGTGGCTGGGGAGACAGACTCAGCAGCAGAACTCACGCAGAATACCTTGTGTCAAGCAGCTGTGCTGAGATGTGTCCTTCACTATCTCAGACACTCACCACACTGCCTCTCAATCTTGAGCAAAATGTCAAGAAATGAGGAGGTGTTTTCATATTTTTATCTAATGTCTCTCTGGAATGTACTTTCATTACTCTTTATAAAAATTTTACATTTCAAAATTAGCAGGTTTTTTAATCATGCCATTTTTCTCTCTAGAAGACCTTAGAGGGTATGCAGTACCGCTTCCTCTCTTTACAGATTGCACACTTGAGCCTCAGAGAAGAAAAAGGATGAAACCAGGATTACATAGTGCATTAGTCAGGATCCTCCAGAGAAACAGAACCAACAGGATGTGTATATAGAGAGAAAGAGATGGATTTTAAGGAATTGGCTCATGTGATTATAGAGGCTGGCAAATTCGATGTCTGCAGGGTGGGCTGGCAGATTGGAGCCTCAGAGAAGAGCTGACGCTGCTGTTCAAGCCTGAAGGCCATCTGCTGGCAGAGTTCTCTCTTGTTTTGGGAAGGTTAGTCTTTCCTCCCATCTAGACCTTCAACTGATTGGATGAGGCCCACCTGTGTTATGTGGGCAATTTGCCTTACTCAAAATCCACTGATTTACATGTTAATCTCGCCCAAAAATAACCCTATTGAAACATTCAGAATACTCTTCCACCATATATCTAGCCCATCCAAGTTTATGCCTGAAAACAATCATCACACATCAATAGTTAGAAGTAGAAATGGAATTAAAACCCAAATCTCCCAATTTTCAGAAAGCTCACTCGCTCCATCATGTGGCCTCAATAAGACTTAGACTTTAAAAAATAAATAAATAAATAAATAAATTCTGGAGTCTTAAAATTTTCAATGCAAGAAGCTAGGGGTAGTGAAACATTATGCTTAACAAATGTATTCATTTATATGCTTTAAGTGATTTTCCCTAGTAATATGGCTACTTGGACACATTTCAAACCAAGAAAGAAACAAAACATAATTTAGAGAGAATGAATCCATGACCCCAGCTCTATAAATCCCACATAGCATCCCAACCCCACCATAAAATAACATTAATAAAATATTTTTGCAGCCCTTTGAGAGCCATAGATATTAGATCCAGAATATCGTGAAATACCAGACAGTGAGAGGTATGAGCACCACACGTAAGCTCAGGACAAGTTCCTCAGACAGCCACTTCTTGTCATTAATCCTGAATGTGCGAGGTGATTTCTTATTGGAGGAGGAGCACATTAGTGTTCACATTTTCCACTTCCCTTGTATTTCAATACTAGTGCTTTGAATGGTACCTCCTACAGTCTTTTTTTCTTCATTAAAGGGAAGAGAGAGGATGTAAGCTTTGAACTTAACACCTCATTGAGAAGGCTACATTATAGGAGGAGACTTCCCTTCGCTGCTCTAACTTACTGGAAGAATGTTTTATTAGCTGAAGAAGTAAAACTACCACTCTTTAAGATTCTCACCGTATTTCTCCTACAATAACATCACTACCATAGCAAACTATGGATTTCAGTTCAGTATCATCTTTTTTCAGGATTTAGGTAATGAATCCATTTGAAAACTCTATATGCATTGGGAAGTCTTTGGAGACTGCCACGAATTCAAATCTAGACAGATACAAGAATTAACAAGTACTTGTATTGCATTCAGCTCAGGAATGTTATCAAGAAGGAAGCAATTGCTGAGAGGGACAGACCAGTAGCTGAGAAATGAATTATAAGGCTGCCATTATACCTTTAGAACAGCCAACATGCGAGACCTCGGGATAAAATGGCAAGCCATTCTGTCTTCAGGACTGTGTGGACTCGGTTAGGCAATGTCTTAACCATAACAAAATACTACAGAACAGGTGGCTTCACCAGCACAAAAGTATTTTCTCAGGGCTTTAGAGGCTGGAAGTCCAGATCACGGTGCCAGCAGGATTGGCTTCTGATGAGACCTCTCTTCCTGGCTTATAACCAGCTGTTGAAACCCCCCTGTGCTGGTGCACAAGCAGAGAGAAGGAAAGAGAGAGGGAGAGAGAGGGATCAATCTGTGGTGTCCTAACAGATTAAGCCCCACTCTTAGGACCTCATTTAACCTAAATGACCTCCTTAAAGGCTTTGTGTCTCAGTACAGTCACATTGGGGGTTAGGGCTTCAACATATGACTTTTGAGGGTGACACAGTTCAATCCATGATTCATGCAATATTAACCAACCTAAAAGGTCTTTTTCAATTCTTTCATCCTTATGCAGAAGACTTTTTCTTTCCCTCTTCCACTTGCATTTTCTCCTGCTCCTCCTTCTCTTTCTTCTCATTTTGTTTTCCTATCAGATACAGATTAGCTAACCTCATGGTAAAACAGAAAATGGTTTTCTTCTGTTATTTTTTTAATGCACTGAGTATTCAGGATCCTTTTTTTAATGCAAAGAAAATGATTCACAGTTATCCCAAAAGAACCCAAAACATATTTTTCTAGATAGTCTCAAGAATTTTTGCTTGCTCTGACCAGATCCAACTCAACATGGTGGTAAAAACATAAGCTGGAACATATACCAGACCTGACTTCCGGGGAGTTACTTCTTACATGTATTTAACTGCTGCAAATTCAACCATAGGGACTTGAAGAGTGGGTGAAGGGTGGGGTGGGGGAACATAGACTCTACAATGTGATTCCTAAACACTAGTCATTCAGAATACCTGACATTCAACCAAAAAAAAGTAAAATGCTCTGACTAGGAAGGAAAAAAACAATTTTTTAAAAGATTTTATTTACTTATTCCTGAGAGACACAGAGACAGAGACAGAGGCAGAGAGAAAAGCAGACTTCCTGCAAGGAGCCCAATATGGGACTTGATCCCAGGACTTCAGGATCATGTCCTGAGCCAAAGACAGATGCTCAACCACTGAGCCACCCATGCGTCCCTAGGAAGGAAGAATTTACCATAGGTAGACTTGTTACAGCAGAGGATGCACTAAGACATCTATGCTACATTACATGGGCAACTTAAAGTGTTTTCAAGGATACTTCTGACCCTCTGATTTTCCCTAATAACCTGTCCTCAAAAACTAACTCCAAAATGAGACTCAATTTTCAAATGTATCATGACAAGGTTTAAAGAAGAAAGTCAAAGTTCCACTGGCCAGTACCAAAAAGATGAATCCAATCTGCCCCAGTAGAGAGGAGAAGGGACGGACGGGATCTCAGGCAGAGAGAACAGTGTAAGCAAAGGCAAGGAGGCAGGAACGTGGCCAGAAGGTACTGGTACTGGCTTCTCAAAGGAATGTGCTCCGGAATCACCTGGGAACTCATTAACATGCAGATTCTCCTGAGAGTCTGTATGTTAATGAGCTCCCAGGTGGCGCAGCTGCTGGTGAGGGAACCTCACTTTGATGACGGGGCACTTAGAAGATGATAAAAAAAAATGATAAACTGGAAGGGTGTTTGTCGAGAAGGTAGCGAGACCAAAGGCAGGGCCATTTGTTGAGGTCAGGTTCAAGAGGACCTTGACAACTAGAGCGAGGTGTTGGACTTGTGATAAGTTAATACTCGTGAAATGATCAGGCAAAGGAGCAACCTCAACTATTAGCAGAAAAATGTTGTCTGACAGACCTATGCCGGGACCAAGCCGGCAAAGAACAATTCGAGTTAATTAATACAGAAGATTGGAAGAATTTGTGTCTCAAGGAGAAAAACTCCACTAAAGAGGGCAAAAATTTAGAGTGCCAAGAACAGTAAAAACAGCCCACATAATGAGATGTCACTGCAACTTTAATGTTCAAAGGCCCTAAAATAGGTTGTAATCTATTTTTAATAAATATCTCTGAACAAACAATCATAATAATCTCTCTCGGAAGTTTGAAAAAGAATTGCATTTATATTAGAAATACTGAACTGCTCTTCCAGAAAGCACTTCCAAGAAACTCCACAATGGGCAAATATTTATACACCAGTTGGTTTAAAAACCTGAAAAATCTCTCCTACAGAAAGGACCAACATTTACAAAATTAACCATAAAGGCAGAGAAAATTCGAGTCAAATACAGATTTTTTTTAAATCCTGTATTCTATGTCAAGAACAACACAGGCAGGAAGAAAAAAATGCAAAACTGAAATCAGATCCTTGTCATGATTTTGCTACCAATTGTTTGGCAGAACTGCTTTTTTAAAAAGCTGATTGGTACTTCAAGGCGCATTGTTTGGGCCCAACTCTAGATAAAGATAAACATTCAGGCTTCCGGGGACTGGAATCACAAGAGTGACTAGCAAAGTTCATAGGAACCGAAAGACCCTGGTGCCAATTAAGAACCATACATCCCATCACAGCAAGAAGGGAAGCTATTGAATAATTGAATAATCTCAAGCCATTCCAAAGGAGAATAAACAGATGATGGCCGGATCCCGTGGAGACTGGATGGGGCTGTGTGCATGGGAGTGCTCTATATTCTCTTCATACTTTGATTAATTATCCAGCTGTGCAACTGTCATTATCAAGGATATCTGTGAATCATGTGGCTCCGACAGTAACCAAATCTGGCTGTTCCTTTCATTTTTTTTTTCCTCACATGGGTAAGCGCCTTGCTGTTTGGAAGAGTTACCTAGTATGTCACTTGAAACAAGCAAATGCTCCATTCACTGCAGACAACAATGGGTCAGTTTTTAGATTGTTTTCCACGGCACTGCCGATATAGACTTGGACAGAGGTACACCTGACAGATGAGAGAAATATACCCTCCTATACATTGATCTTCCATTGGAAGAAGTTGGGAGAAAAAAAAAAGAAGGAGAAGAAAGAGACGTTGGAAAACACCAGGCTTGAGATGAGAATGAGTCTCCTTTTTAAATCTTATTTGCTTACTTGTTTAAAAATTTGTCCTAGAAAGCTCTACCCCATCCCATCATTCTAAAGAAGAGGTAAGACACCTGGGTGGCTCAGTGGTTGAGTGTCTGCCTTTGGCTCAGGTCATAATCTCAGGATCCTGGGATCAAATCCTGCATTGGACTCCCCCCAAGAGAGCCTGCTTTTCCCTCTGCCTATGTCTCTGCCTCTCTCTCTGCGACTCTCATGAATAAATAAATAAAATCTAAAAAGAAAAAGAAAAAGAAAAAAAAAGACCTGAATCTGTGGTTCAGGATTAATAACATAGTTCTCTAAATACTGATTTTCAAAAAATCCAAGCCAAAGAAAACCATTTGAAGTTGTAGAATTTCTACCTCTTTCAACCTGTCACAGGAGGAAAGAAAGGTATGGGGGAGGAGAGGGGAAAGACAGTCTTAAAATAATGTATCCTGTTAATAGTGGCCTATCCTACATAGCTACTTGGTAGCTATGGCCAAGGTGACCATGAAAACTTGAGGGAGTTCATTTCTGTGTCTGAGTCTATCCATGAATTAAACCAAGGCACACCTGCCATACTTCCAGGGAGGCAGCACAATAGTAGAGAGGAAATAGAATATTCACAAATATTCCCTCTATTCCCTACATTTCCCAGCCCTCTTGCAGTTCATCAGGACCACATGACTAGTTCTGGCCAATGAAATGTGACTAGAGGGATGTGCGGCACATCCAGACAACTGTAATAAAACCCCCAAGAAACATTCTCTTTCTCCCGCTTTTGTTCCAAAAGGTGTAGCCATAGATAGTGGCCCTTCAGCCTGGATCCCTGAGTCAATACGTGGCAGCAAGACCCCTTGCCAATTTACCTTGTGAATACATCATGAGCAAGAACTAAACTTTTGATTGGCTGACCATCCCTTTTCTTCTCTACTAGGGGAAATTTTATTCATCCTTCAAAGGCAATCTCAAATGCCAGGTCTTCCATGGAACCTCTCTAGATAGGAATTCCCATAGCACTCTGAAACTCTGGTTTGATTTGGTTTTGTTTTTTAATATTAACTAATTTTTCCTAATATGACTAAAAGTCTGTAAAGCATAGCTCCAGCACTGTGGTCAAATGCATCAGGATTCAAATCTCAGCACCAGTATACATAGCTATTTAGCCTTAGGCAAACTATTGAACTTCTGTAACTAGTTTCCCTGGCTTCAAATGGGGCTAACAAGGGGTGTCCTGAGATTTTAAATGAGATACAGTTAAAGGGCTGGGCACAGGGTCTGATGTAAGACATGCATGAAGCTTCAGTTTATTATTTTTGTGAATTGGTCCTACAACCTAACAAGATTATAAAAGCCTTATGCACGGAGGTGATATACTCATCTATCCTCTATCTTCTTCAATACCTGGAACAGACTCTCATTCATAACAGGTACCCAGCAAATGTTTGAGGAATGAATGAGCTTTAAAAAAGAATAAATCATCGAAATGATAAAAGAGATAATACAAATCCTCTAAGAAGCAAAACAGAAGAAAAATGAGAGAAAAAGTTTAAACATATCAAGACAATGGAAAAATTTTAAGTAAACCATGTTGATTTGGGTAATGTAGATAGATGTCATCTGGGTTTATGGTGACCATTTTTAGAAATGACCTCATGTACTTTAAAAAAGCAGAGGTAAGCATATTCCTCCATTTCTAGTATTTTTTTCTGGTTTTTATAACGTTTCAATGAAATATTTAAACTATAAAATTCTTTGAGGACACGTTAGATGTTAGACATAGGGTGGTCTGAATTCTGAGGAAGTCACTAGGTATGATCAAGATGGATTTGATATCACTGAGCAAAGTAAAACTAATAATAAAAAATAAAAATAAAACAAGGGCCTCAGGAAAAGACGGGACACTGTCATGCTTAGAAGTGTCTTTTAAGTGTATAAAAGTGTGCCTCTCACTAGAACAGTTTTCCACTCTCCTGAAACTTTGTAAACTGGTTCTCACAAAAGATGGGCTCCTGTTCATCTGAATTTTTTAAGCAACAGTGACATCATGTGGCCACTCTGGTAGCTAACTAGTCTGTTCTCCCAACCCTGAATTTCCCCAGGGAGGTGTCAGTATGCCAGCCGCCTTCCCTTCAGAATAAATTCATTCAAAAAAATTCAGTGAGTCCCATGTTTAGGAAACCTCTACACCTCTACACAGCCTTATCTAGAGGATTGTCCCATTGCTAAACTCAAAACGAGACCCAGCCTATTCCTATTCAGAGACTAAACTAGTCACACAGCAATCAAATCAAATCTGTCTGGCAGAAGGTCTTTTGAATGCTCCTGGGATGGGTCCATTCCCTAGCCAGTATCAGAAACAACGGCACATAGCGTATGAGCGGTCTTTTCTCACTATTGTGAGAAGCCTCCCGGACCAAGTTGAGACCCTTTGTCTGGTATCCTACGGCCCCTGTCATGCCTTTGCAGAATGATTACTGATGTCAAGTTCCTCTTCCATTCAGGTAAATGCTCCATGAGGGCAGGGGCAGAGGTTTCCTGCTCATTCTTGTTTCTTACTGTCTGCCTCCCACTGGCGGATGCTCATCTGTTCCTTCAACAGATATTTGAGTACTTACTGTGTAGCAGGGACTGTTGCAGGTCCGTAGGTTTTGTGGTGAACACAGAGTCCTTTCTCTCATGAAGCTTCCAGTCTAGTTGGAGCAGCCAAGTGATCTGCAAGTAAGATGGGAGTAAGTGCCGTGGGGGTGGGGAGCTCAGTGGATGGGGGGGGTGCTTTGTGCTGGGGGCTCAAGGGAAAGCTTGACTAATAAGGTAACAGGTGAGCAGAGACCTGAAGACTGTGAGGGAGCCAGTTGTGTGACCAGTAGGAGAATGGTTCTACAAACTTGAACTCAGGAGGGAGGGAAAGAAAGAGACAGGGTGAAGGGAGGGAGGAAGAATTTGTGGGCCACTGGACAAGGCATGAGACCCGGGCTCTTCTCCTGACCTTTCATAACTGGGTGTGCAAACTCAGGACCTCCTTCTCTTTGAACCTCAGTTTCTGCACTATGAAGTGAGGAATTTAGGTTAGAAATCGCTAAAACCATGTCAACTTTAAGACTCTCTATCATGAAAAATCAGAGATTGTAACCTCTCAGGCATGTTGTGTATGTGAGTTTGCATGCCTGTGTGTGTGTGTGTTTCATTTTCCAAAGCAATTCCAGGCATTTGTGTTCTTTCAAGAATGATCTCTCGCTCTCTCTCTCTCTCTCTCTCTCCCTCTCTCTCTCTCTCTCTCTCTCTCTCTCTCTCTCGCACACACACACACACACACACACACACACCGTTTTCTCACTATTTAAAAGAAATTTATCTGAAGTCTATGAGTCTAAAGATTGGTCAGTCTCACCCTAAGATGTTATACTTCTGGAGATTTGTCATTACATGCCCAAACCCAGGAATTTGCTAAAGGATCATATGCCACAATTTGACACTAATAATCATTCAGATGGGGTTAAAGTGAGCAGTTAGTTACAAGATATCAACACCTGTTATGTATACATTTTACCAAAAAATGAACTCCCAATTTGGCAGTCCCCTGACTTGATGGTCTGCACCGTATTAGTGTCTGAGAGTCTCTGGTATTGCAATGACAGCTATATGTAATACAATACATACACACTATCCAATAGATACAAGAACGGAGAGAGGATAAAAGCAGATTAAATGGGTTCCGGGTTTCAAATGGTGCCTTGGTAATATGCTTTTCCAACTTTCATCAACATACTCACATATGGAGCCAAGTGCAGTAGACAGGGCAGGCCTGTGTTTGAATCAGCATCAAAGATCTCATCATCAAGATTTCAGGAATCAGAAAGGTCCATCTGCCCAAAAATGTCTTCTTCACTGGCCCCTCATTTTGCCTTAAGTGGCATCATTAGAAGTTCATTCTTTGGGCTGTTATTATTTCTAGAAAATTCCTGTTAAAATGCAATGATGTGCCTACAGGGAGATACCCATTCCACTCATGTGGAACTGTCACAAATGCCTTAGGAAGAATGAGCAAGATCAGGAGAGAGACGTGAGGACGAAGGCGTGGACAGAGTGCTAATATGGGGAGGGAGTGGAAAAGATCACGAAGCAATGCAAGATGGGGATCAAAGTAAGAAAAAGTCCCATGTGGCGAGTTTCTCTCTGTGCCAGGCTCAACAGCCAGGATGTCCACTGTTTATGTGTGGCAGACGGTGTTGATATCGTTTTTATAGAGGAGAACTCTGAGGCTTGCCTGAAATCTCACAGTTGGTTACAGAACTGGGGTTCTATCTCAGGTTCACAGACTCCCCCATGGTGCCAGAGGCCCTGGACACCTCAACAAAAAGGAAATACTGATAAGGGAAAGGAGAGTGAGGAAGGGAAAGGAAAATGAAAACCTCGACCAATCTGTCATCTGTCTTGAATTAGCCCTGCTCCCAGCTTTGTTCCTGAGCAGTGGAGAATTAGCCACTCCAGGGGAAGCAGACACCTCTGAGGTGCATTGTGTGCAAACAGGCTTGTCACAGCACATTCTAAAACAGTACTGTCAAGTGTTGTGCACCCCTAAATTAAGAGGTCGTATGGTGTTATGAAAGATAAGTGGGTTCAAATATCAGCCTCATCATTTCTGGGCTGTGAAGCCTTGGACATGATACAGAATTTCTCAGAGCCTCAGTTTTCTCTTCTGTAAAGTGGGAAAAATAGTTACTTTGGGAGGGTTTCTGAAAATGTTGTGACACACAGTACACATATCAATACATGTGATCCCATCCTTGATCCCCCCCCCCCAAAGAAGAACCCAGTATACTAGGAAAAACTGCGCTCATGATAGTCAACCAATTTCCACTCTTCTTGTCCCGTACACTGTACTGATCCCACCCCCAACTTCCATGGGGCAGATCTGTAGCTGTTCATCTCATTCCCTGGAACTGTCACTTCACAGAGTAACATGTGTTCATGTAATTCCCTGACCAGGCTCAGGGAAAGTGGAGCTCCTCCTCAACTATGGCATTTGGCCACGCTCAGAGAGAGCAACAGGGTACCTTGGGGCACACTATGGGTTAAGGTCCTTCGTGAAGTTATACTACATTGAGGAATATGGGAGGGAAGGAAGGTTGAAGAGCTGAGAGTCTAAGAGGACAAATCTTCCCTCACTGGTTAGAGCCAAAAAGGGTATAGCTGACCTTGTAATATGACACAATCTGCCCACCAGAACAAGGTCATAATTTCTCATGTTCATGAGAAAAAGTTCAAGGATCCTTGCTTTGGGGGAACGAAACAGGAGTAAGATAGCTCTCTGCTCCTGGCCCTATGTCCCACCTTCATCCCACTCCTGTTGGGTCTGAGTGCCTAGTACACAGTAAGCAGACAGTAAAATTTGATTAATGAATTACAAATAAATTGATGGAGGGATGAATGGGTGAGTCTTAATCTACATAGTTATCATCCTACCGACTTTAAAACAGAGATCTTTTTTTTTTTAATTAGGCTACGTGCATCACTCAGCTAACAAAGATTTGCTGCAGTGCCATGCCTTTGTTCACTAGCGTTTGGAACACCAGCGGGAGGACACATCCCAACATCCGAGTTAATTATTCTCATACCCTAATATCCTCCGAGCCTCAGAGCTTGACTGGCTAACACAGCCATGTCAAAAGAAAGTATTCCAAAGAGAAATAAGATTCCACTAACGTTACTACAGAACCCTTGAAAGACGAAAGCATTTATCCTTGAACTTAGAGATGAATGTGTGGGTGTTGGTTGCTTTATTGCTCCTAAATTACCCACATGTGATTTATATGCTCTTTCGTATACATATTTCCAAAAAACATTAGTAAACAATTTTAAATGAAAAAAAAGGTAAGGAGAGGGTTAACAACTGGCTCGAGCCTCCACAGAAAAGAATAAATCTTTAACCTAAGGCCTCATGCCTTCACTGTGGTGGGCAGCTCCCGTTGATGGTAGAAGCACAGTGTGGTGCCCAGACGAACAAGTAGACAATGAAAGAAAGAGATCCTGTGATCTTTACATCCTTGGATAGTCTTGAATTCCACACAGCTGTTTCTGGACAAAGGGACATTCTGGAACTGGAGTCTTCTCCCTCAGGATTGATCTTCGTGTCCTTTATTACCTAAGAGTGGCGGGTCTTTGGCGCCAATGATGAAAGCCAATTCACAAGCTGCGGTGGACAGAAAGGCTTTTTGTGATTTCCAAGTGTGCAAGGAGGCAGGCAAGGGCAGGCGCCCTGGCACTCCTGAAACCCCACTCAGATCTCGAGGGCACTGTGGAGTTCAGCTCCTCCCCGCTGACCTTAGAAGCCCTGACAAGCCACTTCAAGGAGATTACCTCGTTCCTATTTTGCAGCTTTTCTGAGTTTCCACAAGGTGGTTGTCTGGACATAACACATACTGGCAGTTCATCTTAATAGAAAGCAGAACGAAAGCAGCCCGACCAAATCCCCACCCAAAGGAATTCACGGTGGCTGCTCTCAGAGGGCCTAGGGCTCCCTTCAGCCAGACATCCCTGAGAGAAGGATGTGAGGGTAGCACCCCCTGGGGCAAGACAGGGGGTGGGGGTTGGCGAGATGACCAAAAATATGCAAATTCTCACCAACAAGAAACATCTTTTCCTTTGACATCTCTACCCAGGCTTTTGTGGAACTGCACTATCTCAACTGGAAAAAAAAATTCTAGGGAATGAAAATTATTCATTTGAGAATTATTTTTAAGTCTGAGTTGATTGTTGTTTTTGTATATTTGAAATAAACTGAATATTCAGTGCAGTGACTCACAGGAACATGTCTCCAGTTATCCCTCCTCTCCCAAGCTGAACCACTATCACTCCCACACAAATTGGGAGATAATCAACTGTCCCAAACTAATCTCTCCTCTTCCCCCTCTTTACCTGTATTTCTGAATGGGACGTATTCATTTGCTAGGGCTATCATAACAAAGTATCATAAAAGGGGCAGCTGTAAAAACAGAAGTTCATTGTGTCACAGTTCTACAGGCTGAAAGTCTGAAATCTAGGTGTTGGCAGGGTGGGCTCCTTCCGAGGAGGAAGGCACAGATCTGCTCCAGGCCCCTCTCCTTGGCTTGGAGCTGGCCATCTCCCAGCATCTGTTTATACCCTCTTCCCTCTGGGTATGTGTATGTCTTTTTCTCCTCTTCTTTTTTTTTTTTTTAATTTTTCTTTTTCTTTTTATTTTTTTCTTTTTCTTTTTTTAAAGATTTTATTTATTTAGTCATGAGAGACACAGAGAGAGGCAGAGACATAGGCAGAGGGAGAAGCAGACTCCATGCAGGGAGCTTGATGTGGGACTTGATTCTGGGACTCCAGGATCATGCTCTGGGCCAAAGGCAGGCACCAAACCACTGAGCCACCCAGGTGCCCCTTCTCCTCTTCTTATAAAGACACTGGTCATATCGAATTAAAGCCCAACCTAATGACCTCATTTTAGCTTCCTTTAGAGAATCTAGCTCCAAGTACAGTCACATTCTGAGATACTGGGGGTTAAGACTGCAACATCTGAATTGGAGTGGGCACCCAATTTGACTGATAATGTAGGTCTTTGTCAATATCCCCTTTCCAAGGGATTGAAAGGTGCATTTGGAACCAAAGCCACTTCCTCCAAGTGGGATGCTGTAGGAAATACAGAGAGGTGGTTGTTCAAAGCAGTCACACACTCAGGAGGATGGGCTCTACAAAGTACCAAGGAAAGATGTGGATTTGGTTAAAACACCAAGAGAAATGGAAAAGCTCTTCCCAAAACAAAATGATATTGTTTTATATACTATCAAGCCATAGAGATCATTAGCGTGTATGAGGGAGCAAGTCCATCTCCTTACTGCATGTCCTTACATATCCTATTTTTCTTTTTTCAACTGTCTTCATGTTCTATATTTTCCATATTTATCCATAAATCCATACCCAGTGAGATGCACATTTAATCCACACCATGCTTCTTTAGCAGTGCAAACGGCATATTCCATATTCTTGAGATATCCAGGGACTAACTGCTTATGATCTCTTTTCACATCCTTACCAGGGGCAAGGGAATAAGGTACAAGGGATTCCATCGCTTCCGGTCCTCTGTCAGCTTCTCCTCTCTTTTCTGTGTCTCTTATTTAAGTGGAGTAATAAACATCCAGCTAATGAAAAATCATAGAGAAGCAAATGATATCAAACTCTATGGCTTCAACTCTATTGAGCATCCCAGCCAGGGTAAGATTTCAACAGCTCATGGACACAGTGCAGGTTCCACCCCACAGGAGACTTCCATGCAGTGTAATGGACAAGGGACTGTCTATGCTTCAAAGGCAGCATCCAAACCAGAAAGTCACCTATCTTTGTCTTGGTAGCACCTAAGAAAAGCTAAGATTCATCTGAAACAAGATAACCAGAGTTATTCAAAGTGAGTGCTGTGTCATCTGGGAAAGAGCTAAAGGAACTAGGCTGGAGAAGACTAAGGAGGAAATTTAAAGGACTGTCAGAGAGGAGAGATTGCTAATTAGTACTGGTGGAAGATATAAAAAGCCCAAAGGTCAATACAAGATCATTGTTCCTAACATGAGCTATTTATACAAACTACCCTACAAGCAGTGAGTTTCTAGGCACTGAAGTGTGGAAAGAAACATCATTGCACACAAGTACAGTGTCATTCCTAAGAGCATAGGCTATTCAAATTTGAATCTTGGCTCACCTCTTTCTAACCATGAGATCTTAGAAAAATTATTAAAATATACCCTCCATGCTCCTCCTTCCCTTAATCCTTTCCATTGAGTCACAGATCCCAGAAACTCTAATCTCCATTCCTCTCCTTGGACAAACAGAATCCAACATCTCAGCATGAGTGTTTGGCTTTGTTCCGTGGGACAAAATCCACCCTAAAATTCCTCTGGGTGACTGAGTAGTAAATAGAGGGCACAGGCTTACCACCTCTGTTCTCTCCTTCCTACCTGAAGGCAACCAAGGCTTGAGTACCAGTCATCACATAAAACATTCAGCTCCATCTTGCTGGTAGTTTTAACCATGTTTAAATATTTCATAGAGAACATTTTTCTTTGAAACACTCTCTTGTCTCATTTTTAATGGTGAGTGACCTGAATTAATGCGGAGAGGCCAGAATAAAGAGCAGAAATTAATACAAGGCGAGCTCTAGTGCTAAAAGAGTTGAACACTATTCCAAATTCTGTTTGTTTGTTTGTCCATATATGTTAAACATCCAAGCACTGAGATCTGTTAGCACTTGGGGGCTATCACTGACTGCACGGGTGCTTATGTGCTTAAAGAAAGAGGGTATATATATACACACATTATTCAGCGTACCTCCTTCAGTAGACTAGATTGCTGCTCAAAAATACTTACTCCCTGCCTTCCTTATCCAAGGCAAGAGGATACTTCCCCACTCCTCTAGTTTGGGGTTTGGTCATGTAACTTGCTTTATCCAATGAAATGTGGGCAGACACAACAGGGTACCTCAGGACACCATATTCTCTCTTGTCCTTCTGCTACTGCCCTGAGAAGAGCATCCCATCACATCACTGTTGCCCCTTTGCCTGGGCCCAGAATGAATCCTCAGGAAGCAAACCTGAGCCCAAGCCGCAGCTAAGAGCCAAACCCAGCTGGACCATAACTTGAAGTGGAGCACAGCCCTGATAACAGACAGGCAAATACCTGAGCAAAAAAAAGTTATGCTATGGTACACAGGGCAGGGTACAAAAAGAGTCCTGAGTACAGAAACTTCTGTCCCTTGGAGTTTGGAGTGCACCACCCTCCCAGCACATGGATGCATTCACCAACCTGAAAACTCTCTGAACCCCATCTTAGGGGCTTTCATGGAGGATCCATTACATAATCATGATTGACTAAATCATTGGTCATTGGCAATTAACTCAATCACCAGCCCTCCTCCTTTCCTTAGAGACCAAGGTCATGGGACTGAATGTTCCACCCCTCTAATCGCGTTTGGTTTTTCTCTGGTAACCATCCCCCATGCTAAAGCTATCTAGGGAACCACTAAGAGTCACCTTGTTAGCATAAAATTAGGTATGGCTAAAAGAGGCTTATTATGCATAATAAAAAATGCTCCTCGCATCCCTGCCACTCACAAAATTGAGTTTTAGGAACTCTGTGCCAAGAACCATGGGCAAGATCAAATATATATTTATTATGATACTACAATATAGATAGATATAGATATAAACTGGGGCACCTGGGCGGCTCAGTCAGTTAAGTGTCTGCCTTCAGCTATCCAGGGTCCTGAGATCAAATCTCACACTGGGCTCCCTGCTTTGTGGGAGGCTGCTTCTCCGTCTCTCTCTCTCCCTGCCACTCCCTCTTCTTGTGCTCTCTCTTTCTGTCAAATAAATAAATGAAATATTTTTTAAAAGATATAGATAAATCTTTTTATAGATAGAATGAAGAAACCATCAGGTGAAGGACAGTGGCCTAGGAGAAGAGCCACAGAAAGAAAATAGCCATCTTCACAGGTTGTAGATAATGGTGATTACAGTAAAAAATTTAATCTGGATCATTCTTAAATTTCCTAAAAGAAAAACGTGTGTGTGAGAGCCCAAGACTGAGTCATGATCCAAAGGAGCTGTTGAATCAACTGATTTCTAAAATTCCTTTTTTTTTTTCAGTGATCTTAAGGGCCCTGTTGTTGGATAACTTGTGTGTTCATCTCAATAGGTGGATTTTGCAGTTCTTTCACACTAGGATCTACGGTTTAGGGGAGTTAAATATCAGCTCTGTCATCACCATTGGATGTCCATGCAGAGCTTGTTATGGAATTCAGGGGCTGTGTCCCAAGGATGATGTCAAGCAATTGCTTAACCCCTGGGCCTTAGGACGTAGGGTGCCCAACCTAAGCAAATACATGGATTTGATAACCCTTATGCCACCAGGTTCACAGTCTCTCCCACTGAGAAGAGAAGCAAACCACTGCCTCTCTGTTGTTGCTACTGGAGAACGTGAGGGTTCAAGAGGCTGGTGAGAGGCCCCAGGGGACAGAGTGGCTGGATAATACTGGGTGTCCCAGTGGCCATCAGTGGTATGGAAAGCAGAACACACACCTGTGCAGAGCAAGGACCTTGTATCAACAAGATGGAGATGTGTCCTTATTGGGGGGGGGGGTGCTTTCTCAGGGTGAAAATGGTTGGCTTTAAATCCAGGGCAGGGCAAGTGGAACGAGGAGCTGTGTGATGTTTGGAGACTTTGAGAGAAAGGCAGTAAGGGGGCTTCAAAATGTGCTCTTTAGTGGTGATACTTCACTTTTGTTATAATAAGGAGGTGTGCTGGAAAAGCCAAATGGCGGGGAGGTCTACCTCATATTTTTAAAAAATATTTTATTTATTTATTCATGACAGACACACACACACACACACACACACACACAGAGGCAGAGACAGAGGCAGAGAAAGAAGCAGGCTCCATGCAGGGAGCCTGACATGGGACTCGATTCCGGGTCTCCAGGATCATGCCCTGGGTTGAGGGGGCACTAAACCGTTGGGCCACCGGGGCTGCCTGGTCTGCCTCATATTTTACGACATCATATCCTGCATATAGCGTGGTGAAGGAAAAGGACAGGGAAAAAGGAGCCCCCCATAACTCTGTTTCCCCAGCCACAGAATATAAGGACCTTGTCTGAATGTTACTCACTGACTGACCTGTCTGCAATGGAGGAAAATAACACAATAGCAGTGTGACAGGGCAGAAAAAATTGTGACAACAGCAAAACAGATTCATTTTCTATTGCTGCTTAATAAATGACCACAAACTTAGTGGCTTCACACAATAACCCATTTATTAACTCACAGTTAAGTCAGAAGTCCAGCATGATGTGGCTGGGTTCTCAGCTCAGGGCTCCCCAAGGCTGCCATCAAGGGGTTTGCAAGGCTGAGTGCTCATCTAAAGGCTGGAGGGAAAAATCCACTTTCAAGCTCATGCTTGGTGTTGGCAGAACTCAGTTCCTGTGGTTGCAGGAAGTGGAGGTGCCCCTTTTCCTGTGGCTATCAAGAAAGAGGGCCGAGCTCTCAGCACCAGCCGGCTAGCCCTGCCTGTAGGCCGCCCCCCTGCCCCATGGCCACCCTCATCATCAAGCACATGAAATCCTCTCATGCTGCCACTCTCTGACCTTTCCATCTCCTGACCTTGGATCCAGATGGAAAGGGCTCCTTGGTTAGGCTCACCTGGATGATCTCCCACTCAAGGTCAAAAGATTTGGGACCTTAATTGCATCTGCAAAATCCCTTTTTATCATATAATGTAGCATCTCATGTGTGATATCTCATCTTACTTACAGATTCTACACACACTTAAGAGGAGGAGATGATACAAGGTGAGGATCATTGAAGTTCATCTTAGAATTTTGCTTCTCGGGGTGCCTGGGTAGCTCAGTTAGTCAAGCGTCCGACTGCTGATTTCAGCTCAGGTCATGATCTCAGGGTCGTGAGATTGAGCCCTGCATCTGTCTCCATACTGAGCACGGAGACTGCTTGAGAGTCTGCCCTCTGCCCCTCCCCCTGCTCCCATGCATGTGCTCTCTTTCGTGGAAATAAACAAATAAACAAATAAATAAATAAAATATTTTTTTAAAATCAATTCTGCTTCTCATACAGCTGCTTCTACTTTCCCCCAAAATTTCAGAATCCTCCATCTGCCCTTAGCAGCTTCCAAGACCCCTGAAGACTATGGTTTCATTCAAGTCCATTCAAACTTAGCTCACTATCCAATTCTAATAGGTCTTCCCTAGGTCAGCTAACCTGGTAAACGAATACACTGATGTGTTACTGGGTTCAGGCATCCCCTCCCTTTGACTATCACCTTTGACTTTCACTAGGAACTCAGATACAGGGAGTTGAAAGACAGACTGCATCCCAGATTGGCTCTACTTGTGGAAATTTTAGACACTTTGGCAAACTGACACCCCTCCAGTATAGGTGGGCCTGCCCTGCCTACAGCAGACTATTGTCAGGAAGTAAAGTCTCTGAAGACTCAAGCTTCACTTGTGTCATCCACCATCCATCCAGCCACCCAGCCTGGGCAACACAGTGAGCAAAAGCTTTCTGTACAATATTGTCCTCCTCTGCTTCATTCACATTCACACAGAGCGGAGCATGTCCTGGCCACTCCTCAGGCTTTCAGTTTGACTGCTCAAAAACTGGGATAGGTGTTGTACTAGCAGATGGTTTAATCTGCAAGTCAGCCTAAGGAACTTGTTTCGGGGGATAAAAGCTTCAGGCAGCATTCCACAAACGGTCATTGAGCACCTGCTTCTTGCTAAAATCTGTGCAGCAGGTTTGAAAGGGCAGCACTGGCATCGATGATCCATCCACAGGCCAGGCCTATCTGCTACATCCCAAAATAAGCCAACCCCTAAAATAAGGTGACGTCCCAGTTTCTCAACAAAAAGATCAGAAAGAGAAGGTTTGGGCAAACTTAAATGTACAAATTTTCAGGGTTGTAGTTGACATAGAAAATGTGTATTCCTAATGTATCATTTATAAATTTACATTCCTACACAGCTTCAAGATCACACTATGTAAAATATTTTAATTGGAAACCTGACTTGTATCCATTCTCACATACTATCTTAAGCAGCTTGGGCTGCTATAACAAATGACCATAGACTAAGTGGCCTAAACAGCAGCGTATATTTCTCACCATTCTAGAGGTTGGAAAGTCCAAGATCAAGGTGTCAGCAGAATGGTGTCTGCTAAGAGCCCAATTCCTGGTTTGTCGATGCCCACGTTCTTGCTCTCATGTGAGAGCAGAGAGAGGCAAGCTCTCGTCTCTGTTTTCAGGGCACTGATCTCATCCTGAGGCTCCACTACCATGACTTGATCACCTCCCAAGGGCCCCATCTCCTAATTCCATCACATTGAGGGTTAGGACTGCAACATATGAATTTGGAAAGAACACAGGCATTCAGTTCTAGAACACATACCAGGAAACAATTTTATCAGGTTCTTCACATGCTTTTTCTACATCCATGTAATCTCTACTTTAGTGCTCTTTGTATCATCTAACCTGGCTGAGTACCTCTGACTTCATGTTTCATGCTGATTCAGAAAGTTTTAAGTCACAAGGACCACTTAGTATAAAAATAAACATAGCATTTGGTGGAATTTCTCATTTCTATTGTTGGTATACATTAGTGATCTCTACAACATGATCATTGACTGCATGACTTTTTAAGTAGTCTCCTTTTTTTAAGATCTATTTATTTATTTGGGTGGGGAGGGGCAGAGGGGGAGGGACAGAAAGAACCTCAAGTAGACTTCTTGCTGAAGATGGAGTCCGACAAGGGGCTTGATCCCATGACCCTGAGATCATGACCTGAGCTGAAATCAAGAGTCAGACTCTTAACTGACTCTTAACTCTTAACCACCCAGGCACTCCCTTAAGTGGTCTTATAAAGGCTTATTACAATATCATCCAAAGCTTGCAATTCAGGTCTCTGCTCAAAGATCTCTTCTCAGAGGGAACTTCCTTGACCAGCCTTTTGGAACAACACCCTCTGCCATCAGCTACCCACTTCTTCTGCTATATTTTTCTCCATAGAACTCATATGAGAAATTGTGTTGCCTCCCAGGGCAGAAATCTTGTCTCTTTTGTTACCATCTACCTCCACTTTCTTACAACAGTATCTGGTACAAAGAGGGACTGATACTTCCTGATATTTCTAGGGATGATCACTAAATTACATTAAATTGCATTAAATTATTTGATATATATAACCAATTTTGTTATTTATATGAAAAACTTCATAAATCTATATAAAACTATCATTGGCTAAAGTCATTCTAGGCTAATATGTATTCTCTAAATAATATTTTCATGGGAAAAAGAATAAATTTTAAGCAGGCATTGAGAGAGCACCCTGTACTGTGAGAGAAGAGTAAGGAGTTAATTTCTGGAAAGGATTACTATTCTTATCCAGTGCCCATATGCAGATACAGAACAGTCATTTCCAACCATGGAAAATCCCTTGTCCTGGCCTCTGTTTTGTCCATGTTCTGCTCCCTCAGCTTTCGTGACAATATCTGTAAACAACCTTTTTGTGATTGTTTTATACACCTGTTCCCTAAACACAAAAGCTCTCTGCTGGCCTTTGTCCAAGCAGTCTTGTGCTGTTTTTGAATTTATTTTGTATACAGATTTCTCCACCTTCTTAACCTCCTGACAGACTTCCATCCTCCTAAAGTTCAGATTCCTGGTTTCCATGCTGTTCCCAGGCACTTTCCTTCCCCCTGCCCACCTGGGAATGCATTCCTGGACTTGTTTTCAGCATTCCCAACGCTGACCCCATCCTACCTCCACCTCTGGGCAACGTTATTATTTCGGTGCCTTGCTGGGCTCCACCAGCCTGCACAAATTCTGATCCCTCAATAAAGCAAACACAGCGATGCACAGACATGAAAAGACCATGGGAGAGACATCCACACTAGAGAGAGATGCTAACTGTCACATGACACAGGGATCATATCTCAAGAACGGGTAAGAAGGGAACGTTGCCACCAACACAGACCACTGCCAAACAACAGAAGCCCAGACATTGGAAAGAGTCTGTGAGACCTGCAATGTTACACCAGGGCCTCCTGTGAAGAAACCAACTAGAATGTGTGAGCACAGTGAAAGCCAAGATAGTCCATTGTTCGGATTGCTGTGTATTTGCTTAAGTGGTAGGGAGAAGGAAGCAGCAGCCCTCGGGGGTCCCCTCAAGGCAACAAAGGATCCTGAACCTGATGGAGGCTGAGAGTAGGGGGCAAAAGGAGGATTAGGCAACATGTACCCCCCAAAAGCCAGAGCCCCTAATTATCCATTTCCCACAGTTCTGTGGTTTCTCACAGACACTCCATAAAGTTAATCCAACTGACTCTTGCATATAGAATAAAAATTCTTCCCTGGACCTTCAGAAAAAATAAATCGCTGAAAAAAAAATTGCTGAGAAGGTTAGGAGAAATAGATGTCCCCCTCTCCTGCACTTTGGAGGAGGGTACATGTCCCGGCCTCTGGAGAAGAATCTAGCAGCGCTGAGAAAGAGCGGAGTGTCAAAACCAAAACACACAGCCCCCCTTCCTCTAAGAAGCTTTTATTTTGTTTCCCGATTTGCAATTGCATGAAAAACATCCTGAAGCACCCTTTGTTTGGTTTCCCCTCTGCTCCGTTTCTGTTCTGTAATACAAGGAGACAGCTGTGGCTAGAGGGAATGAAAATATTCTCCGTCAGTTTTTTCTCCATCTCAAGTTTTTGTGGTATGAATTGCCTGAGCAATTTGTGTGCACAAATTTTTGTCTTGCAAAACTTGAGAAAAAAAGATTCCCATTTGCACACTTCCACCACACCATAAATAGCACGTATGCTTATTCAGCAACTAGAGCTGTTTTAATAAAAATATTGCCATTTCTAGGCATATTTACCATTATATACAGATATGAATCTCTTCCCCTTCATGTCGCTCTCCCTTTTTTTCTTTTTGTAAAATTTTAAAGGAAGAAATCTGTTCAGAGACACTTTCCCTTATTCAGGCACGTGTGTGAGTTGGTGATGAAGCCAGTACCACAGATTATGTGTGGAGTTAGAAATATGGCACCAGTGATGATTTACAGTCTCCTGACAACATAATTTATACAAGTAGAGATGCTAATTTCCATGCATCTTGATTTATTTCATTAATAATTCTTACAGGCAGTATATTCTGTTATTACCGAACTTATTTTAGATCAGTAAGTTTTCAAATTGGCTTATGACCAATTCATAAAAATACTGGAAGTAATCAGATACGTAATAAATTGTTCCATAGAGTCAGATATAACTACTATGTAACAGTATATTGAGATGATATTGGTTTTAATCAGCTACCCAAAAAAGGGAAATTTATACCATTCTCTGTTTAATTTAGATTATAAAATTCACTAGGGAAATCAAGGAATCGGATAGCTGATAGGAGTTCTTAATAGCAATTGCAGTAAAACACATTTCACTGCTTGAAATTTGTGAGCCTCAATTAATCATGGGCTCAAATAGTTTTTAAAAGTGTTTTATAATCCAAATATTACTATCTCAGTAAGACACTCCAGTGTGTTTATTAATCCATATCTACTTGCATACCCTCCTTGACCTTCAGTCACATGCCTTACAGCTCAGCAGGCTTCAAGCAAGATGCCAAAACTCCTGCTCTGTCTAATTGCATGATTTTCAGTTACTCTACATTATTTCTTCCCAGAGAAGCTTTACAAAAAAATAATCCCTTGCCAGTTTAGTCTCCCTTGCTAATGACAATAGGCTGTACATTCATTACATTCTTGGTATATTAGAGCCTTTTCTTTTAACCTTCCTCTTTAAAAAAAAAAAAAAAAAAATCCCTTCCTAGTCCCTGCTCCTTTTCTGTTTTCTAAAATAAGACAACCTCTTTATTAAACCCCTCAAGAGAGATGGGAGTCTGTCATCCAGAGAAGAAGATGCAAAATTCTCTCCTGTGAGCTATTTCGCTGACTAATCCCTCATTTTCCCCATATCTCTACAACCTCCCTCTACAAGGCCAGGTCTCTACCTACCTTGTCTATCAAATACGCCCCCCCACACACACAACCCGGAACCCAGGATGTATGCCGGTACTTAATAGGTGAGTATGTCCCCCAAAACCCCTTGTTCTATCATTTTGGACCATTTTATCTTGTTTATCTTTAATAGAGGGGAGAGAGAATTTCTCCAGAGATTCGACGTGCTATGACACATTTATTAAAACACATCAGTAGAAACTGAAGACATTCAAAATTCCTCTTCCTGGCAGGCAGGGCTCCCCACACTCCAGCCTCGCCTTCCACCACTTCTGGCACCTGGTCTTTCCTTCCATCCTGACTTCAGCTGACTGAACCAATGGTTTCCAAAACACATCGAGCACATTTCCTGCCCCGACCTCTTTGCCTGTACTGTTTTTCTCAACCTGGAAGGCCTCCTTGGAGAACTCTGCCTATCAAAACACCTGCCCACCTCAAACACTTAACTCAGAGTGCACATTGCCAACAGCACACACTTTAGCATCAAATAAACAGAGTGGCAGGAGATTAATTACTTAAATTTCCTGCACACTTGCATCCTGCACACTAGTATGCAGATAACCTGGATACTAAACATTCCTACCACGTGTGTAGAAAAGGAAGAACCAGAACCATTTGGTGAAGCATTAATGATGTCGTTTCTAATAAATCATAAACTCCTTAAGCAGAAAAGATATCTTGAATATCTGTTATTCTTGATAGTTCCAGAGGGTTTTGAACAAGGTAGTCACAGATAAATGAAAACAGAATAAATGAATGAATGCATGAGTAAATGCGGAGGGAAAGAGAGAAAAGAGGCAAAAGCAGCACTGGAAAATATAGAGGAGAAAACTAAGAGAGAGTTTATGATTTGGGGTCCCTGATGTTATTTCTGTAGGTGTATTTGAGCCAGATCGTCCCCATTGGGGAAACAGCAGTGCTGTTCAGCTGCAATATTCTTAAAGCTGTGATATAGAGCCTCACAGTGGCGCAAAGGCTAACCCTGTATGCAGCAGGGGAATGCTTCTGGGGGCAAGCCAGAGAGCAAGATGGGGAGGATTTTGTCTTTCCAACTGTAGAGTGAGTTAATATTCCCAACCCCAGGGTCATTCATAAAAACAAAAGTAGTTGGTTCCTTACTAAGTGTATCCTGGACTCCAACAAGAAGACATCCCCCCCCACCCCACCCCTGCCCAGCTACCTGGTTCCCAAGACCTCTTCCTCCAACCCAGGACTTTCTGGCCTCAAATTCTTGCATTAACTTTCATTTGCTAAACTTTGAGTGAATTATTGTCCTCTGCTAGCATGCTTTCTCAACATGCAAAGATAAAGCTGTGTGTCATCGACATTTCCATGAAAATGGGTTAAGAAATTCATGACTCTCAGAAGAATCTGAGAATACTAAGAGAACAAGGGTGCCAGGATCTAGATAAAAAGAGGAGGAAGAAAACACTGCAAGACAGGGGTGTCTGTGTGGTTCTGGTTGAGTGTCTGCCTTTGCTCAGGTCGTGATCCTGAGGTCCTGGGATCGAGTCCTGCATCGGGCCCCGTGGGGAGCCTGCTTCTCCCTCTGTCTATGTCTCTGCCTTTCTGTGTCTCTCATGAATAAATAAATAAAATCTTAAAAAAAAAAGAAAGAAAAGCATAAGACAGCCCCCTTCTCCATTCTCATCAACCCCCATGCCTAAACTGCTACTTCTGAGTAGGTGACACTCACAACTTACATTTGTCTTCTCCTCTCTCCAAAGTGTCTGGCTTCTTAAAGCAGCTCTATTTAGATGTCCTCCAGGCATTTCCAATCCAACAAGTTCAGAGGTGTTCCAGCCACCTCCCTTCCTGACACATCCTATCCCATCTCCTCATATCCACACAGACCAGTTCTGTTTTTCACTAAAGACCAGCATACATGCCATCTTTTCAGTGAGACTCTTCATTTGAGACTCTTCATTTGGAAACAATCTCTTTTGAAATATGCATGCCTTTAATTTGTGCCTCGGCAGTACTTGTCACTCTCTACCTTGTACTCTGGTGATGGAGATTCTCCCAGTTTAGATTGTAAGACCTTTTTATATTCATAAATTCTCTGACAAAGGCTATGCAGTGTTTTCTGCACAGAAATGTTAGTTGCATTAATCAATGAATCAATTAGTCAAAGGGAAAGAGAAATATTGGACAAGAAGAACAGCCTACTTCACAGTCATAATTAAGACTTACAAAGAAATCTTATAGCAAGAGAAGTTTACTGACAAGTATAGGGGATTCTCCTTCCCTATGAGGAGCCATGCAGCAAGCATACCTCAGCCAACCACACTATCATGAGCCTCTCATTGCTGACCAGCAAAAGGCAAATGGTCAGGTCATACACCAGCCAATAGGAGAACAAATCTCTGGGAGAAGGATGGAAACCAGATTTTGTCAGCAATTATATGAGTGGTCCTAGAGGGATATCTCTTAGATACCACATTGCGGTGAGGGGCAGGCAAAGAGGATTGGGCTGGGTATGTGTGTTAGCAGGCATAAATTCCCCAAAGCAAACCCCCTATCACCAGTGGGGGTGGGGGAGTGGAATGGAGGGGTGTGAGAAAGAGAGAGAGAGAGGGGGGGGGGGGAGAGAAGGAGGAAGGGAGGGAGGGAGTGGGAGGGAGAGAAAGAAAGAGACAAGGAGATAGAGACAAATGGAAGAAGAGAAGGGATGGGAGGGGAGAAGAGAAAGAGCAAAACCCACCCAGATGACAGCCATCTGGGATCCTAGGAAACCCACGCCTCTACTCCATTCAAAAGTGTCCTCCCTTAATTTGTTGGAAATGAAGCTCTATAATAACTTTGTCACAGACACTTGACACAATGAAAGGAGCCTCAACACTCATCCAATGCCTCCTTTTTGTACGGATTATGCTGAAAGAGGAAATTATTGAGAGCTACTAGTCTAATCAGAATTAGACTAGTGGCAGGACAAGAATACGCAACCCAGGGAAGATGGAGAGACTAGGGTCATGTGATTTGATCCAAGTGGAGTCACCTTTTTCTGGTACACTGCATCTTTTGTTCAAAAGCAAACACTCTAGACAGAAGGGAGAACTTAAGCTTTATCCATCATTCATGTGCAGTAGTCCTTAAGCCTCAGTCATCCCTTTACTTCCTTTCCAGTTTTTGCTCCATCTGTATACAATTTGTCCTTTTCGTTACCAATTAGTTTTTTTTCTAAATTCATGTGTAGGCTTGTAATCTTCAGCAGAGATTGCCAACTATTCCCTAGTTTCCATTCTGCCCTTTGCCTTAAGGTAATAAGCACCTCTGCATCACTGAGTTTTGGTTTGCAGAGGGTAGAGACATATGACAACAGAACGTGGGCAAAGGTAATATACACAACTTCCACTTACGTAGAGGAATAAAGTTCTTTGCTAAGAAATTCTTTTTCCCCTTTCTAACAAGCTAGAAACGGCAAGGTCATGCAGCAGCTTTGATCCCTCAGAGGAGAGCAATGCCATAGAGGATGGCAATGTGAAGAATCCAGGACCATACACAGATTCATAGACCCAAGTTCAAGACAGCTACATTGAAGATGAGTTCTGTTGTATTTAAAAGTTGTATTTTGGGGATCCCTTTGTGTAATATTGTGACTTACAATGGGAAATATATGTTTGGTCTTCATCTCTGTTCCTGACACAGAGATCCTAAAACCTCAGTGATTTCCTAAGAGATAAAGGTGTCCTTTGTTATGTTAATGAGCCAACTTTTGGAAAGCCCCTCAGTGGGTCGTGGGACCCCTGGTTACTAGGAGAACCAATCATGTGACCAGAGCATGGAATCTGTCAGAGGTTGAGGTCAATCACTAGTGGCCAATGACTTAATCAATCTTGCCTTTGTAATGAAGCCTCCATAAAAACCCAACAGGACAGAGTTCAGAGAGCTTTGGGGTTGGTAAACACAAGCAGATTCAAGAAGAGTGGGCACCCAGAGAGCATGGAATCTCTCCATCCCTTTCTCTATATGTTGCCCTATGCATCTCTTCTACCTGGCTGATTCTGAGTCATATCCTTTTATAATAAACTGATAATGTAGTAAGTGAATGTTTTCCTGAATTCTGTGAGCTCTCCTGGCTAATTAATTGAACCCAAGGGAGGTCATGCAAACCTCAGTTCTATAGCCAGCTGGTTGGAAGCACAGGTGACAACCTAGACTTGTGATTGGTGTCTGAGGGGGGTGATGTGCAGTCTTGTAGGACCAAGGCCTTAACTTGTGGGATCTGACAGTACATAGTGTGAGAAGTGAGTTAATTACTTAATGGTGCTGAGAAAACACACATTGATCTATGTTATAGCAGCTTAGCATTTATCCTACCTAAAACAACATCCTATGATATCCATTAGGACTTTATTTAATCCTTTCAATAACTAAATTAAATTATATAACTATTTCAATAAAAAGATACTTCAAATACAATCTAAACCTCATTCCTATAGCACAGAAGCAGAAACATAATGCGAGGAAAAACTGACATGAGAGAAGCAAACACAAGTTTTGATTAAAATAAGTGGCAAGGGCCACTATTCTCAATGTAGGCAGTGAGAGAAGGGAAAGGAATACTAGGAAAATTAAGGCCAGTTTCCCCAGAAGTAATCTGTGCCTTCTCCATCATCAAGCCTTGAGCAGGCTTAGGTCTGCCACACCGTCCAGGGAAGAGTGGAAAGCTAAGGACTGACAGACCACCTGGCCTTATCTCCATCTATAAGAAGGATTCCAGACTCAGGAGGGACACAGATCTCCCCCACCACCAATCCCCAGCAACCACCCAAGATGGGGCTTGATAGCCGTGGGGGCCATTTTAGGAGGCATTGTACAAGACAGTTTGGCCATCTTCAGCTACTTCTCCTAATTCCCCTTCCCTGTGCAAACCGGGAGGGGGAGGGGAGCACAAGATTCAAGGAACTAAGTGAGAAAGGCAATACCATCTGTATTTGCAAAGAAAGGCAACTCTTTTGTATGTTTTTCATGTTGGGCTTCCCCCCTCTGGCTCTTCCTCTGCAGGTAGCCTCTTTCCCCTAGGGGACAAGCATGAGAGGATACAGATTGGAAACACATGTGCCAGAAACTCACCTCCCCTTGACCTACAGTGTGCCCACTGCCACTACTCTACATGGCCTCTCCCCCTAACTTCAATGTGTCTTGAAACATAAAAATGCTGTTTTGCCTGAGGCCAACTTGGAAGCAGAAGAAAATGAGTTTTTAAACTAATTTTCAGAAAACGATATTCATCATGTTAGCTTCCCATCTGGAATTATTTAAAAAAAAAAAACATACAATGGCAGGTTTTGCCTTCATCTCTATCGTTACATTTGACCCCTGCACTAAAGCAGAACAGAATCGAGTAAAATAACCCTGTATCCTTTTCCTTAGGAGGTGGTTGGGCAGCTTACCCCGCCGCCCCACCAAGAAGCACTTCCTTGAAGTATCCTTTAAGGCACTGTCAGTACAGAGACCCTGGATTTCCCTCCTCAGACCACACTCACTCATCAGCGTAAACACATCAAAGTGAAATTGTTTAGTAACTACTTTCACATGTATGGGCTGGAAAATCTCATAATTTAGCACCTAAGCTAAGCAGACTAGCAAACAAATCACCGTGATTAGCAGAAAGGATCTTAGACTTTAAATTTGGGCAGACCTAGCTCTGCACTGAAAAGCTGGTTCAACACAAGTAAGTCGATGCTCATCTCTGAACTCAAACTTCATTCTCTGCACAACAGAGATGATGACACTTTTTACATAAGGTCAGTGGGGAAATTAAATGGGATGACATATATAAACCCTAATGGCACAACACCTGGCAGGTACTCTGTAAAGGCAAGTTATCTTCTTCTATCTTTCCCCTTCCCCCTGAAGAAAGCTTAAATGTTAAATAGTTCCAGTTGGAAGTATCAGGGGGCAATACTGATTTTGTTCTTTATTCTTTTCTATATTTTCCCAAACCCAATAAGGAACAGGTATTACTTTCCCAAAGAAGAAAAAAAAAGTTATTTACAAAGATAGAAACATGTAATCTCTATAAAGAATCTACTTGTCTCTTCAGCCTAAATTCATGCATTTTATGTTTATTATTTCTTCCACAAACCAAACTTTAAATTTAAATCACCCTAACTTAGGGTAAATGTGTTTTTTTTCAATTGTCAATAAAGAAAAGACATTCATCATAACAATGATGAAAGCAAGCTCTTCTATTTGTTTTTACTCCATTATATAAAATAAATATAAGCAACATCTGTTACAATTAACTATAAATGCAGTACTTTTTTCACTGCAGAATGGAATGATGGTTTAGGGTATAGAATTGAACAAGCAGTTTGGAATTATTGATTATTCAATTATATCTAAGTGTGTTATGATATTTAAACATTTCACCATCTTAAAATATTTTTTTAATATTCTGATGAACTGTAGTAGTAGAGTTCCTAAACTATAGACATGTTCAGAAGTACTCTTTCCTGGAAGCCCAAAAACCTTAATACATATAAACTAGCATCCAGCATGAAAAGTAGGATTTCAGGACAGCACTGCAACTAGAGGACAAAAAGTATCTGACCTTTACTGGCATCATTGCCTGTGGTCTTACTACATTATAATGGGAATAGGATAAATTTGGTCAGAGTTTGATCCTGTTCTATTACCTACAGAATCTGTTTTCGTAAATACTACATCATGAGTGAGATGCTGATTGGAAATAATCTATACACTGTCATTAGTATTGGCATATTTCTGAGTATTTTTTTATTTTTAAAATATTTTATTTATTTATTCATGAGAGAGGGAGAGAGAGAGAGAAAGGCAGGCAGAGACACAGGCAGACGGAGAAGCAGGCTCCATGCAGGGAGACTGATGTGGGACTCGATCCCAGGACTCCACGATCACGCCCTGGGCCAAAGGCAGGCACTAAACCACTGACCCACCCAGGGATCCCTCTTTCTAAGTATCATCATAATTAACTGAAATTATTATCTCTCAGATATTACATTTTGTTGTCTTCTATTTTGAGGCAGCTTCATTATATTTCAATTTAATTTCTTTTAGATATCTCTTTAGGAAATTAAAATAAAAATGTACCAAAGCCAAACAAGATTTATACCAGTAATGCAAGGATAGTTCAATATAGGAAATAATATCATGAACCATTTCAATAGAACAAAAGGGAAAATTACACAATTATACCATGAATTCTGAAAATACACTTGATAACATTCAGCATCCATCACTGATAAAAACTTCTAATAATCATAGGACGAGAGATCACGTCCTAGCATATATACTGTTCACTACTACTGTGGCCCTGAGCCCTATGCTTTAGAGTCCATTCATACCCTTCCACTGCTGGACCATCCTCAGGGTACTCAGGACCATGGAATTTCCTGTTCAAATGTCCCCAAGCCTGGGGACATCTGGGATAGCATAGTCTCTTTCCTAGGTTCATCCTCCAATGGGCAAACTATCCACACACACAGTGTACACACCCCAGGTCCTGAAGAAGACCAAAGAGTGGCTGTTTACAAGAGGGTACAAACAGAGCTCAGGGGTTTAGCTGGGGTGGCCTAACACATGAGTTGAACATTAGGCCTCTCCATCTGGGTCAAAGCTAGGAAGGAGAACAGGCTGAAAGTGCTGAATTTCGCCAGACAGCTACATTTCAGCACAAACTCTGAAGAGTCCTGACATCCTGTATTTGAATCTAGCTTCCAGATCTTTCTAAAGGATGCTTTTCATGATAAGTAATTATTTTATTTAACAGGTTTTAGCTTAATTAATAACCATAAAATTTTTGCAGATTTATTACATAGGCTTCTGTCCCTGTTCTCATAGAAATCAGGGCAGACCAGTGTGGCATAGTGTAGTGTAATAGAGGATAATGTAATTTTGAGTCAAAAACCAGGATCATGCCCCACATCAGGCTCCCTGCTAAACAGGGAATCTGCTTCTCCTTTTGCCGGTCCCCACCACTCATACTCTCTTGCTTATGCCCTCTCTCTCAAGTAAATAAATAAAATATTTAAAAAACAAAAACAAAAACAGGATCATGCACAATGAAGTAAAACAAAAAACAATCCTTTTAAAGAAGCAGCAAAGTGACATTATCACTACTAATTAACATTGTTCTATATGGATTAGCTAAAAATTAGATCAGAGAAAGAAATTACATAGACAATTGATAAGGAAAAGCAAAATATCACTATTTGTACATAATATAAACATCTAACTAGAAAACCTAAAGGAATCAAAAAAAGTAGAAAAAAATTTAAAGTTTAAGTTGACTTGTAACAAAAGCAATATACAAAAATCAGTAGCTTCAGCCAATTAATAAATATAAGAAAAAAATATATTTGTAACTGTGACAAAATGTAAAACATATAGACATAGGTGTAATTTTTAAATTTACAACATCTCAAAATTTTGTTTTTAGGTAAGTAAATAACGTTAAAAAATGGTTATGACAATCATGAAAAAGAATAATAATTTTAAAAATTGACTCACTAGATATTATTATCTTTTATAAAGCCACAGTAATTAACATAGCAAGATCTTTCTCCATGTAAAAACAGGGCAATGAAACAAAAGAGGGTATCCAGAAATGAACCAAAATGGATAAAGAAATTTCATGCATAATAAAGGAGTCATTTCAAATCAAAGGAGAAATAATAGATTTTCCAAACAATGATTTTGGAATATCCTATTGCAACAGCTATTTGGGGGAGTGGGCTTAAATGTAGTCTCTCTATAGACTCCTAACTTTAAAGTATATCCCAGAGAAATGAAATATGTTGAAGTCTAAAATTAAGCCATAATAATAAAAATACTAGAGAAAACATAGGAATTCTTGTATGAGCTTGGAGTAGAAAGGTCTTGTCTTGTCTTTTCTTTTCTTTTCCTTTCTTTTCTTTTCTCCTTTTTCAAGTAGGCTCCATGCCCAGCATGGAGCCCAATGCAGGCCTCAAACTCACAGCCATGAGATCAAGACTGAGCCAAGATCAAGAGTCTGACACTTAACCAACCGAGCCACCCAGGTGTCCCTAGGAAAGTCTTTCTAAGCAAGACACAAAGGCTCCATGCATAAAAGAAAAGAATAAAAATTCTCCTTACATAAAAAAAATAAAATTTAGCACAGGAAAAAAATAATAAAGTCAATCACATACATATAATTTAATAAGATTTTTTAAAAATGAAAACACAGATGCAACACAAATGACAAGGGGTTAATCTCTTTAATATATAAACTTATATACTGATGGGGCTCTTGGTTTCAGCTCAGATCATGATCTCATGGGTCTTAGGATCAAGCCCTGTGTGGGGCTCCCTGCTCAGCACTCTCTCCCTATGCCCCTCCCTCAGTTTCCATGTGCACATGTGCATGTGTGCACTCTCTCTTTCTAAAATAATACATATATATAAACACATACATATATACATAATATATATAATACATATATAAACACATAAATTAATAAGAAAAATAACAATTTAATAGAAAAATTAAAAAGGGAAAAGAATATGCAAAGAATATTCACAGAAAAATATGAAAAGATAGCTCAATCATAAAAATAAATAAATACAACTGTAATGAAATAAAAATATTTAGTCTTCCATACCAGCAGATCCAGATTCAATAATAAACCAGTGACACATGTAGAGTGTACATTGGCTCTCTCTCTCATTGAGCCCACAATTCCAGCTCTAGAAATTCACCTTGAAAATATTCTTGTCACATGACCATGAAAACCTATGTAAAAGTGTATTCAGTGTGCCATTAGTAGTAGTAGCAAAAGATAAAAACAGCCTTAGTGCCCATCATCACAGAATGGTTAAGTAAATATTGATACTTTTATCCAACTGAATACAATATGGCCATTTTTTAGAATGGCAAGTCAAAATGTATGAATATAAAACTAAACATCTTTAGGATATGTTGTAGTTGAAAAATGAGCAAAGAGCATTTTGAGCTATATACATAGGATGTTTCCTTATGTAGTGTGTGTGTGTGTGTGTGTGTGTGTGTGTAAGGGTTAGATAGTCGTGTATATTTTTACATAGAACATGTCTAGTTCCTAAGGAACTCACAATTATCATCCTGGGGGAAGAGTGAGAGACTAAGGTCAGAGACGAAAGAAGGCTCTTTTCTTCCTATTCTTTTGTCTATTGGTTTTCTTATTACACGTGCATATTCCTCATTCAAAAAAATTAAAATAGACATTTTTAAACATTTTCATGTCAAAAACAAAAGTATCAAAAGAAAAAAATGGGTAATTCAGACTTCAACAAAATTAAAAACTTTTGTGCTACAAATGATCTGATCAAAAAGCAAGAAGATAATCCACAAAACAGAAGAAAAATTTTTCAGATCACATATCTGATAAGGGACTTGTATCTAGAATATACAAAAAGTTCTTACAACTTAATAATAAAAAGATAAATAGCCCAATGGAAATAACAGGCAAAGAACCTAAACAGATATTTCTCCAAAGAAGTTATATAAATGACCAGTAAGTACATGAAAAGATGCTTAACATCATTAGTCATCATGGAAAGACAAATCACAAACACAAAAGGAGATATCATTTCACATCTGCTAGGATGGCTATGATCAAAAAGACAAATAATAACAAGTGTTGGCAAGTATGTAGAGAAGTGAACCCTCATAAATTGTTTGTGAGAATGTAAGTTGGTCTATCACTTTGGAAATAGTTCAGCAATTCTTCAAAATATTAAACATAGAGTTACCATAGAACCCAGGAATTCTACCCTTAGGTTCATTTCTAAGAAAAATTAAAATATACACCTGCATAAAACCTTGTACATGAATTGTTTTCATAGCATATTAACAATAGCCACTAAGTGGGAACACCTCAAATATCCATCAATTGATGAATAGGTAAATAAATTGTGGTATAATACAATGAATATTACCTAGGAATAAAAAGGAATGAATTAATGATACATGCTACAACATGGATGAACCACAAATACATGCTACTTGAAAGAAGTCTGTCACTAAACTCATTAATGTGAAATGTGCAGAATATATAAATCTATAAAGAAGTTAGATTAGTGGTTGCCAGGGCTGGAGGAGGGACTTGGGGGACAGGAAATGAGATGAGATTGCTAATGGGTCTGTGGTTTCTTTTTGGGATGATGAAAATATTCTAAAATTAGATTACACAGATCATTGCACAACTTCATGAATATGATTTAAAAAAAAAGGGCAGCCTGACTGGCTCAGCAGTTTAGCACTGCCTTCAGCCCAGGGCCTGATCCTGGAGACCTGGGATTGAGTCCCACGTCGGGCTCCCTGCATGGAGCCTGCTTCTCCCTCTGCCTGTGTCTCTGCCTCTCTCTCTCTCTCTCTCTCTCTCTCTCTCTGTATCTCTCATGAATAAATAAATAAAATCTTTTTTAAAAATTGACTTGTACATTTTAAATGGGTGAATTTTATAGTATGTGACATATCTCCAAAAAGCAGTTTAAAAAAAAAAAGCATCAAGGCTGGAAGGATCCTTAGAAGTCATCTGGTCCAACTCCTCCTTTTGCAAATCTAAAAGCTCAAGTCCAGAGAGGTTATCAGATGACCTTCCTAGGGGGCACAGATGTTCAGGGGCACATCAAAATCTAGAAGCCAAGTCTCCCATGCTTTGGAATGGAGGCCTGTCCTAGACAGGGGATGAAGCCTCTGTGTGCCAGCCCACAAGAGGGCCCTTTCAACGCTTCTTTACTTGTAGGGGAAAGCTCATCCTGCTGGGATAACCGGGCAATCCCTGTACCTGAGCTAAATGCTACTGAAAAGAGCTACTCATCAGTCATTCAGCAAATATTTGTTGGAGCCCTTCATGAGCCAGGCAGTTTGAAAGACTAGGAAGGCAACAGTGAGCAAGACATAATGTTTCCTTTCTTTAGGGATCTTGGATGTTAGTGATGACAATAGCTATCTTTAAAATTAATACATTACATATTGCACACTTTACATGGAACGTCTCTTGTTATCTCCACAACTATGGGTACTTCCTTATGGATACTCCTATTACAAGTAACATATGAGTACTCTTATTGTACCTATTCTACTGATGGAAACACTGAGCCTCACGGAAACTTAGAGACTAGTCACAGAGCTGATAAGCAGTGTAGTCAGGTTTCAATCATGACACTCCAATCCCAGAACTATGCTTTGGGCCCCTGTGCTGGTCTGTTGGTTATCCAGAAAGTAAATAAACAGCAACAGCCAATTGACATTACAGTTAGTGACTAGCAGATTTCTGAGAGACATGTTTAGAGGGGTGCTTAGATGTTAGATGAGGTGATCAGTCTCTATGAGGAGATGCTGTTTAAGCTGAAAACTGAAGAATGAGGATCCACCCTGAAAGCAGGAAGAGAAGGGTGTGGTGTTGCGGGTTGTAAGGCTGGAGAGCAGGGGGAGGGGGCACACCCAGGGGTAAGGGACTGAACAAGCATGTCCAGATGGACCATAAAAATGAGTTTGGGTTTCATTCTAAATGTGAGAGGATACCACTGGATGGTTTTAAGCAAGGTGATGTATGGAACAATGAGTAGAAACCAATTCAAAATGTGTACTGGAAGCAGAACCAAGGAAAGGAAGAATGGATGTCTCCTGAGACCCTGGGCTAGTGCTTTGTGTCAGGTCATGATGTCCCCATGCATTGACCATGTCTTGTATTTCTTATATTGTGACATCTGGGGCCTTGCTGATGCAGCCCTGGAGAGACTGCCTATCCCAGGGTTAGCCAATTCCTAAAGATAGTAGAAAATTAATCCATGAGTGTGCTTTTCTTTTCTTTTCTTTTGCTTTTTTTTTTTTTTTGAGTGTGATTTTCAAATACAAACCAACTAAAAAACAAACAAACAAACAAACAAACAAACTGATCCACAGCCTACACCCCAACCACTTCTTTTATTGATTCTTGTACTCCAGGTCACTATCCACCTGCTCTAAGCACTCCAGAGCTAGTTACTAACAGCTAGGGACAGTCCCCAATCCTCAGAGCTTGCATAGATTCAAACTAGCCAGTCCTAGGCCTGCTCTCCCTTCTTTGCCTGTTCCTTCCCATGAAAGCCGCAACAAAGACTCCTGCCCACGGGTCCTCTCTCTCTATCTGCCTCCCAATTGACCCTAGTGCTTCCCTATGTGTGCCTCCAAGTCACGGTGTGGCCTTTTTCCTCGGAAACCATGAGTAACAAAACATCTCTTCAATGACGGTTGTCTCTGGTCTATTGACCTACCTATACCCCAGATTTTCTATTCAGGCACTCTTATTTTAAAACAGCGCACTCAATCAGAATTTCACTTCTTGGGAAATAGAAAAGAGAAACACCATGGGAGGCACACACAGAAGAGTGAGGGTGGCTAAGCATGAGAGCAGAGTCCTTGTTGCACTTTTATGAAGATCTCTTCTGGCTTGAGATCAAGTGGGCCCCTGAAAGAACCACAAGATTCAAGACAAGTCCCCTCTTTTTTCCTTCCGAGCCCCCAGCCCTATTATTTTCCCTGGTATCCCCCAGGCTGAGAACCAGAGCTGGGCTCTCTCCACTGTCCCTACCACATGAGGCAGAAGGAAGTCCATCTGCTCCAGGCTGGGAATGAGGCTCCAGATTATGTGCCCATAGCTCCCCACAAGCTGCACTTGGACACTCAGTGCTATTGATATCACAGATATTATTTTAACAATAGCTTCCAAGATAATTAAGCCAGTGAACATCTCTGCCTGGGGAACCATAGGCAGGGTCGGTGAGAGGGTGGGACAGGGGTGACTGAACATATCCACACTATTAAAAGAGGTGAGAATTAGCAAAGGCACTTAGAGGGATTTCCAAGAGTTGTTAAAGGTGATCAGAGCCTTTTCTTCCTCAATAAGACCTTAATTGTGCTGAGAGTTACCACAATTAAGCAGTGGGTAGCAAATAAAATGCCCTGGCTCTTTGCAAAGTGAAGCAAGGAAATTGTGAAAACTGGGTTTCAAAAAGCAAGATTGTCAAACTCCTGCCAGGAAAGTTCCCAGAGCACCAGATTCGGAGGCAGCGCAAGTACAGAGATAAACACACCCCACTGCACCCACTTTTCAGTCCTGGAAGCTAAGATAGGAAAGGTCCAGGAGACACCCTAGCCAAGGCTTTCAATGTACCAATGGGAACAACGGGGACCAAGAGGTGATGGGAACAACGGGGACCAAGAGGTGATGTGACATGGCTGAGGTCACACAGCAAGGGAGTGGCAGGGTCCTTACAAACACCCATACTGTGGCCTGTTCCCAGAAGGGTGGGCATTTTTGAAGGGAGCACTTATGACCTTGGAGCTCCTTCCTCTCTCACCCCAAACCACATGCTCCAATTCCCAGGCCCTCACCCCACTCCCATGGCCCAGACAAGCCAGGCTTCTACTTAGCCTTCATGATGCAGACAGGCAGCCCTCTCCTGGGAAGCCGGGGACACATGGCCAATGCCCCGGGGCTTCCGTAGCACTCTGGGCTCTCAGTGTCATCACCAACTCTTCACTAGTCCCTACAGTGCCTACCTAGTCCCTAGGCTGCTCAGAGAGCTGACTTTGACTTTGTTAATTTTGTATTCACGGTCCTATTTCCCACTGTCTACTTTATAATGTGCCATCTGAATTATCTGACAAACCAACTTTTATTAACAGATTAGTGAATTACAGTGATCAATTTAATTCCTTGGGGCAGCCTGGGTGGCTCAGCAGTTTAACGCCTCCTTCGGCCTGGTGCGTGATCCTGGAGACCCGGAATCAAGCCCCACGTCGGGCTCCCTGCATGGAGCCTGCTTCTCCCTCTGCCTGTGTCTCTGCCTTTCTCTCTATGTGTCTCCCATGAATAAATAAATACAATCTTAAAAAAAAAATAAAGAACTCCATAGAGTCTGAAAGTCAACTATGCAACCCAGTCATGTCTGCATTTGAGAGTTAAACTGTTCTTTGAGTTTTCTCTAAGCACACTCTCAAGAGATTGATGAATAATCCTGAATACCATCAAGTCACCTTTTTAAAAAAAAATTAATTCCTCAGTAAACTTTAAAAGGAAAAAAATATATGCCTAAACCACCACAAGGTGCCTGGGACAGACCCCTATGGAAGAAATACCAGGACCAGCAGGCCTTGCACCCCCTCAAATGAACCCTTTCCTCCCTGGAAATAGAGGAAGTCTCATTCCTTAATCCAGAGAAAACAGTTATATGTAGAATCCAAAGTGTGTATTTTTCCAGTGCTTATCTGATCTAACAGAACTGAACTTATTGTAGCTTAAAGATGGGCTTTCTATTATATATGCTAAGAAACAAAATTCAACTGAATAAATTTTGAAGATTTTATTGGCTTTATTCAATGATTCATGAATTGGGCATCACCCAGGCTAGCAGATAGAAAGGTGCTCCAAGGAGCTATACAAAATGAAAGACTTTTACAAGCAGAGGAAGCAAGAACAAGGAAGCTATACTAGACAAAAAACATGTTGATTATTTCAAAGTTACTTTCCTTTAGGGGATGGCAGGGTCTATCAGGCAGATTGCCTCACTCGTGCTCACCAGGTAGTTCCCGATTGACTGGTTTAAGATTCCATTTCTGGAAAAACCAACTGAGAAGTCTCAGTTTGGTGAGTTGGGGCTTAGCATAAGTGACTCCATTTTGGGCCTGTTGTCTTGTTTTTGACACATAACACAAAATATTCATCCTTGTCAGGTAATGTCAGTACAGTGGAAAATGTTAGGGAAAACACTGTCAGATTTGACTATTGACCCAATGTTGGCATATTTACTTCTTGAACCCTGAATTGTTCTCTGGGTGTCTTTTTCTAAATTAAAAAAAAAACATGTTTTTAAAACAATTTATCATGACAAAGGTTATTATACTGATTCTGCCAAAAAATTAAACACCTAGTCTTTAGTACACATTTTAAAGAAACTACATCTCTTCCTTCATGGTGCACAGCAACACACCATGTAGTCTCTGAAAGCACAGCCCTCCTGCATTTAATTCTTGGGCTCTGTTCCATTAAGAAAATATTAACACCATAACCACAAAGAACTGAAAACTTGAAAGGAGCCTTAGCACCCTGGACAATATTTGCCTTCATTTCTAATCAACTTCTCCTATTTGCTTAAAATGAAAAGGGAACACCAACTCTCCATAAACAGTGAATATTGAGAGCTCACTTTCCCCATTTTTCTTTTATTTCTGAAACATTTAAAGCAGGGCCTATATTTCTCCTTAGGAGAGAACACTTAAAAGCTGGAGAATGACACTTTGTCCTGGTTACTGCAGAGGTCATTCTTCCCTCTGCACTCCTCTTCACAAGAGCCTTTTGTTACTGCCATCTCTGCTGTTACCTTTAGAGACCAGAGAATGCACAGATTCCAAAGGCAGGTGGTGCCTTATCTAAATGAAGATGCAACGTATGTTCTTCCTGAAAGACAAGGACAATTCCTGAAGCATCCACATGGCCCATCTCTCCTGAGGGGCAGAAGACAATTAACACTTTGCACAGATGTGACAGAAACAAACCTGAGCTGGTTGATGCTGCCTGTGTGGGGACAGGTGAGTGCAAATAGTCACTCGCCATGCGAGGACCACCCACAGACCTACATTTCACCTGTCCCACTATAGAGATTGACCACAGCACCACAGGACTGGGGTTAATTATACTTACATCGACTCAAAAGAAGGAAAGAGTAGCAAGCATATTAAGAGATTAAAATTCACCCTTCTCTTACCCTCAGACATATAGCTTCCATAAAAAGCAGCATGGGGTTGTTTTAAAAGTCTGGATCTGAGACTTTGCAAGGTCAGGTTTGATTCCTAGCTCTTCTGCTTGCTGGCTACATGATGTGGACAAGGTGCCTCCCTTCCCCAAATTTCTATTTCCTCATCTCTAAAGGGAGCATACCTGTCCCACTTAGTTCACAGGATTGTTGAGGTGTTCAAATGGAACAAGGATATGAAACACCTTCCCCTAGTAGCCTCCACAAATGATTGTCATTGCTATATAGCCTCCTAATGCTAGATCTTTCTGGATGAGGTCCAGTTGCTGCCAAATGCTTTTAATGCCCAGGCATGGATAGAGTGACTACAAATGTAAGGCTCAGGAAATCTTGCCCTAAAGGAAAGTGGTCAAGAAATAATTGAAGTTCCCCCATCCTCTTACTTGGTGGGAAGTCTTGAGCATGTAACACAACTTCTTAATTTCTTTGAAAACCCCCTGATGAGTCCAACAGAGGACTGAAGAGAATGACCTAGGGTCTAGTCCACACTAATTTCCACCCTGGAGGCCAAGGCTAAAAGCACCAAATCCAACTCGCATACACAAATCCATCTTTACATACCACACCTCGACAACCTGCAGATTGAAAGTGAATTTCTGGGGTCCCTTCTTTGTACCCTCTTCTCTGGATTGCACCTGAATGTTGAATCCCTCTGATGAGTCCTAGAGAGGTCCAGCAACCTTGTGGAAAGCCCCAGAATTGTGGGTCTGGAAGAAACTTCAAACATCAACTCCAGTTGGCAGATATCCTTCCATAGCTTCCCACTGCCCTCCAACAGAGGTCAAAATGCTAACCACACCGTGTGCAACCCCTCCACCTGGCATACATTTTCCTTCATGTTCCATAATCCAGTCCCAACCTTTTGTTGCTGCAGAACCTCCAAAAAAGCTGTTTATCTGTCTGCAGTGCCCCTCAATTCCATCTCACCCCCATGTCTTCCCGACTAGCTCCTCTTCCTCCTTCAATTTCAACCTAAACTTCCTTATCTTCTATTTCAACCTAAACACCTTTCCTCAAAAGCATCCCCCGACTCCTCAAACTTGGTCACATATTTGCATAGCACCATACACTTCCCACCTAAAATGTATTTTTTTAGTCTCACTATCCTATAAAATCCAAAAGGACATGAACTGTATCTGATCTACTCCCATCGTCTCCCATTTCTTAGCACAAATATTGGCACTAACTGAACACTACACAAATGATTGTTAAAATAGTTTGACAACTATTTGGTCTACCTTCCTCATGTTACAGAGGAATGTGAGAGGGACCCAGACAGATGAAGAAATTCACCCAAAGCCATCATACATCTTAGGGTGCAGCCAAGAATTAGAACCCAGCTCCCCCAATGACCAGTCCCAGGGTCCTTCCCCTGCCACCCTCCTCCTTTCTGCCTGTACTTAACTCCTATTTGTCACAATCTGGGCACTTAAACAAGATTGATTCCAGACATGGATCATGATTTAATTTAGATTGTCTGACATCCACCTTCTCCATTCTGTATGAGGGTGAACTGGGAAGACTGCTATTTCACAGTCTCTTAGGAACATGCTGGGATTCTGATTTGAACATCACACAGCTGAACACATAGCAAGCATGTAGGAGCACACACTACCCCCACTGCTTTGTTCAGTGCCTTAGAAAAGTTAATGCTACATGACAATATCCTTTTGGTGTAACTGTTGAAATGGCCTTCTTTCCCCAGTGAGGAAACATCCCAAATGAGTGCAAGGTTCCCTCCAGTGGTGTCATTTTCAATGAAGCTTGCCCGTGTCATTTGCAGTTAGAGGTTCATTGGTCAGAAGTGTTTTCTAGAGATGCGTGCAATGGAAACCATTAGAGAGATACTCAGAGCCGCCAGCTAGCCCAAAAGTTTAATCCACTATATTAGCTGTAATGATGCTAGGCAGCTGCTAAAGGAGAGGAGAGTAAGAAAGCAAGAGTGCCAGCCTTGTACCAACACCCTCACATGAGGTTTTTAACAAAAGCCCCAGTGCCACCTGTAATATAATTATAGCATTAATAATCTCTTCCAGATTACCAAAAACACCTTTCAAATCCTTTAGATAATGAAAGGATCTAAAAGGACTATTCACTAAGCCTGTATGCCTCCACTGTAAGTTACTAAAGTGGAATTTTGTCACCACTTTTTATTTTTGCTTGGAATGGGCTGGGGGAGCTCATCACTCTTGGGATAACTTTCAGGATCATTTCTCAGCTGGACAGTTTCAGGCATGAATCCCAGGGAATGGTGACATTCTTCTTCAGATGGAATGGGTAGTATAGGAATTCTCATCTCTACAACCAAAGTCATCAAAAATAAATTAGGACTTAAAAAAAAATAAAGACGGTCATTATCAAGGGCCCCAGCTTCACACTTGTTCATCTGATGAGTTATAGCGTGTCATCTGTACCAGCAACTCTGTGTTAGAAACAGCCAATGCAATATCTACAGTACAAATTACAGTCTTTGATCCCAACTCGCCCGTTAGAACGGAAAACTAGGCTTGCTCTTTATATTTTATATCTCCAAATGTTTCTGAGTGAAGAGATGAGAAAGTGTATTGAATCCTTTGGTTCTCTCTTTATCCATCTCTAAATGGGATCTTAGGACTTGGTGTGCTTACCTCGCCTTTTATCCAGCCTGCAGTGTGACTCATCTGCAAGCACAAATTACCTCGCTAAAGTATTCTTAGGAGAAATAATTAGCCACATGCCCCTCCTCCGCACACTCTCCTGCATTCCTCGGGAGGCCCGGATGCCTGACATAAATCATTTAGTCCTGAGCCCTCGCACACACCTTTCCCACTGGATTCCATAATTGGCAAAGTAGTTGCCAACTGGGTTTAAAGTGATTTGAAATTGTTTTCCATCCAGTCTTGCTGATAGCAAAAGGTTTCCCCTTTACCTCAAGCATGAGTTACAGTAACATGATTGAGTGTAACCAGTTATTCAGTTCAAGCTGTGATTCTGATACAGTATAGACAATATGAATTCCCCAGAGCTCAGTGAGGCCATCTCAATGGTCCGTTTAAGTCCAATTCAATTAGACTCACTATGGTTCTTAGACTTTCTTAGGTATGTGTGCAGCAGCCCTCAGGGTTGAATGTGAGACTGGTATTCATCTAGGACTTTTAAATTAGGTCTCAGGTGTCATCATTCTAAATGAATTATTACAGTGGTGTGTTCACATTGCTGTAGTTGAAGTTATGTTAGCATCTCCTCTCAACCATTTTAATCCACGGTGGAACAGAACTTGTCATGTAAGGTCTCTGCCGGAGAGTGACTTTTTCCTTGAAACCGTTTTTTAAAATAATTGGTCTACCAAGTAAACACTATGATATGCATTTTTTGATGGCATGGGGAAAGATCACCTTAATTTATTTGGGGTCTTTGTTTGTATGTTTGTTTTACTTTGAGCACATGAAAAAATAGCTATCTTAATATTGAATTTTCTCTCACTTAACAGTTTGAGTCTTCAATGCATCCCTATTCGGAGGTGGTGGGGATGAAGACAGGTCAGACCTAAAGGTTATTATATTGATAAGCTTTCCTTTTTCAAAATTTCCTGTTGTCTGCCTCTATAATCTCTCCTTCTCTAGCCTCAACCAACATTTTCTCCTTTCTTTTAATTTCCCAGGTTTTATATGAGCCCCAGTCATGACATCAGCAAGCATGTGGGAACATCGTCAGTGTGTAGCTATTTCAGACACATTAAAAAGTACATGCCCATTCCCCTGTGCTGGAGTTGCCTAACAAACCATAGCTTAGTATAGTGACGGTGACATTAACATCATAGTGGAGGAATCAGCCAGCCTTGTGGCGAGAGCACCCTACGCATGTATCATCAATAACAAATCACATGCTGGGGAGAAAATAAAATAATTACAGGACCTACTTTTCTTTATTCAGGCGGTGTTCCAAGTGCCCACAAACCAAAGGGTTGCAGTAATCAGCCTCACTCTGATAATGTATGCAAGAGAGAGTTTAAAACAAGAGAGCCATGAAATTCAGAACAAAGTGACAACAGGTGAGCAGATTAAATGGGACACTAATTGGGTAGTTTATAAATCCGAAACGCAGGATGTGAGCATACTCAGGGTGTGTTATTTGTTCCCAGTGAAATAAAAGCTGAACTGGCAAATTGACCAATATCTCTATATACAGTGTCTGTGATGATCCCTGTGGCTTTGGTCTCTGAAGCATAAAAAGGAGGGGATATTTTGCAGTCATATGGTAAATTTGAGTGATATGCCCAAACTGTTAAGTTCCAGTCCTCCAACTACTAAGGACACCTAAAATATTCAAGGAGAGTATCATGTTCTATTCATACACAAAGGTAAGTTTATTTTTAGCCATCGCTATGAAATCTTAAGCAAAACCATTATAGCCCTCAGAGTTTACCTATTAAATACATGCATGCTGGAGCAAGCAGTGGAAGTATTCCCCAGTTGCCTGAAGTGACCGAAAAAGTGGAGGAAAACGCTACGTGATTTTAGTGTTGAAAATTAGCTGCTGCTGGGATGCCTGGGTGGCTCAGTGGTTGAACGTCTGCCTTCAGCCCAGGGCCTGATCCTGGGGTCCGGGATCAAGTCCCACATCGGGCTCCCTGCAGGGAGCCTGCTTCTCCCTCTGCCTGTGTCTCTGCCTCTCTCTGTGTGTCTCTCATGAATAAATAAATAAATAAATGTTTAAAAGAAATTAGCTGCTGCTGATTTAAGTGGATGCTCTGGCTGTTTTTATTTCACAAATACATTGTTTCCAGAGCTATATACATTAAGGATAATATTCAGCAAGCTGAACTTCTTGCCTATTTGGATTTTAGCTTTCCCCCAGGTCTTTGCACGGTCTCCTCATCATTGACATCAATGATCTCAGCTCAGGTATCCCCAGATACTCTTTTCCTGACCACTCTGGCCAGTTCTGTCCGCTTCCTGCTGTCACACTTTGTCCCATTACCCTCCTTCACATTCTTTGTGAACTGATTACCTGAAACAACCTGTTTATTTATTTGCTGATATGGATACTGTCTCTTTCCCTATTAAAATTTGGGCAAGAAATTTGTCTCTTTTACTTCAGTGTCCTCAATGCCTAGTTTGTGCTTCACTCACAACAGTAAGTGGAAGGAAGGAAGGAAGGAAGGAAGGAAGGAAGGAAGGAAGGAAGGGTCTACACACACACACACTCAAAAGGTGATAAGAATACAAGTCAAATTATTCTGACATATAAATTTATCTATGTTTTACATATATGAAATATGGATCTATTATTCCTTAAGGGAAGAAGCATGGGCCTATTCCTAAAAGGAAGAGGGTACTATCACATATTATCAGGAAATGTATAAATAATATAATATAAAATAATATCTAGGCTAGTCAAAGAACAAAAGGACCAATATGGACCACTCAGTGAGGCAGAACAGTGAATTCCTAGGCTATCACCATGGTATACATAGTGTTGGGATCTGGCTGGGTATCCATAAGTAGCTAAAATTGAGTGCCCAGTAGACACCACGAACATATAAGAAGTCAGTCCTGTGAGGATTTCTAATTCCAGCATTATAGAAAACTAGATATTTCAGAATAGAACCCTGAAAATGCCAAGTAAATTATAGAAGAATTTTTAATTGTAAAATATACAACACAAAACATCATTAACCATTTTCAAGTATACAGTTAGGTGGAATTAAGTGCATTTACATTGTTTTGATGTAACCATCACCACCATCCATCTCTAGAACTTTTTCTTCATCCCAGACTAAAATTTTATATCATTACACTCTCCATCCCACTCTCCCCCCAGCCTGCAGTAACCACTATTCCACTCTCTGTCTCTATGAATTTGACTACTCTAGGTAACTCAAATAAGTGGAATTATGCAATATTTGTCCTTTGGGTGACTATCTGATTTTAGTTAGTATAATGTCTTCAAGTTTGTTCCACATTGTAGCACATGTCAAAATCTCCTTCCTTTTTAAGATTCAGTAATATTCCATTACATTATTCATCACATTTTGTTCACTCATTCACTATTGGTAGACATTTGCTATTCCACCTCTTGGCTATTGTGGAAATGCTGCTATAAACATGGATGTGCAAATATCTGTTGAAGTTTCTACTTTTAATTCTTTTGAGTACATACCCAGAATCCTTAGGTCATATGGCAGTTATATTTGTAATTCTTTGAGGAATTGCTGTAGAATTTCCCATAGCAACTGCCCCATTTTACATTATCACCAACAATGCACAAGATCCCAATTTCTCCACAACCTCAAAACTTACTGTTTTCTGGTTGTTGTTTTCTAATAATTGCTAACTTAATGGATGAAAAGGGATATCTCATCATAGTTTTGATATGCGTTTCCCTGATGACTAGTAATGTTGAACACCTTTTCATGTGCTTTCTGGTCATTTGTATATCTTCTTTAGAGAATTTTTAAGTTCCTTGCCCATTTTTAGTCAGGTTGTTTGCTTTCTTGTTGAATCATACAAGTTCTTCATATATTTTTAAAATATATTGTAGAAATGCATATGTATACACATATATTTATAATATATATCATATATTTTTATAAATTATCAGATATATGATTCGCAAACATGACTCCCATTCTGTGGTTGCCTTTTCACTTTATTGATAGTGTCCTTTGATGCAGAGAAGTTTTTAATTTTTATGTAGCAAAAAACATTTTTAAAATGTATGGGTATGTTGGTGAGGAAGAAGGGAAAGTCCTTAGAGCCAAAGACGATGAGAAATCTCAGACTCAATCAGAGAAAGACAATTATCATATGATTTTACTCATATGTGGAGTTTAAGAAACAAAACAGGAGCATAAGGGAAAGGAAGGAAAAATAAAACAAGATAAAATCAGAGAGGGAGACAAACTATGAGACTCTTAATCATAGGAAATAAACTAAGGGTTGCTAGAGGGGAGGAGAGTGATGGTAAAGGGAGTAATGAGCATGGGTGTTATACAAGACTGATGAATCATTGAACTCTACCTCAGAAACCAATAATATACTATATGTTAATTAATTGAATTTAAATTTTAAAAAATTTCTTTAAAAAAGGAATGCATTGAATGTATGAGTAAATTTAAAGAAAACAGACATTCTGTATAATTGCAGAGAGTATTTTAGGCTACTTTGACAGAAACCATGGAAACCTATATTCAATCTTTGTTATTCATTCAAAAATGCTTATGTGGGGATCCCTGGGTGGCGCAGCGGTTTAGCGCCTGCCTTTGGCCCAGGGCGCGATCCTGGAGACCTGTGATCGAATCCCATGTCGGGCTCCCTGTGCATGGAGCCTGCTTCTCCCTCTGCCTGTGTCTTTGCCTCTCTCTCTCTCTGTGACTATCATAAATAATAAAATAAAATAAAAAAATTAGAGGTGCGTGGTGGGTTTTTTTAAAAAAAATAATAATAAAGTGCTTATGTGGATATTATTGTGGCAATTATTGCACAATATATGTAAGTTGCCACTATGTTGTACAGTTTAAACGGATACAGTGCAACATATCAATTAGATCTCAATAAAACTGGATAATTAATTTAAAAAAGAAAGAAATCTCAGACTTAGAAGATAACCAAGTTTGAGACCATCATTTGCCTAGGGGTTATATGCTTAGATCTTAAGTCTTACCCACCTATAGGTGGCAGGAAAGGAAAAAATCCTGAGCCCAAGTAAAGCAGGGGTTATATCTTAAAGTTGAGACTCCCGGGGTGCCTGGGTGGCTGAGTTGGTTGCATTTGGCTCTTGGTTTCAGCTCGTGTTATGATCTCAGGGTCCTGGCATTGAGCCCTGCGTCCGGCTCTGAACTGGACTTGAGAATTCTCTCCCTCACCGCCTGCCCCTCCCCGATTGTGCTCTCTCTCACTCTTGCTCTTTCTCTCTAAAATGGATAAATAATTTTTTTTTAGGTTGAGACTCCCCAAAAGTGACACCCTCAAGAGGTGTATTTTTTAAAAAGGTTTCTGAGAGGGAGATGGTAGGGATACTTGCATGTCTCAGTCTTGTCTCTGGTTAGAGCATAAAAAAGATTCTCCCTCAGTAATTATTAACCATAAGCCCATTTTCATGCATGTTCAGGGCCAGAATTCATTACTGCTGGAGCCCAAGAAAACTCAAGCCAAAAATTTATTTTGAAGTGGTCTTGATTGAAGAATCCACAAATTCAAAATTGCAAAACACAGTTTAGACCTTAAAGAACAAATAAAATTATAAAGAACATGAGTTCACCATCACAATATAAATGAGAAAACTACCATAACCAGGAATCAGCAGAAATGGCAAATCGTAGATATTGGAATCACAAACCTGAAGATTTTGAAATAGTAATATAGTGACTAGAAACTAAATATGTTTCCATGTTTAAAGAAATATTCATAATGTTTCCAAAATTATGATGAGAACTAATATAGTATCAAAGATCCCCAACATGCTCAGGAAAGAACTAAATAGAGCTTCTAAAATGTAAAATTGAAACCGAAGAGGGGAAAGGTCAATAGATAAATAGAACCAATGAAGAAAGCATATGGAAACATAAAGAGCAAGATGAATAAATTTCCAAGAAAGTGGCACAGAATGAAACAACAAGGAAAACATGAGAGGGGTCAGAGGACATGGAGGATAGAATGAGTTCTAAAATCCAATCAGAGTTCCCTCAAAATCCAAATCAGAGAAAATGAGGGAGAAGCAAGTATCCAGAACTGGGAAATATCTACCACCCTTCAGATTCAAGAAGCCCAGTAAATGTCAAGAAAAATAAATACAAATAAAATTCACTAATCACCATTTCTACACACCAATAATGAAACAGCACAAAGAGAAATTAAGAAAACAATCCCATTTGCAAATGCACCAAAAATAATAAGATACCTTGGAATAAACCTAAACAAAGAGCTGAAAGATCTGTACTCTGAAAATTACAAAACACTGATGAAATAAACTAAAGATGACACAAAAAAATGGAAAGACATTCCATGCTCATGGATTGGAAGAACAAATATGATTAAAATCTCCATACTGCCCAAAGCAGTCTACAGATTCAATGCGATACCAATCAAAATACACCAGCATTTTTCACAGAGCTAGAACAAACAACCCTAAGTTTTCTGTGGAACTACAAAAGACCCCAAGTAGCCAAAGCAACCTTGAAAAAGAAAAGCAAAGCTGGAGATATCATAATTCTAGACTTCAAATTGTATTACAAAGCTGTAGTAATCAAAATAGTAGGGTATAGGCACAAAAATAGACACAGATGAACGGACCAGAACAGAAAACACAACCACAACTATATAGTCAATTAATCTTTGACAAAGCAGGAAAGAATATCCAATGGAAAAAAGATAATCTCTTCAATAAATAGTGTTGAGAAAACTGGACAGCCACATGCAAAAGAACGAAACTGGACCACTGTCTTACACTATACACAAAAATAAATTAAAAATGGATTAAGGACCTAAATGTAAGACTTGGTCATAAAAATCCTAGCAGAGAGCACAGGCAGTAACTTTTCTGACATTGGTGTAGCAACTTTTTCCTAGATAGGTTCCCTGAGACAAAAGAAATAAAAGCAAAAATAAACACTGTGACTACATCAAAATAAAATCTTCTGCACAGTGTAGGAAATAATCAACAAACTTATAGGCAATCTACAGGATGGGAGAAGATATCTCCCATCTCAGGCTAGTATCAAAAATATATAAAGAACTTCTAAAACTCAAATCAACATCAAAAAAAATTAAAAAGCCACACACACACACACACACACACACACACACACACACACACAAATAATTCAATTTAAAAAAGGGCAGAAGACAGGAACAGACATTTCTCCAAAGAAGACATCCAGATGGCCAACAGACATAAGAAAAGGCGCTCAATATCACTCATCATCAGGGTTATGCAAATCAAAACTACAATGAGATATTCATCATACTTGTCAGAATAGCTAAAATCAAAAACATGTGAAACAAGTGTTGGTGAGGATGTGGAGGAAAAGGAATCCTCTTGCACTTTTGGTGGGAATGCAAACTGGTATCGTCACTGTGGAAAACAGTATGGAAATTCCTCAAAAAGTTAAAAATAGAACTACCCTCCAATCCAGCAATTGCACTGCTGGATATTTACCCAAAGAATACAAGAACACGGATTCAAAGGGATATATGCACCCCTACATTTATAGTAGCATTATTTACAATTGCCAAGCTATGGAAGCAGCCCAAGCGTTCATAGATTGATGAATGGATAAAGGAGAATATATATTCCACATATATAACGGGATATTATTCAGCCACAAAGAGAGAGTGAAATCTTGCCATTTGCAACAACATGGGTGGAGCTGGAGAGTATGATACTAAGCAAAATAAATTATTAGTCAGAGAAAGACAAATACCATATGATTTCACTCCGACATGAAATTTAAGAAATAAAACAAAGCAAAAACAGAGATGGACAAACCAAGAAACAGATTCCTAACTATAGAGAACAAACTGATGGTTACCAAAGGAGAGGGAGGTAGGGAGATGGGTGAACTCAGTGATGGGGATTAGGAAGTGCACTTGTCATGATGAGCACCTGGTGATGTATGGAATTTTTGAATGGTATATTGTATACCTGAAACTAATATGACACTGTATGTTAATAACTGGAATTAAAATAAAAACAAAAAAATTCACTAATCACATCATAGAGAAGGATATCAAAAACAAAGCAAAGATCTTTTTTTTTTATTTTTTTTTTATTTTTATTTATTTATGATAGGCACACAGTGAGAGAGAGAGGCAGAGACATAGGCAGAGGGAGAAGCAGGCTCCATGCACCGGGAGCCCGACGTGGGATTCGATCCTGGGTCTCCAGGATCGCGCCCTGGGCCAAAGGCAGGCGCTAAACCGCTGCGCCACCCAGGGATCCCCAAAGCAAAGATCTTAAAAGCAAATAGAAAAGATAATTTACATACAGTTAAAGTCGTGGCAACATTGAAAGTGAGAAGACAGTGGAGTATTTCAACAAATTGAGAGCAAATAACTCTCAATCCAGAATTTTAAAAGAATAAAAGCAAATAAATACATTTTCCAAAAGAAAAACATAACTAAGGCATTTCCTACCAAACGACTCACAAAATGCAGTTCTCCAGCATATATTTAGGAAGAATGAAAAGTATACCACAGTAGGGTCTGAAATGTAAGAAGGCAAGAAAGTCTAACTGCGTGAAACAATAAAATGTCTAATTTGTGGCTTAAAAAGAAATCAAGAGGGACGCCTGGGTGGCTCAGCGGTTGGGCGCCTGCCTTCAGCTCAGGTCATGATCCTGGGATCTGGGATCGAGTCCTGCATCAGGCTCCCCACGAGAAGCCTGCTTCTCCCTCTGCCTATGTCTCTGCCTCTCTCTCTCAGTCTGTCTCTTATGAATAAATAAATAAATCTTAAAAAAAGAAAGAAAGACAGAAAGAAAGAAAGAAAGAAAGAAAGAAAGAAAGAAAGAAAGAAAGAAAGAAAGAAAGAAAAAGAAAAAGAAAGAAACCAAGAGGGAGCCAAAAGTACCAAAAAAAGCACGTAAGTGCTTAGTCATCTTAGGTTATGAGTGTCTGACAAGACAGCAAGGACAATAATTGTAGACTATGTTAATTTATATATGCATGTTAAAATTTCCACCGTAAACAGCAGAAGAATGGAAATAGTGTAGACAACTTCCAAACTAGTGGAGGGGGGAAAAATGGAATGAGAAAGATTAAAAAACAAGGCTAATCACAAGAAAGACTTCAAGAGGAGAAAAAAAAACAGTTATTTGAATGAATGAAAGATTAATTTCATAATAATGGTAATAATAATGGTAAGAACAGAAAGAAAACATCGATTATATCTCCAAAATAAAGAACAAAGAAATAAGCCAATATAATATGCAAGCTATCCTTATATATAAAATCATATTTTATAAATCACAGCACCTACATGCATCTGATTGGACATATAGTTTAAAATATTCTGATCAGAGATTTAAAAATCATGCTGGAATTTTGTAAATAAAAAAGATCTCTATAGAAAAGTACATGACCTATATATATTCAATGTAGAGATATAACAAGATACATGAATAAACAGAAAATGCTACTTGCAGAATTGTACATAAAATCCTTTCTTTGTTTTTTTTTTATCCTTTCTTTGTTAAAAATTTTTTCCAGTGTATATGTACATGCTTGAACTCACACACAAACCCACACATCTATATAAAATGCATAGAAAAACCCTGGATGTACGGGAGGCTTTTTATAACTGTATGCATTTTCCATTGTTGGAAACTGTTTATACAATAAGCATGAGTTCCTTTTATAATAAAAAAATAATAAACAAATAGAAAATGCAAAAAAAGGCATATAACAGGCTCAAGGGACTATACACAGATAAGAAAAACAAGAGGGAACAAGATGAAGGTCATGGAAAAGAATTGGACCAGAAAAAAATAAAAATAAAAATTCAAAAAGTGAGGAACTGGGAAAGAGGAACACCAAAAGGTTATATAAATGTAGCTCTTGTTTAACTTTTGCAATAAAAAAAGGAGGGGGCTGCTCTTTTATTTACTGTTTGGTTTGGGGTTTTTGTTTTTCTTTTTTAATGTGTGCTGGTATGTTGCCAAAGCTCTAGATTTCTCTGAAGCTAATTAAGACCCTTGTCTGGATTTGGACCCCAGAGATAAAGGTCAAAACTGCTGGTGGGGCTCTCAATGGTTTTAACTGGTGTTCTTTGCACTACTGAAAGCTTAACTCCTCAATTGCCAGGGTGAAAAATGGTGTCATCCTTTCCCCTGACAAACACTGTCCCCCCTCCTGTTTAAATCTTTGCCCATTTAACCCCTCATTAACTCATTGAACCCCTCCAAGTGAACTGACACGTTCATTTCTTGCAGCTTTGGTATCTTCTGGAGATAATGCTGCCTGGGAACATCATTTCGTCTCTCCTACGGCTAGTTAACATCAGGACCCTGATTTTACAAACTGCCACAGCTTTTTCAGGATGAAAAGCCCTGGGAGGAAGGTGTTAATCAGAGCAATACCTAGAACAATTGGACTCTAGGTACCAGCTCAAATCCTGAGGTAAAAACAACCTGAAAATATCCAGTGGCTCCCAGGCATCAAAAAAAGTTATGAAAACTGAAGGAGGGGATACACAGGAAAGGCCCAGGCAGGAAATGAGGTAATGAGTCATATAAATCCTCTGGTCTACCAATCCAACATGTGTGTTAAGAAGGACAGGGAAGAAAACAAAGGTGCTCCTCTCCACTGCTTAATCTATAGCAGAATACGAAAACATTCTACTAATGCAATTTTCACAGGATTCCTTGCACAATTAATTATTAAGTTTTCAAAAGAAAATATGAACTCATGGTATGGCTAATTAAAATTTAAATACTGTAACCAAAGTCACTTCAGTCTTAGCTAATGAAAAATAACATGATCCACCACTGAAGGCCTCCTCAAAGCCCAGTGGGTATATTTACAATCCTCTTGGTCCCAAAGCTATCTGGCCCCTTGGTTCCAATACAATAGCCCCAATATGTCAGCCTATCTCTATTTGCTTCAAGCAACATGGAGAATTCACTCCTTTAACACTAGGTGAATTTTCATCCTCATGAACGACTTTACACATAACCAAATAGGCAGATATCATTAGGTAAACGGCGTTTGCAGCGGTCCCCTGAAATCTCCTAAGAATGTCTCCTGCACCCAGGTTCCAAAACATCCAAAACGCTGCCATTGAAGAGATACAGAGCTTAACACAGAACTTAAAACTAAGACATTTTCTTGATCCAGATCTCTTTCAAAATGCAAATATGGGAACGTCTGGATGGTTCATCCCCGACTCTTGATCTTAGCTCAGGTCTTGATCTCGTGATTGTAAGTTCAAGCCCCCATGTTGGGCTCCAGGCTGGGTGTGGAGATGATGATAGATAGATAGATGATAGATAGATAGATAGATAGATAGATAGATAGATAGATAGATGATAGAAAATATGAGGGGCCCTGCCTGGCTCATTCAGAGGAGCATGCAACTCTTGATCTTGGGGTCATGAGTTCAAGCCCCACATTGAGTGTAGAGATTGCATAAATAAGCATACAAACAAACTTTAAAATTCAAATATGACAGGAAATACAGCATACAAATCACTAACATTATAGTTTAAATCAGTGCATCTGGGATGCCAACTACCTGAGACCCAGGGTAAGAACCTTCACCATCCTGGAATTCAGTAAAAGGTGAGGTCTTCCTCAGGAATTGGGATTTAGATAAGAGGAGGCTTGATTTCCTAGAGAGGACATTGTCATAGCGCAGACACCCGGACCACCTCCATTTTTCATGGCATCCTCACCCCCTGCCCACTAAATCTGCCATGCCCCAGACCCTACCTGGATAATCTGAGGCTACTCCCAGCAAGAATATTTCACAATTTCTATGCTTTTAGAATATGATTCTAAGGTTCTTCCCTGTCTATATTTATGGACTTCTTTGGTTATTTAAGGAAAGCCAGGGAGCCTACGACTAATTAATGTAACTTCAGCTGCTAAAAGAAACCAGCCCAAAATGTATAGTGCTCAAACATGATGGAAGTTTTTCTTTCATATGTAAAGTCCCAAATGCACATCAGATGCTCTCTTCTAAGGGGTGATTTAGGAACCCAGCCTCCTTAATGTTATAGCTCTGCCATCTTCAACATATAGCTTCCAAGGGTCATTGTGCTTTTAGGCATTGAGCCAGCAGAAAGGGAATATGAGAAACAGGTTAAAAGCCAGGCCTAGAAGTTGCATACAGGGGATCCCTGGGTGGCGCAGCGGTTTGGTGCCTGCCTTTGGCCCAGGGTGCGATCCTGGAGACCTGGGATCGAGTCCCACGTTGGGCTCCCTGCATGGAGCCTGCTTCTCCCTCTGCCTGTGTCTCTGCCTCTCTCTCTGTGTGTGTGTGTGACTATCATGAATAAATAAAATCTTTAAAAAAAAAAAAAAAGAAGAAGTTGCATACAGAACCTTCCAAAATCCCTCCCATGAATCTTAGGGTTTAGGCACCTGAGGTTAAAAGTTCCTTGGATCTGAGGCACCTGGGTGGATCAGTCAGTTAAGTGTCTTGACTCTTAATCTCAGCTCAGGTCTTAATCCAGGGTCATGAGTTCAAGCTACACATTGGCCTCCACGCTGTACTTAAAAAAAATTCTCGGGATTAGATCATTTCTTTCCTGCATAGCAATAACTTAGGACCTCAGCATCTGTCACACAGGGAGCACTTAATATGGATAGGAGATTCAGAAAAGGGAGATGGAAAGGGGCAGAAACATGCTCTATCCTCAGGGCTTTAGTAAATCTGGTCTGAGGTACATAGTGGATCCTCCTGTATTCCCAAGGAGTTTCAGCCGTTGTTCATTAGAGACCGATAGACACATATACACATGTTTTATATATACATGTATATCATTTATATATTTTTGTTACCTGGTAAATAGATGCATATATGTAAATCATATACACACACTTGTAGGCATATAATTTACATTTTATGTGTAGACTGTTCTATTTGATAATAGTCATGAAAATTCCTCTTTAATGAACCTGTTCACTGCTCACTTTAGGGGGTGCAATTATCCAAAGGGGCAAACTCTGTATATTCAAACTTGCCATAATAAATAATATATCAGAAAGCATTTAATATATTGTGATGAGTCATTCAAATAGTTGTTGAAGTGACAGTTTTACATAGAATTTTCTTGTGTATATGTTTAACTTTTTTTAAAGTGCTACATTTTGGCAAACTCCCAAGGTTATGTCCAAATTAATGGTGTGAATGTCTTTATATTCAAGCTGTTATTCGAACAATGCAAGTCAAGTTTTAAAGAGATTTTCAAATCTGCTGCAATGATTCTGTATTAAGCGTAAATCCAGAATACAATAACTCTTGTGACATTCATTTTAACTGAGGAAATTATTTCAAAAGAAGAAAGAAAAAGAAACCATGAACAACTGAACAAAAATTTCCCCCTACTTTGCCCTTGTAGAACTTCTCAAACTCTCTTAAATTCTGCAACCCCTTCCCCAAACACAGAGAGAAAAAGAGAAAAGGGAAGAGCATCCAAAGTACCTTTTCACAATTTGGAGCCTCTAAAATTGGTGGAACAGCTGTAGCCCTAAAAGGAAAATCACTGGGAAGATGGCATCCCCACCCTGCACTCTGGTCACCACCTGCTGTCTGCCATGATGGAGGACATAGACGACCCGATTCCATAAGACTGACCTGCCTTCTCTTTGTTATCACAAGAGGTGGGAGAAATAAGAATAGGTGCTTTTGAAAATTAGTCATTCCAGATGCTTTGATTTTAATAGTGTGTGTTTTACTAATTTTAAAAGAAAAAAATTTAAAAATCTGAACAAGATAGGTCAAACTAGAAAACATTTCTCCTCTTGGGAAATAAGAACAGCTGAATGTAGATTTCTTAAAATATTACCTGGACATTTAGCTTCTTTTTCAAGACTCTTAGAGAAAATGTGTTACTTTTATCACATACTTCTTTCAAATGAAACAAAACCTAAACAATGTGCTTATATAAGAGAGAAGGAAAAAAATCCTCTTCCTTTACCCATCTCAGGCTCCTCAGCTGGAATTCTGCAGATTAGACTGACCAAAGACAGATTAAATTAACAAGAGGAAAACAAACCCAGGGTTATTAACACATGCATCTCACATACACACAGCAGTATTAAGAGATGAGTAACTCAAAGGGGTGATTAAAAATGGAATTTATAGTATTTAGCAAAGAATAATAATTTTGTAGAGAACAAACAAGACAAAGGAAAAGAACTTTGAGCCTCCAGGAGGAGAAAATCATGGGAAGGCAAATATATGGGGAAACTAATAGCAGATAAAGACCAGTTTATGTAGTTTCCTCTGGTGCTATGTCCAGGCTGATAAAGATCTAGAGTTGTCTCCAGTGATTAACTTCTGTCCTTCCTAGGGCCGTCTGGGTGGCTCAGTGGTTGAGCATCTGCTTTCGGCTCAGGTGGTCATCCCAGGGTCTTGGAATTGAGTTCTGCATTAGGCTTCTGTCAGGGAGCCTGCTTCCTCCTCTACCTATGTCTCTGCCTCTCTCTGTCTCTCATGAATAAATAAAATCTTAAAAAAAAAATTTCTGTCCTTCCTAGTAAAGAGGGAGGAAGGACACCTTTACAAATTGATATCCTGCTTTTCAGCAAATAGGAAGGAGAGAGCTTTTCTTATATCTATTTCTTCTTACTTGCCTTCAGCTCAAAATAATCCATATGTGAAAGTGGCATATTTTAGGGTAGCATATTCTGCTACCCTTCACTTATTAGATATTATAACTAATGTTGATGTGAATTTTTTTCTATTTAAAATTTTCTATCCATTCAAAAATGAATTTTAAAATTCCCAATGCAGTGGCTTTAGCTAATACTTGTAGGGTATCAGGTCAGCCTCATTGGGTATCTCAGTATTATCAGACTATACCATAGGCCATTTTCCATTAACAAAAAATTGTGTTGTTTTTTTTTTTTCAGTAATAAAGCCGTGCTTCATTTCACACCTTTAACCTTGATATAAATATGGCCCTTAATAAGATATTTTATAGATAAAAGTTTAATTAGATTTTCAAAATTAATATAATTATATTAATATTTTAAAGTTTGGGGTTTTATAAAATTCACAGCAAAGAGAAATATTTTAAGAAATATTTTATAGTGGATAATTTAGCTTAAGATTGATTTTGTCCCATTTTGTGAATTTTTACTCAATGACTTCTATTCTTCCAAGCTACCATAGAAGTAGAAGCCATTTAATAAACAGGAGTGTTTTATGAGTCATTCCACACCAACATGTGATTTCTCTGTATTGGTGTGATAAATAGTTGTTATCATCCAGTGTGGCTAAATAAGTTGGCCATCAAGAAAGAGTTACTTTGTCATTTTGAGGTGATCCAAATATTAGGTATTGTCCCTAAGTTCTGGGTTAGAGTGATTCAAATCTACACTCTATGGATTAAAGATACCCAAAGCCAACCTCAGATATGTAGTAAAACTATTCAACCTACTTATATGTCATCCACAGCTTCTCTTTAAATAGCTCAGGTTATGGTTCTCCCCCAGGTCTTGCTTATGCACCCTGGTACTATGGTAATGGTGTTCTAGTACTAAAAGTCTGCCTTCATTTAAAGAAAAAACAAGCAAAAAACTACCTATGCAAGATACTGGTATTAAAGTTGAGAGCTTAAAGGAGGCCTTACACTTTATCAAGCCTTGGACATGCTCGTCCAAGAAGTCTTTGATTTCTCATCATGCAAGATTTTACTTTGTCCTCTCAGGGCATAGGATTACAAAGCATAATGCCATCTCCCTGTTTCCTCTTCCCACTGTCCCCTTCCTTCTGTCATTCTATGATTCCTCTGTCACAGATTTGTTTTAGAAACCACCATTCTTAATCTCTTTGTTACATGGAGAAGTTCAACTCTCTGTAAATAGTGACTATATCCAAATTCAGGTTTTGCCCTTCCTTCATATATCAGACACATCTAGTTGATCACAGAAGGGTTTTTAAAACATGAAACCCTCTTCAAAAAGTCCTGTGAACTCACTGATAATTACTTTAAATGTAAATGGACTAAATTTTCCAATCAGAAGACATAGAGTAGCTTCATGGATTAAAAAAAAAAGAGCCAACTATATGTTGCCTACAAGAGATTCACTCCACCTTCAAGAACACACAATAAGCTAAAATTAAAGGGATGGAAAAACATATTTCATGCAAGTAGAAACCAAAAGGGAATAGGAGGCACTATGTTTATATCCTATAAAATAGACTTTCAGTCAAAAGTCATTATAAGATACAAAGATCATTATATAAAAATAAAAGAATAAAAAAATATAAAATAAAAGAATAAATTCATTGAGAGAAAATAACAAGTAAATACATATGCACCAAGCATAGGAGCACCTAAATATTTAAAGTAAATATTAACAGCTCGGAAGAGATAAATAGCAATACAATAATAGTAGTGAAGTTTTTCTTTTTTTTTTTTTAAGATTTTTTATGTCTTTATTCATGAGAGACATAGAGACATAGGCAGAGGGAGAAGCAAGGTCCTCTCAAGTAGTCTGATGTGGAACTCAATCCCAGGACCCCAGGATCATGACCTGAGCCAAAGGCAGATGCTCAACCAATGAACCACCCAGGTAACCCCATAGTAGGGAATTTCAATAGCCCACTTTCAACAATAGGTAGATCATCCAAATAGAAAATCAATAAAAAAAACAATAGTGAACCTGAACAACATTTTAGATCAAATGGCTCTAATGCACATGTTGACAACATTCCATCCAACAGCAGCAGAACACATATTCTTTCCCAATGCATATGGAGCATTCTTCAGAGGTGATCATATAGAGGTTCCTCAATAAACTGAAAATAGAATTACCATTCAATTCAGCAATCCCACTTCTGGGTACATAGCTAAAAGAACTAAAACTACTGTCTTGAAGAGAAGTCAACAGTGTCATGTTCATTGCAGCACTATTCACAGTAGCCAGGATGTGGAAAGAAACTAAGAGTTTGTCAACAGATGAATGGAAAAAGAAATGGGGTATAAACAATGGAATATTATCCAGTCTTAAAAAGGAAGGAAATCATGCAATTTGCAAAAACGTGGATGAAACTGAAGGACATTATGCTAAGCAAAATAAGCCAGACACAAAAAGACAAATATCACAGGATCTCACTTATATGTGGATTTGTTTTAAAAGCCAAACTTACAGGAACAGAGAATAGAATAGTAGTTACTAGAGACTGAGGGATGGAAAAAAGAAAACATCGATCAAAGGGTCAAAGAGTAGAAATTTTCAGTTATCAGATGAATAAGTGCTGGAGACCTAATGCACAGCATGGTGACTATAGCTAATAATACTGTATTCTTGAAATTTGCTAAGAGAGTAGATCTCAAGAGTTCTCAGCACACACACACACAAATGGTGGCTATGGGAGATGTTGGATATGCTAATTAGTTGATTGTGCTGATCATTTCACATATATATATCAAAATACCATGTTGTATAGCTTAAACATAAACAATTTTTGTCAAAAATAAATACATAAAAATAAAAATAAAAGCCCCGTGAGCTATACATAACAATATTTCTTCTTCATTGTATAAAACTGTTGGAAGTTCTGATGTTTTTTTTCCAACTATTATTTTTTTGGATGGGAGCCCACCCCCATACATGAACCTGAGTCACTGCAATGTGTTTTTTGCTGCCAAAGTATAGAAGCTTCCACAGTTGTTCTAAGGAGCACACACTTTAAGTCCTTGCCTCTATACAGATGTTGTCTATGTTATGTTAAGCCATCAAGTTAACTGAAACAATATGATGTTGGCCTTTGCTAAGTGAAAAAAGGGACTTCATTTACAATTTCATGTTTGATGCATTTTGTACTTTGCAGGTACTCAATAATGCTGGTGAAATGAATAGTTGCAAAAATATGCTGCTGGTAAATAAATTCTGAAGTCTTGGCTTCAATTAACATTTTATATGGGGAAGATAAAAATGATAGCTCTACATTCAACATTTGTCAAGAAGGATGTAGCCTGAGGGGCAATGTTACCAGTGTGCAATTTAAATAGCACCATCACAATAATTAGTTGAGTAAAAGGAAATTGATTCTGCATATTTTTAAAAAATCTATGCAGTATGTACACATATAAAGCTTAAACTGGTTTAAACATTGAGGTGATTTATGTAAAAGCCCAGCAACTATGACAGGAAGTATATTCAGATGGGAAAAGTATTGTCAACTGGAAATATGAATGTGCTTGTGGTGTCTTTCTGGCAATCTTAATGTTATTGCTCTGAACATAAACATTTATATGGTGAAGGAACATAAAAGTCTCATTTTTTTTTTCAAAGTAACTTTCAGGTATGCTTACGTAATAACTCCACATCCTGCAATGGCACAGTAGATGATGTAGGATGCCTCTTTACCAACAGTCCAAATTCCTGGATTTTGCAGTAGCAGAATCCAGCAAAGAAAAAAAAAATAATTAGGTGCATCTATTAATTAAATTTGCATCCATGGAAATTTAAGTCTCCACACTTGGTATTGTCTCACCTCTGGCTGTTTATCTGCTATTCATCCACCAGGTGTATTATAATTATCTGTTGGTATGTCTTAGCCACTCTCTGAGTCAGCTCTTTGAACACAGAGACTGGATCTTCCTCCAGGTATCATGTCTGACAAATAAAAGGCTTTCAGGAATGCTTATTACATGAGTGAATGCTGATGATCTGATTACTTGTTCTTTGGGGCCTCTCTGAGATTTATAGTCACGATGTCAACCTCAGGTTCTCTCTGTCCTTTCTTGACTCCTCTTATTCGACTTCGTATGAGCAGCTTACACTGCTGGAGTCCAGGTCACATCCAGGGACTGTGCCACACACCTCTAAATTCATTCTCATATCCTTAGCTCAAGCCTGGAGAGTCAATACCATGACTATCGTTGTCTTCATTCTCAAAAGAGAAAGCCAAAGTTTAACCAAGTTAAGTAATTTGCCTGAGGTCACACAGCTAGAAAGAGACCAGCCAAGAGTTAAGTCACTATCTGTTGAATTCCAGGGCTTCCATGTGATTTTTAGGCATTTCACTAAAAATTCTGAACTGGAAATGAGCCAAAGAAAAAGCTGAGTGCCCATTAGTAATGGATAGAAAGCATCTTGTCTTGGAGGACCCAGGGGCTTGTAAAAATTCAGCGAGTTCTTCATCTCTTCCATCTTCTGTGCCCTCGGTGGATGCTGGAGCTTGAGTTTCTGAGAGAAGTGGGAGGGGAGATCTCCTACCAGTAGGGAGCAGAGTCTCCACTGGAAGATGGCTGTGGGTGAGGGAGTAGAATCAGGTGATGCTTTCTCCTGGCTTTAAATGCAAAACCTCTCTGTAGCAGTGGTCCTGCAGTTCTGTACCAGAAGCCAGTACAAAGGCAGGATTCAATTATGGATTTCACCTTTACATAGCTCTAGGGGGAGAGAAGTATATTAATTAAATTTAACCACTGTTGAGTTCCCCTAGCTCCTCCCACGCATACCAGGGACATCTCCCTAAACAGCGCAGTTTCTGCGAGCAGCCAGGGTGAGCATCTACTACATGTATGATCCAAGGGAGGCCAGAAGGCCCATGGCCTCCCTCCCACACCCCACTTATCCTGCTCCAGGAGGAACCTTCCCCTGTTGATCGTCCCCACAGTTTGTAGGAAGGGCCAAGCCCCTTCTTGCAATCTTCCACAGCAGCCTTTGCAAACAAGTATATAATGTCATGCAGTGTACATGAGAGAATTCCAAAGCTGTGAGTTGAAGAAAGATCTTTCTATCCCTTCCAGCTCGATTCTAGCACTCAAGTGGTAGATGGAGCTGCCTGGTGAATCTGTGAACTAGGTCTCTGGGGGTGTTCAAACAGAGGTAGATGACCATTCATCCAAGTCCTAGAGGGGATCCTGCATTAGGCAGGATGCTTGAAGAGGTGGCCTCTAAGATACGACTCTTCAGTTCCATGGGTACCATGCCAGGTCTGAGTGTGGCACAGACTCTCAACAATCAGTGTTCAGGCAAAGGGGAAATGGTCGCTTTCCAATGGGTTATATCTGAAAATTTGCAAGTGCCCAATAATCTCTGTCATCTAAATCAGATCACTAACAACAATTACTCCTGGATAAGATGTTTATTTCTTTGTTGAGTTGCTTATTTAGAATCCAATCTTGTCTCAAAGAAGCTCTGAGGTAACTGTAATGCAAACTGGACAAAGCAAGAGTATTAAAAATGCAGAGACAGACCTACAAAACCTCCCAAATCCTAGAGCCTAGCGGTTGGCCAGAGTATTTACTGTATATGGAGCAATAGTGACATCCAGTGGTCAATTCAGTTATAGCTGGAGGAGGTTTGCAGTTGGCTCCCAACTAGAAATATACCAGGAAAATTATTTTTTGAGCAACTCCTTTTGGGGCTCTTCAGAAATCCAAAAATACCTGAATTTTGTCTCTTCTAATGCAAGAAAATACTTTTGTCTGTCTCTCGGCTTGCAGGTTTAATGTCTGCAGACAGAGTTTGCTCAAATGTAGAAAAAAAGTGCTCTCTACAGCCGCATCTATAAAATGGAGCAGGTAATAAACTACCTGCCAAATTGGAGCCAGCAATGAGCTGCCACAGGAAGTAGAGTGTGTGAGGACAGCCATAAATGCACACCGGAGGAAAAAAGGAGAGATGTTATTCCATAAGTCAAACACAGAACAAAGACAGAAAAGCTGAAAGAATGAGGCCAGATTAATAGTGTCAGGCAGAGAATTGCATGGAGGGTAAGGCCTTTGGCTTATTTGTTGTTGTATCCTCAGCATTTAGCACAATACCTGGCATAGAGCAGGTGCTCCAATTCTCTTTTACTCTGTGAATAAATGAATGAATGAATTGAGGGTTTTCCAGGCATTGTGTCCTACAGGACCTACCAGTTAGGGGTTATGTGGTCTGCTCAGCCCAGTTTTGATCTGCATGTTGCCCTTATGGTTGTTTCTCAAGATGAGCAGAAAGATAAAGACTCAGCATTATCTTACTGGTCTGAGAGTAAAAAAAAACTAGAACAGTAAGCAGTGTTTGTAAATCCCATGTTTACACTGAAAATCTACATGTTTCTTTATCTAATTCACTAGTCGAGGCATTCAGCTGCCAACCCACTACTAAGTAGTGGCCCCAGAGAATAGAACAGGAACCTTTGGCAAGCAGCAGCCCGCAAGGTCAAGGGTCAGACAGCTCCTGCTTCATTCCCTTGGGTCCCAATAGCCAGACTTATCAGAGACCAATCTAAAGAGCCTTTTGGGCAGATGTGCTCTAGATGGTTTACATAAACTGTAGCTTAGATTATTTATCTCATTTTAAACAAAATATTTATAACACGGAACTAGAGTCAATATAGATAATTTTCTTTAATAATGTTTTGGGGCCAGTTACGTAGAAAAATGTCTTTATTGTTTAGAAGCTTTTACTACTAAATCTGTTGAACACATTGATACAGTGTTAGCAAACAAAGCAAAATATTTTAAAATAGAGTCCAAATAATCTTATTCCTCTCCTCTGGATCCATCTTTGTGGGACAGTGGGGGGTTAAAAGAGTCTTAAACTACATCAGATGGCGCTTTTGCATAGCCTGTAAAAAAATGGCCAAAAGTGATGATTTCCCATTCATGTAATAATTCGTCATCCTATAACCTTGCCAAAAAATGTAATAAAACATGATATTCTTGGTAATGGTAGTATGCCTGAGACTCTAATTATAATAAAATACAGAGAAATTGAAGGCAATTTCTTCCTGGAACTGTAATTAGTACAAAAGAGCATCAAGTCCTCCAACAACAAACAGACATTTGTATTAAGAAAATAATTCTTGGCCATTACTACAAAATTGTTAATTTGTGAAAAGGAGCATGTATATCAATTGGTAGTACAATTATTATACCCTCCTCCCCACATGAAATACAGTAATATCAACATTACAACCAATAATAAATTAAAGAGTGTGCATGTGAATTCATTTAATGATGTTACTACATCTTCCATGCAGATGGGCTGCAGTCTAGATTAAAGTAAAGATTTGTGAATCTCACAAACTGCTGAAATGAATGATTAGAAAGACATCACAATCTTCCTGCTCAGCAAAGTGTCATTCGCCCTCTACCATAGCGCATAATTCCACAACTTCCCAAGAGCATATTCGGCATCCTAGGGCCTATTCAGCCCTCAATGTGCATGAGTAAGTTCTCTCAGGGTTCAAAAGCCCAAGTATTAGAGAAAAGAGAAGGGCATCATCAGAGACCAAGAAAAGGGTCTTCTCCACGCATAGTTATGGATGTCAGTTGGACTCTGTTGCTGGATTTCATTTAATTAGTTATGTAACACATAAAAGACACTATACAGAAACATAACTCTTTTCAATGAAAGTCCATTTAAATTAATTTTCTGAGTATTTTCAAATATTTCAAGGCAATTTTTAAAAGAATTAGACACAGTGATATCTATTAATAACTAAACATCATCCCTCAGCTAAAAATCTCTGCTGTGGGTTCCCATCACCTGTCCCATAGTTCCTAACTGCCTAAAATAGCACATAAAACCTTCGTGTTCTGACCGCTGTATGCCTCCCTCCTGCTACCTGCATCATGCATGCATCCTCCCTACCTCAATGTCTCCCCCAGAGAATACTCAACATCTCAAGCAAGCACAAAAATCACAGAAGGAATTCATTTGTCTACAGCTCCCTACATTCATTAACCAAGCATCTATTTCACACCTTCCACATGGTTGGCTCTCAGGATAAAATGATGAACAAAACATTGCTCATATCCCAAAAGCTCATAATCTAATAGACTGCTATCAAATGTTGCAAAGTTCCTCTAAATCTCATGAAGGGAAAAAGACACCACCTTTCTAATCACCAAGAAGAAGGAGGCTTAGGCCTGAATGACAGGACAGGGTAAAACTAGTAGCCAAACTTCCAATTAAGGAAGCAGCTTCAAATTACCAATTACATCCAAACATGGGTCAGCCTCGACCAGTTACCCAGAAAAGACGAGAAACAGGAGAAACAACTGGTTTGGGATGTGCAGAATGGAGCTCAAGGGAGCATCCAGTGTCAACCAGATCTTTCAAGATCACCAAACTTCTGATCATGCCAGAACGAAACAAAGCCCACCACATGACCATGATGAGAAAGGTGACCAGGCCCCTGGAGGCCTTTGTAGGAGCAGAGGAGGTAGAGACAAAACCTGGGGACCCAGAAGGCTGGGCAGCAGATAGTGGTTGATTTAAGTTCAACCAGAGACCATTCAGCTACGAGGTGTGAAGAAAGACCAGCCCTTCCACAACCCAGAAGGGCTGAGGACTTCTGTCCTTTGGCAGAGAGCAACCATAAGAATTTGTGGATCAGGAGTGGAATAAGAGGAAGTTGGCCAACTCATCCTTGGATCTAAGGAAGGGAAGATCAGACTATGAAAGACTAAATACCTAGCTCTCATCGCTGACCAAGATTTTTCATCAATGTAAAGAAGGAAGGGTAATGCAGGTGAGGTCTCCGATGAATAGTCTCTGTGTCTCTCATTTCCCAAAGCTACATTAATTGGGCCCTTATTAATCCTCATGACTACCTACGTGGTATTATGATCTCCATTCTATGAATGAAGAGACTTAAGGCCCAGAGAAATTAAGTAATTTGCTCAATATCCACATAATGACTATGTGTTAAGGCCACAGCTCCAAAACCAGTATTTTTATTTATTTATTTTTTAAGATTTTATTTATTTATTCGTGAGAGTCACAGAGAGAGAGAGAGGCAGAGACACAGAGGAGAAGCAAGCTCCATTCAGGGAGCCCAATGTGGGACTCGATTCCAGGACTCCAGGATCACGCCCTGGGCTGAAGGCAGGGGCCAAACCGCTGAGCCACCCAGAGATCCCCTAAAACCAATACTTTAATCACTATGCTACGGTTCCTCTCTGAATCATTTATTTGTCCACATGTCATGAGAATTGGAGCCCTGCTGAACATCAGTAAAGGCAAGTGCAGTTGTGCATAAGATAGTAAGGAATGCTGGTCCCTCAAACATTTCCAGGTTGACATCACACCAACTTGCCTTTAAGATTAAAATAGGCCAGCAGATGCTAGAGTCCTTAAAGGGGAGAAAAATAGCTAAGAAGCACCAACACTGTCCAAACAAAAAACAATCCCAACAGTCAAATAAATGCATATCAGGTTTATGCCACGGGGCAGTCTCTTAAAGCCAAAATGCAGGATCAAAATTAATGAAAAAGAAAAAAGTCATTCTGTTTTAGGAGTGAGTTATACAATGTGGTTACATATGGAAGGGACTGATTTCCCTCTAACTGTCCCCAGAGGTGTTGGTGGTTATTTTAAGTCTCCACCATGCTACCTGGAGACTGCTCCTGCAGCCAGCAGGTTCCACAGGGGCAGAGCCTGAAGAGGGAATGTGTACACCTCAGCAGAGGCACAGAAGCTAGAGACCTGCCAACTGAAACTCGATGTAATGCATAAAAATATTTACAGCACCACTTTATGAAATGACCCATTTTCAAAGCATCAACTCCTTTCTGCAATTTCCCATCACACTGAAATGTTCCCTTCTGAGTCTACATATAGAGGGAGTTGAAATATATTCTTATGAATATCGACCTGATTGGAACAGCTATTTGTAACTAAACCTAAAAAAGTGTTTTAAGGGGCATAGCATTAAGGATGCTGCAAATTGAAACTTTGAATGTGTCTATTTCATATTGTGAACAGGACCTCCGTAAGCTTTGTTTTTTATTTCTCACATGCCATTAGAAAGCTATGTGTGCCTCGCAATTTTGGGATAATGTTTTTGCCTTGCTGCTTAGCAATATAATGGAAAGAGTGCACAGCTGAAAATTTATCTCTGCAACACATCTAGAATACTAATATCCCAGTTATCATAGAACTTGCATTTATTTAGAAAGATGAGACAAGTCCCTCTGTTTTTCTTCTTTATTCATTCATTTAGTTCAGCAAATGCTATATGTAAGGATATAAATGTTCCACTAGATCAATTTCTCAACCTCAGCACTATTGACATTTTAGACTAGGTAATTCATGTGATGGGGGCTGCAAGTTCGCTCTGCAGGATATGTAGCAGGATCCTTGGCCTCCACTCTCTAGATGCCAGTAACACCCATCCCCGCAAATGTGACAACCAAAAATGTCTTCCAACGTTGCCAAATGTCTACAACAGAGCAAAGCCACCCCAGTTAACAATGATATTCCAGACTGTTCTTCAAGATGCATTCTCCAAGCCCAGGGGACAGGCATAATTGAGTTCTAATTTTCCTAACATGCAATAAACAGCTATCTTTTTTTTTTCTCTCTTTTTCTTTTTTTACCATAGGCCATTGTGTTTCTCGATGAGGTCTCATTACCAAAGCACCTCAAATGCAGTGAAATGGAGGTTCTGCTCTCACATGGCTGAGAAGAGTGACTGGGGCCAAGCTGTGCCCAAGGAGACTTTCCCCCTCTAATACTGAAGCACACTTTTGTTTTTGTTTTTTTTAACTAACCTCTGCTTCCCTACCTTTAATACATCTAGTAATGTTGTCAAGGAGACGGCCAACACCTAGCAGATAACAGCTAGGCCAAGATAATTTGACCTTGGTTCCAGCCCGTTGTTCCTCTGCACACACACAATAGACCTTGCAGCCTCCTTAAATCAGGGCTGGCTGCATGATTATTGCATCCAAATAAGAAACTCACAGATTCTAATCTCCTGATCTTACCTGGTTTAAAACCAAAGAGACACATTTCATTTGCTTCACCAGATCAAATAAAGAGGGAGTCTGGCAATAGCGATAAACCCCAGAGATCAGCTAAATTATGTCCCAACTTGACATTTATATGAGCACACGCCTCTCAATCTCCGGAGGTGATTAGATTAAGTGTATTTTAGCATGCGCTTCAGGCACGCACATCCTCAGAGATTCAAGGACAGGGGTGGGTTGTGACTAATACCATCACTGCTTTTATTCAAATGTTTTGTATTACCAATATGCTGCCTAAAATGTTACTTAGGATGGAGAGCTGCATTTCAACAAATCTCACACAAAGCTTCTTACATTTCAGGATTAAGGTTTTCATCCCCGCCCTAGCTCAGACCCTGAGCAAATACTTCTGCCGTTGAGACGTGATTATGGTTTCTTATCTGGGCATCATCCCACATGGCATACTTTACCTCCAGAGACTGAAATCATTTTGCTCAGAGATTTTGATTTACTTCATTAACTCCAGAAACCTCAAGAGAGGCCATGAGACAGAGCAGTGGAATGCAGGCTGACGGCAGTGAGTCTCCCGGGTGCAGGGGAGAGCAGTGAAAGGCGCTTCCCTACCTCTGCTCTAAGTTAAAAATAAAAACAGAAATGCTAATGCTCCGAAAAAATCCAGAATTATAGCTGAAATGCCAAATCACCAACAGCTAGCCAAAACCACCTCCTTGTCCTGGTACAAGTTAAAATCGCATTGATAGCATCTAGAAGAGCCTGCATTTGTCATTCTCAAAAAAGAAAATGAGTAGACACAAGGAATTTCAGATTTCTAATCTGATAGTTTCAGGGTAGATGCAGAATACATCTTAAAATGCACTATTTATTGACACGGGGAAAGAAGGATAATATTGTAGTCTATTTTTTTTTATAAATTATTAAATCCCTTCAATCCAAAAGACATTTCAGTCTTGGTAAAAAAAAAAGAGAGAGAGAGAGAGAGATTCTAAGTAGCTGTTTGGTGTTATGAATTTTTAAATAATTTTGTCTGTAACTGGTCAAATGACACAAACTCCTTTTCAATTCTAGAAAGTTATGTAGTTTCTCTTGCTTCCCTGCCTTCTCCTTTACTCTCTATGTATTATTTAATCTATACATATTATGACCATTCATCCTCTATCTTTGCAGGCATGATTGTAAATATTCCACCCTGGAAAAAAAAAAAAAAGTAAATATTCCACCCTGTTATCACTGTATCACACCCTACCTCAGAACAAGTGACCTAATTTCAGTGTCCAAAACTAGCTACAAGTGCTAATAAGCACAAAACACAATATACTTGGGCAAGAGTCATCCCTCGTCATGGCCAGACTTCCAACATCCTGCTCCACAGAACAGTTCTGTCTGCAGCAACAGAAACTCCCTAGTGCACTGCCTTCTTTTGCTTATATTCACCCGCACTTCGATCCACAAGGGATTTCAGGCAACTTAGAAAAGTACACCCATCACAAAAGACTAAAATGGTTGAAGGAATCAGGGCATAAGTCAGTGAGGACAGGAAGTTAGTGAACCCCAGAGATGAGATCTGACCACAGACGTGCACACCATGGAACCTTGTCTGGTTGCAAGAGGCTAGTGCAGGGCTTGATTTCAAGCTGCCTAGTGAACATATCAATGACAGAAAGATGATTCGTTGTGAGATAGATGGCAAACTTTCAAGAGCTACTCTACTAGAAGTCAAGGCCTGAGGTTACCCCTCTGGGGACACCTCCTAAGAAGGTTCTATCAGACCCAGGTCCTCGATGACTCCCAGATTCATTTTTTCCATCTCTGAACCTTTCTCAAGGCAATGCCTAAACCCTTCCAAGTGGGACATGGTTGGTTCTCATTGTTAAAAACAAGCGTTAGGGAGGGAACCTTGGACACACCATCCAGTGACTCAGAGCTCTGCAAATATTTCCCTTCTCACTCCTTCTTTCTCACACGTATAATACATGCATTCTTGTCTCCTTTCTGCATCTGTTCCTCTAACCCTGCCTTCATACAGATGAAGACATAACCATCCTACAGTCCCTCTTTTTGAAAGTTGTATGTGTATATAATCTCAGCACACCAGTCCCAAAAGTCAATAAGCTTTCATCTTAATCAGAACCCACAGTGCTATAAAATACACTTTATAAATTTCCATAGAAAACTGTCGAGAATCTGGATTGTGTGTATTTATACCTTTCTGTAATTCCTAAGTGCCACCTAAGGTACTTTGGCCTCAGTAAAACCCTGAGGTGGGGGGAGGGGTAGAGAAGAGAATATTACGGAAAAAATCAGGCAACAGTGAATGATAATGAATATTACATGTTCTTGTAGAGAATGTCTTCAAAGGAGAGGAGGCTTGCCAGCGTAACTGAGTAATGATCTTTGAACACAGCATTAAAGTCATAGCATGAAGGAAGGAAGATAAAATATTTAATGACATCTTAATATTCCCAGTCTTACAAAAAGCCAAGAACCGGTCACAGTGTATCAGTGGTCGTACATTGCAATATCCTTAGGCAACAATTTTTTTCCAATCAGAGTATTAGGACTACCGAAATCATAGGGTGGTAGAAAAGGGAGGGAAATAAAGTGAGCTATAAACTGCTTGGAAATCCTGTCTTTCCCAGTTGACTTTTAATATGACTGTGGAAACTGGGCTCGACAATGAATTGGCTCACTTGGTTAACAGCTTCGCCAGAGCTTCAATAAATATTGAGGATGTTTCTACAGAATAGCCTTTGACGAATCACATCAAGGACAAGTCCTCAAAAACCCTACTGGCCTCCTGGGACATAAGTATGGTCAGAAGTCATTTTAGTATCTAGTATGTCACTGCCTCCAATCTTCCAGGTCTTTCTATATGGTTCAGTTCCAGGAGAATAACACATCTAGAACTTTGCACCAGGCAAACAGATGCCTCATAAAGATGGGATGAAGATGAGAAGGCAGGGGAACCTGTTTCATCACAAAGAGAAAAGCAAGCAGGCCTGAAAACATGAAGATGGGGAACCAGGGGGCAGTCTCTGGCAGGGCAATTTACTGAGTCACCAATGTGCCTGGGTTCTCGATGCATTTTCCTCTCCTCCTCTGCACTACCACCACCTCCAACTAGCAATGTCCTTACTATTTTCTTGCAGCAGAAATGTAAGAGACAAGATAGAAGCTACAGAAAGTCAATGGCTCTTCTGCCTTTTGAAAAAACCCAAGCTAATTAAAAAAAAAAAAATCTGAGGGAGCACCTGGGTGGCACAATCAGCTGAGTATCCAACTCTTGGTTTCTTTTTTTTTTAATTTTTTATTTATTTATGATAGTCACACACAGAGAGAGAGAGAGAGAGGCAGAGACACAGGCAAAGGGAGAAGCAGGCTCCATGCACCGGGAGCCCAACGTGGGATTCAATCCCAGGTCTCCAGGATCGCGCCCTCAGCCAAAGGCAGGCGCTAAACCGCTGCGCCACCCAGGGATCCCTGACTCTTGGTTTCTACACAGGTCACAATCTTGGGGTCGTAAGATCAAGCCCTACATTGTGCTCCCTGCTCAGCCTGAAGTCTGCCTGAGTTTCTTTCTCCCTCTCCCTGGCCTCTTTCTCCCCTCTCTAAAATAAATAAATCTTAAAAAAAAAATTTTTTTAGAGGACAAAGTGCCTTAATCAGCTAGGGCTACTATTAAAAAGTACCACAGACTGATGGCCCTAAATAACAGAAATTTACTTCCTCACAGTTCTAGATGCTTGAAATTCAAATTTAAGATCTATGCATGCAGGGCTGAGTTCTTCTGAGGTCATTCTCCTTAGATTAGAGGATGGCTGCCTTCTCCATCCTCTGTCTTCCTTCTGTGTCTGTCTGTATCCACATCTCTTTTCATAAGGACATGAGTTGTACTGGATTAGGGCCCACCCTCATGACTTCATTTTAACCTGATACCTCTTTAAAGGCCTTACCTCCAAATATAGTCACATTCTCAGGTACTACAGGTTAGGACTTCAACATAGAAATTAGAGGAGGCACAACTCAGCCCAAATACAGAAAAATATATTTGGGAAAATATACCTCTAGAGAGAGAGGTATTTGAGTCTGGTGGACATTAAGATGGTAAGATGTAGAAGGAGCCTCTCTGTGGAATAATGAGGAAGAACAGACTTAAACCCAGAGATCCCTCACCCTCCTCCAGAATTCCTCTGCTATAAGCACCATACCCAAGGAACAGAGCCTCCTAATATGAAGATCAAGACACTGAGAGTTTCTGTGGAGGAACAGTTTGGTGGCCAAAGACCAGATGGTCTTCCCCAATGCCTAGGCTCCAAGTCCTAAATCCTTGCAAAATTCAGGACTGGGAGCCTGCAGAGAGCCTTAATAATGACCAGTGTTGAATTTCCAGACAGTCCTATGGAATAGGGGCTCAGGGACAAATTTATATTCACTTAAAGGAAATACAGAATGTGATATTTCTTGCTGTTTACGGACTGAGTTCATACCTGCTAGAATTAGGTCAGGATGTACACTATAAAGCCTGAGAAAGAAATAAACAAAACAGAAACCAGGTCCATATGTACACAGTAAGCCAACCAAGGTATCCAAAATAGTACCAGAAGCAGTGCAGAGCTCAAACTAAGAGGTCTGGGGTGCAAAGCAATTTATTTGGACTTAAAAGGCAAGAGTAAGTCAGATCTCCTGACTCACTCGGACAACACAGTGAGCTCCTCCAAGAATGCTAATAATAGTAGCTAATAGGTGCTAAGAGCTAACACTGGTCAGCTTTCCCATCCCATCCAATCAAGCCAGCATTCCCATTTCAATTTGAAATCCTTCCTGATCTCCTATATATATAGATCTCCTATGTATCTTAACATTTCAGCATTATCTGTGATTTTATGCATCTATTGTTTACTCAGTCCTCCTATTTAAATTATAAACTTCATGACAGCAAAGTCATATTTTCTACCTCCTTTGGATTACTTCACAATACCTAGGGAAATTTCACTCATTTAATCACAAGTCACAGTCATGACTGAGAAGTCTGTTTTCCCCTCCCTCCATAAGCATTAAAAAGAATCCACATGTCCCTTTGTGCTTCAGACAGAATGTGTAACCTTAATAAAATCTCCCTGTTTTTCAATTAACGTAGGTTAAGAGTATTTTCAGAAATTTTTTCTTGCAGATAGCTAAGTTCAAGAAAGACCACTGAGAGGGGGGAAAAAAGGTCTGTCATTAAGAAAAACAAAAGAAACCAAAAACAAAAGAAACAAAAGAAACTCTGCAGAGAAGAGTTCAGAGCAATATTAGCACTTGAAATTCTTAACTCTATCCCATTTACTCTAGCCAGATATATGCCTTTTCCAAGAAAAAGGTCTTGAAGTTCCAAATCATTAGTAAATAAAACAAAAGAAACTAAAGAAAAAAGCAAATAGAAGATCAAATTGCCCCTTTTACTCCAAATAAAGTTTATACTATAGAATATAGGTACACCTGCAGGCAAGTGAACTTTCTAATACGGAGCCCCTGAATTAGATCTACCTCGCCTACTCTGGGAGGACTGGGTGCCCTTTGGTTCCTCTGATAGATGCCAGACCTTAGCCATTAAGCTTGCCGCAGGTCAAGAGCAATCAGGACCACGTGCACTCTGACAGCAGCTCACCAATCAGGGAGGTTTCTCCTCTCCAAAGTGGAGAGTAGGGAGCAGCTAGAGTGTTATGTTAATGGCTATGATTGCCCTTGGAAGAAAACACCAGAAGTGAAACACGGTTCCTTTAGTGGATATGCTGAGCCCAAGGTTCCATAGATCTCTGGACCATCCCACTGGCACATGCAGAGAAAGAGATGCGGATTGTTGCGGAGCAAGATCTGGGCTGGGACATGCATCTGGATGCCATCAGTGTACAGTTGTGGTTGAAATCATGAGCAGAGATAAGATTCCTCAGAAAGAAGATGTAGAGGATGAGGAAAGGGAAACCAGGAAGAGAGTCCTTAGAAATATGACCAAAGCATAGAGCAAAGAGAAGCCAGGACAGAAATGAAGACAGAAGAATCCAAGAATGATGTTGCAAAAGCCAAGGAAAGAGAGCCGGAAGAAGAGCAGACAAATAACATCAGTTAGCACCGAACTGTCAAATGACGCAGGACTGGGTTTGAGGTTGGGCAGTTCAGTGGCCTTTGGGCAACCTCTGCCCTTCTTCAGAGAAGTTTTGATGAGTTGGAGATGAGAAACTTCTCTGCCCTCCAGGAGAGGAGAGCCCTACAGCAGCAGCTATCCATAATTAAAATGCAATCACAAAAGGCATGATCTTTATCTTGGACCCAAGAATGTGCTCCCAAAAGGTCCCAAAAACTCATATGCCAAATCTTGTGTGCTTTGTGTATCTGTGCATTTTTCTAGAGCAAGACTTATAGCTTTCATAAAATCCGATTGCCCAGCACTAGGAGCCAAGAAAACATAACTGAACGGAGATGGGTCAGGATTCTAAGCCCTTGTAAGGGCAAGTGTGTAGTTAAAATTCTCTGTCTTGGAGCCCAAGGGGAGTAGGAAAAGAACTATACCCAGAAGGCAACTCTTCTGGAAGTGTTCATACTCGATACCTGGTAGACACTTTGAGAGGTCAGTTGAGGAGATCTCGATAAAGAACAGGAGAAACAAAAACAAGCCAGAGAAAGCTGGAAGGCTAAAACTGCCATCCATTCATTTCACAAATATTTGTTAAGTGCCTGTTATGTCCCAGGAGCACTGCTAAATCCTGGGGATATAGCCTGAGGGAATTTGCCTTTAGAAAGTAAGAGATTGAAACTTGAGATTTCATGGGTGAAAACAGTTCTTTCACAGCCTCTCGGTTAGGTTGCTCAATTATTTCATTCTCAAATCATAATGTTCACATCCAGAGGAAAAAAAAAGGAAAAAGGAAGAAAGCAAAACCATGCTTGGTGAATTAGCCCACCCAGCTGCCAAGATCAATCTCCAATTCAGTCATTTGAGTCTTGGGGGAAGAAAGGAAAAATCAGGATGACAATTAAAAAAAAGAGAGAAAATTGATATGTTAAAACTTTGCATTTCAACTTTGAGCTGACATTGTGGTGAGACTCTTTCCAGCTGCTTTGTCTGGCCATGTCAAGAAGTGACCATGATTTATTGTGCCACCTCCATAATTTCAATGCACTTGATCTCCCCCCGGAAGCAGTGACAAGTAAGGTTAACTGCTGTGTGAAGAGACAGTATGAGTAATGCTTCGTGCATAGAGCTGGCACAGCTCTACAGTGCGAGGTGGGGGAAGCGGGGCTGTTAGCCATTGGTCAAGCCCCTTCCAAACAGCAACCTCCCAAATGCCCTAACACCTTTTGGAACCGACAGTACTTGTATGGAAAAACACCCTGAATTGTGTTAGAGTCTGTTTCCGTGTCCTTATTCACTTGCAAACATGCAAACAGCTAACCTTGCTCACACTTGCATTTTGTATTATTAGTAAGAGTTCACATTAAGTGTCCATATACCATGCCAGCCCTGCCTGTGTGCTTTATATTCTTTATTACCTCAATTAATCCTTATCTCATCATCCCTATTGTCATCCCCATACACGGAGGAGAAGAATGAGGCAGGCTAAATAGAATGAAGTTATTAAATAGTTCACCAAGGTATGGGGAGCAAAGCCAGGATTTGAGCCCAGATGGTCTAACTACACAACCTCGCTGCACACTTCCTCCATGAGCCCATTCTTATTCCTTTAATTTGGTCAGCTTATCCTAATTCATATTGTCTCTTTAACTAGATTGTATACATTTCTGAAGGACTGTTGCTCCGCCACTACTGAATAAAAGTAACATGTACATTGCCACAGAATTTTTTTTAATCTCCCATGAGTATAGCTTGTCTTGATGAATACGGTCTAGTTTGTGTCTGCAACACTAATCACTTTTTCATATGTTTACACTTCATTTGACCCAAATAAATGAAAAAGAGAAAAGAAAAACCAAAATTGATGGAACACCTACTTCATTCTAAACTTTGTGGTGAGTGCATTAAGCCTCACAGTGACCCCATGAGGTAAATATAACTATCCTCATTTTATAAATTGAAAAATGGAAGCTCAAGGAAGTTAAGGACATTTTTCCTGGCCTAACTATGTGAGAGGTATAAGTGGGCTCAAGGGCCTCCCTGATTCCACTTTACCAGGACCAGACACATGCTGTAGATGTCTTTTGTATGTAACTCAGTGCCTCATATTTTATTATCCATGCAGATGAGGGGAAATTGAAGGGAAAGAGATAGGCAGGAAGAGAAGAGATAAGGAACAAGGTGAGAGTTGGCATCAGAGCTTAGATATTGCTCAAACACTGCAGAAATGGCTTCTCTACATCCCAAGTTTTCCCAAGGTCTGTCTACACTATTGTCAAAGACTTCAGATTCTGGTTGTCTGGATGGCAACCTTGAGATGTCACACTCACAACTTCTTCTCTGGCAAAAAGCCAAACTCCCTCCACTTTCTGGCAAATGCACAGTACCTGTGTGAAATATTCTGCTTTCCAAAATGCCTGAGGACAAGGTCAAGGATGTGCTGCTATTGGGATCTTGTCCTGCACAGCAACTCAGCTGGTGGAAACGGGGTTCCTGGAGGAGGAGGCAGGGACCTATCCTCCTCTCATCACATGAATATCATCTTACTCTTATCCTCTCAGCTCTTTCCCTTCACTGAAGAGTTCATGAAAGTCAATTCATACGTATCTCAATTCAAACTCTTTCTTGCCTAGAGAAAAAAATGCTGTTGTTTTTGTCTAATGGAAGTACTGTGCTGTGACTGGATTTGTAACAGCAGCGTGTCAAAATGCCAAAAAAGTGTGTCAAAAATAACATTTAAAAAAACTCAGGGGAGACATGTTATAGTCCTAAATGAGCATCTTTATTTCTCTGTGTTGAAAGGCATTAGTCTCCTCTCAAGAGTCTTAATAAACTTTACCAAAAAAAAAAAAAAAAAAAAGGCATACAACACTTAATGAACACAATTTAAGGGCCCGTCCAGCCCTTGATACTCTCATTACTGTCAAAGCCTCTCTCACTTGTATGTGAGAGTTCTCCTCTTCCAAGGCTTCTCATGCAATTTCTTCTTCAGTGGATGCTTGTTTTCCCAACATCCTTAACCTCCAAAGTATATGCATATTGCCATAAAGTTAATCAACTAAAAACAATTAATTTCAATTTATTTTCTGTGTCACTGTTGAGGAAAACATCACGAAGTATTTCCTGACACATTGCAGATAACAGTCAAATTCATGGCAATCCCCTGTTGCCAAGGGTTTGTATATTTAATTTAATGGGCCTTTCAATAGCATTCAAGAGTATCTATAAGCAAGATGCTGGCCTCCCATGATCTGGCTGAAAGAAGATAAGAATATTAAAATTTCAGAGGCTATTCAGATCACTCAAAGTATCATTGTGTCTTTTTACACAACTCAAAGAGGAAATACTTACTTCTATCAAGATCCAGGGTGAAAGTTTTATCTAATACCATGAAACTCCTTGTATTTCCTGCTTCAGCCGCTTTATTGTTCATCTACTGCTTTGTGACTGCTCAGTTTCTCCATTGCAGAGGCAAATGCAAATCAATCAAAACCTAGGCAAAGTAATTGGAAAGCATAAGGACCTATGACAGGATAGCCATTGTTATTCTGCAAGAATTGTTGCTATACTAGGAAGAAAAGAGTATCTCCCTTTAGTTCAAGAACAGTAGAGGGTGATGTAAACCTAGAACAGCTAGTGGCCATGTTTGCTGTAATGTGGAGAACCTCTTTCTAAGTATAAAGTCAACAAAGGTAGCTGACGGCCAATACGTGAAGGTCAGTCTCAGTAATAATGTTTGAACACTTGGCTGCAACTCTACCTAAAGTAAGATCTACCCTCTTAGATTTCTAAGTTACATAAGCCAATATATTTCTTTTTGTGCTCATATTAGCTGGATTTTGCTTCTTGCATAACTGAATAATATGCCTAATTCTTCCTTTAGGTAAAGAAAACTATTTTTTCTTTGTTTTTTAGTTTAATTTTGTTATTTAAATTCAATTTGCCAACATATAGTATAACATCCAATGCTCATCTCTTTATGAACCCTCCTTAATGCCCATCACGTTAAGAAAACTTTCTTTCCTAAGCCTGAGGCATCATGGTTCAATGTGGGTAGATTTTGAACTTTTCTGTTGCTATTGCTGTGCTGCAAAGATGTGGCTTGCTTATATTCAGATGGTTTTTCCTCATCTTTTTAGTGGATAATTTTCATTACAAAAGACCACTGATCACCTTCCCAACACTTGTTTGTTAAGTGCTCTGATACATCTATGGTGAGATTATAAACCAGTGCAGTCTTTCTACAAGGCAAATTCGCAGGCGGAATCAAGAGTCTTTGGTATCCATACCACTGGGTTTATTCCAAAACTACCAAGAAATCCATTAATGGATCAAAAGTGAAAACTCACACAATTATCTCTATAAGTGTTGAAAGGATATTTGAAAACTTCACTATCGGGAATCCCTGGGTGGCGCAGCAGTTTGGCGCCTGCCTTTGGCCCAGGACGCGATCCTGGAGACCCAGGATCGAATCCCACATCAGGCTCCCGGTGCATGGAGCCTGCTTCTCCCTCTGCCTATGTCTCTGCCTCTCTTTCTGTGACTATCATAAATAAATAAAAATTAAAAAAAAATAAAATAAAGACCTTGCTAATTTAAAAAAAAGAAAAAGAAAACTTCACTATCTGCTTTTTATCTTTTTAATCTTAACAAAATAGGAAAAATGGGTACTTCCTCGGCACAGTACAACATGTCTCTTTCAACTCAAAAACTTCCATCATACTTAATGGAGAAAAACTATACATACTCTCAGTAAAATGAGAAATAAAGACATCCATTGTGTCAACTACTATTTAACATTATTTTGGAGATAGCAACCAAAACTACAAAATAAGAAAAAGAAATGAACCATAAAAAAATGAGAAATGAAGAAGTAAAATCATCATTATTTAAAGTGGTCTAACAGTTTATCAAGAAAAGCCAACAGTCTCCATTGCAAAACTATTATTAAAGCCAAGAATAAGTAATAGTATGGCTAGCAACAAAATTATTACATATATTTAATAGCCATCATATATTTAGTACAACTACCAGTTATATTGTGAAATGGAAGAACAGATCCCATTTGCAATAGCAAAAAAAAAAAAAAAATTTAAAATATGCAAAATCTCCACAAATCAATCTTGAATGCTACTAAAAGGCGAAGGACTAAAAACAAATAGAAAAATAGAAAATAAAATATCAAATTATAAAAATATGATCTTTTCCCAAAATAATCAATGAATTGAAAACAATTCTAGGGCAGCCTGGGTGGCTCAGCGGTTTAGCGCCACCTTCAGTCCAGGGCCTGATCCTGGAGACCCGGCATCAAGTCCCACATCAGGCTTCCTGCATGGAGCCTGCTTCTCCCTCTGCCTGTGTCTCTGCCTCTCTCTCTCTCTCTCTCTCTCTCTCTCTCTCTCTCTCTCTCTCTGTTTCTCATGAATAAATGAATAAAATATTTTAAAAAAATTAAAAAATAAAAAATAAAACAATTCTAATGAAAACACTATAGAATTAAGGGGAAAAAAACAGGCAATTAATGTTTCTATGGAAAATATAAATGAACGATTGTGTTCCTCCACCGCAGAAAAAGAAAGAAAGAAATCTGAAAAGGAATAATAAAGAAGGGACACTTGCTATGCCAGGTATTGAAATATATTATAAAACCAGAAAAATTTTTAAATACAGTTCATGAAAAAAAGATCATAGAACAGAATAGAAAAATAAAAAATAGGGATCCCTGGGTGGCGCAGCAGTTTAGCGCCTGCCTTTGGCCCGGGGCGCGATCCTGGAGATCCAGGATCGAGCCCCACGTTGGGCTCCTGGTGCATGGGGTCTGCTTCTCCCTCCTCCTGTGTCTCTGCCTCTCTCTCATCTCTCTCTGTGTGACTATCATAAATTTTAAAAAAAAGAAAAAGAAAAAATAGACCCAAATTTATATGGGAATTTAATATATGATAATGCTGGCATTTTAAAATAATGCGGGGGGGGGAATATATCACACAACAAATGGTATTCATTTTTTAAAAATATTAAGTTGTATCCCTATCTTATACTCTATACAAAAATAAACTTTAGATTCAGCAAAAATATGTGTAAAATACAAACTCATATAATTACCAAAGGAAAAAAGAATAATATATTTAAGGTCTCCAAGTAGAGAAAGACTTTCTGTGCGTAGGACAATCCTCAAGATCTTTAAAATAAAAATATTGATACAGACAACCATACACACAAAACACTTCTGGGGGGAAAAATCCTGTAATGCAAAAACAAATAAATAACAAACACTGAAAACATAATCTGGACAAGATGCTTGCAAATAACATCACAACCAAAGAGCTTACATTTCATCAATTTAAAAACTGCTGAAAAATTAATAAAGAAAAAAGGAAAAACCCAAAAGAAAGCACCTCCCCAAAACAACCCATCCCCAAAAAAGGAAATAATAAGTGGCTATTAAAAAATGATCAGTCTCACCCAAAATAAAAGAAATTAAAATTACAATGAAATAACATTTTGGCCTCTTAAATTAGCAAAGATTAAAACATTTCATAATATATTGTATAAATGGATAGAATAAGAAAGGACACTCTTTTCTCTCATATTACTGATGGAAACATAAATTGATATAACCGCAATGGCAATGATTTTGTATACAGTATTCCTCCCTTATCCATGGTTTTGCCTTCCATGGTCTCAGTTACCCTCAGCCTGGAATTAGGGGATCCTCCCCAGATGTATGGCCCTGTGGATAACAAACTAACACTACGTCACAATGCCTACGTCATTCCCCTCACTTCATCTTATCAGGTAGCCATTATCGATTCAGCTCATATCATCACCAGAAGATGAAGGTGGATACAGTACAATAAGATATTTAGAGAGAGAGAGAGACCACATTCCCATAACTTTTATTATAGCATACTGTTATAATTGTTCTATTTGTTAATTGTTGTTAATCTCTTACTGTGCCTAATTTACTAATTAAATTTTATCATAGATTTGTATATACGGGAAAAAACAGTACATATAACTTTGGTTACTACCATCACCATCTGCTGAAGGTCTTCAAACATAACCCCCCAGAGAAGGAGAGACTTCTATACCTATCAAAACATTAGATGCTCATAACTTTTAACCAACCAATTCCACTCCTAGTATCTTATAAGGTGGGAAATAAGGTCTACATTGTGATAGTCAATACAGAATTGTACACAGTAGGAAGAGATTAGGATTCATGTAAATGCCAATCGACAAGAGACACTCAAATATTCCACAACTATTGAAAAGAAAAACAAATAATATAAAAGATTTCTCTGAAAAGAAAAGCAAGAAACTGAGGCTGGATTCCTGATGGTTCAGAGAGAGATTCAAAAAGAGATTTGATTTCACTGCATGACCTTTTGTATCTTCTAAATTTGTGTCTTATACATGTTTTTTATTATTAAAAATAACTTAATAATTTAATTATTAAATACATTTAATTATTTACATTATTAAACTATTTTTAAATAATAACTAACATATCCATAACTGTAATAAAGTAAGATCATTTCTAAGACTCTATTTTAAGAAAATAATCTGAAACAAACCAAAGTACACACACAAAGATATTTGTCACAAGGGCTTGTTTGTTTGCTGATGTGTTTTGTTTTAATAATTAGGAAATAGTAGCAACCTAAATACATAATGTTAAGGAAACTATCAAGGAGATAATATTGCATTAATAAAAGAGAGTATTACGCAGCCACTAAAAATGTTGTTGTGAAAAGCTTTTAACAAAAGGGGAATGTGCTTATGCGATTTAGTGAAAAAAGCAAGCCAGAGAATTTTTATACACTGAGATCTCAATTAAATGAAAACACATAGAAAAATGTAAAAATATGAATAACTATCTCTGAGAAATGAGATTACAGAAAATATGTTTCCTTTGTATTTTTCATAGTACCTGATTTTTCCAAAATGGGAATGTAATTTTACTATAGTAAAATGTTGAGAAAAATGAATGACTAAAAAATGTTGAGTAAAAATGAAAATGTATGTGCCCTTATTCACAATCTCTGACCTCCTTAATTACTAATGACTGGTTCAGAAAACCCTGCCTTTTAGGATTTCCTCTCACACTACATGTGACATTGTTTTCTGCTTTCTACTATGATCCTACCAGAAGTGATTTCATTTTATGCCTACACTTGGTGCAGAGAGATCAGTGCCCACCTTTTCATCATCATGCCCTCTGTGTGAGCCTGGGAGTCCAGCAGGATGACAGGTTCTGAAGTCAGTCTGCTTGGATACACATTCCAATTCCATCATTTTCTACTTAATGTCTCTGTGCTTCCATGGGGATGCAAGCGATCCACCATGTAATGTCACCATGGAGATTAAGTGAGATAATTCACATAGGGTGCATGGGTCCAAAGTGCCTGGCACACAGCCAATCCTTTATAAATATTCACTATTTTGCCAAAGAGAAATTTGCTTTTTGATTCAAGACTGTGACTTCAAAACATGAAGATAAACTCTCTTAATAACACCCAATTCTTTATCAGCTTATCTGCTTTTGTCATTCTCCAACAGTTTGAGGTCCTGTCACATGGTTTGAGATTTTCTTTCTCAGCCTCTCTGCATTAATTCCACGCTGACTCTGCTGCCTTTGAAACCCACACCAGCGGGAAGCTTCAGGGACTGCATAAAGATTTTAGTGCTGATGCCTTAGGAGGGCTGGCTGTCCTAGGAAACAGGGAATGAGTTGGGGGAGGGGAGGTCAGAGGAAGCCTATGACCACCAGGCCTCCAGAAGGTTTGTATTTACTCCTGAAAGGCTGGGGGTCAGAATTCTTTATGCAGAACAAGAATTCAAGATTTCTCCTAGACCATAGACTGATTTCAAATTTAAACTAAAAAAAAAAAAAAAAAAAAAAAAAAAAGAAGTTCGGAACTAAGATCTTGATTTCTGAACACTGTTTTCCACTAAAAGAAGCCAAGGGCTATTTGAAATAAAGTCTATTTCCAGGACTGGGGAAGGGTAAGGAAAAGGTGTCCCTAGAATATTTTTTTGTGCCAGAAAGTAAGAAAGTGTTCCAAAAAAATGAAAAGGACAAGTCAAAGGAACACAAAAGCCAACTTGAAGGTGCTCTCACTGAGCATCAAGTTAAATAATGATAGTAATGGATGATATCACTTGAAATAAAATAAAATTCCAGAAGTATATACTGATGGAAGGAAAGAAGAAAGGGAAGTGGGGAGGTAGAGAGGAAGGTAGGAAAGACACCAGCAGTACCAAGGTTCCATTTTCTCCACATCATCACCAACACTTGTTCTCTCTCTCTCTTATCAATCTCTTTCTCTCAATCTCTGTGTGTGTGTTTATAAGAGCATCCTAGCCATCCTGGTGGGTATGAGGTATTATCTCATTATGGTTTTGATTTGCCCTTCCCTAATGATGAGCGATATTGTTTCTTTTCGTGTGCTCTTGCATATTTTCTTTGCAGACTATTCAAGCCCTTTGCACATTTCTGAGTTAGATTGTTTTCTTGTTATTGAATCATAGGAGTTCTGTATGTATATTCTGAGTATTAACCCCTTATGAGCTATATGATATGCAAATATTTTCTGTAGGTTGCCTTTTCACTCTGTTGATAGTGTCTTTTTTTAATATATATTTTTAAAGATTTTATTTATTTATTTATTCATGAGAAACAGAGAGAGAGAAAGAGAGAGAGGCAGAGACACAGGCAGAGGGAGAAGCAGGCTCCATGCAGGGAGCCCGATGTGGTACTCGATCCCGGGTCTCCAGGATCACGCCCTGGGGTGAAGGCAGACGCTAAACCGCTGAGCCACCCGGGCTGCCCGATAGTGTCTTTTGATGCACAAAACTTTTTAATTTTGATGTAGTCCAATTTATCTATTTTTTTCTTTGTTGCCAATGCTCTTTGTGGCATGTCTGTCCTCTAGACTCTTGTGCCAATTCAGACATCAGTGAAGATGTATTTAGTTGACTTAGTTATTGACGTCCTCACCCTGTCACTTACTATTCAAGGACAGCCAGTGGTGTGGAATTCCTCAACACCCACAGCAAAGATGGGATCTCCATTTCAGGGTAGTAAAGTGTTTGAGGACTGACCCTACAGACAGCCAGTTTCTATGTGCAAACTCATCTCAGAGAAGCAAAGCTAAAGATTTTTATCATGATTCACATCTTCATGAAGTACTATCATAAATCAATAATCAGCTGATGGGCTAGAGGAGATCAAGCCCACACCAGGGACACCCATCCTTATCCTACTTTGGTCTTTGCAAGGGGAGGGAAAAGCTGAATGCAGCCTGAGAGCCTGGTGACACAGAAGAGAAAAATATTTTGAACTCTGTTTCTTAGGCAGCATAAAATTTTGTGGTATGTTGATCAAAGATAAAAGCAGCAATGCAGAGTGATGAGTGGATTTTGTCCTTAGGCACCAGAAATGATATTGAGCTTCAGAAAAACTAAAGGTATATCTAGCAAAAGTACCCATATGTAAAATGAAAATGACCACCCCTCAACTTCTGTCTCTAATATGCATTTTCTAGAACCTTCTCCTTGTGCTCATATATTATTCATCTCATCTATATCACATATATAATAATAAAAGTAAGTACTTATATACACTTACTACATGCTAGACATTGTTTTAAAGGTATATTAACATATTTTTTAATCCCAACAACTCTATGAGGTAAATAATGTTATTATCATCTCCATTTTATAGATGAAGAAACTAAGTTTTAATGACTCATCCCAGGTCACAAGGCTTAGAAAGCAAAGCTAGAATTTGAATGTAGGCCATCCCAGTCCAGGATTGAGATCTTAATCACGACAATCTGTGGATAATCTGTTGTCTCTGGACTTAGAATATGTATATACATGCACACACACATGCACATACACCTGTAATCATCCGAAAGATCCCTTTTTCAAGACAATTTAAGCAGATGAGGAGAGTAAATATATTGACAGTCATCTGTCATTCTCTGTGGTCTGAGCGATACATGCCAAGTCTTCGAGATTCCTGAACAGAGACTCAAAATAGTTTATGACAGACTATCCAGCATCCCTAGGGCGCTTGCGTGGCTCAGTTGGTTAAGCACCCGACTCTTGATTTCGGTTCAGGTCATGATTTCAAAGTTGTGAGATCTATCCCTGCCTTAGGCTCCAAGCTGGGCATGGAGTCTGCTTGAAAATCTCTCCTCTTTCCAGGCGCTATCCTATTTGCGCTCTCTCGCTCTCTCTCTCTCTCTCTCTTTCTGAAAAGAAAAAAAAATCCAACATCTCTTCAAAACTGGCTAGGATCTAAGTCTTTGGTTCAATGAATAAATTTTTTATTGTGGAACATCAGGCAGCCTCAGGTATGTAGGAAAATCTAAAGTGTGAGGACGCTCCAGTCAAGGAAGCTTTGCTAGTACCCTAAAATTCTCTGGATGGACAGCTATCTTTGCTCTGGATGTATTTGGCTGGCCCCACCTGAGTTCCCCTGTCACTGAAAACCTTCCCTTCCCTGTATATTAGTGGGTTTTTTTCTTCAATTCCACCGTTGCATCTTTATGCTTCAATTTCCTTATCTATAAAATGGTCTAATTAAAGCACCTATATCATAGGATCATTGGGAGAATTAAATAACACATTGTAAAGTTCTTGGAATGGCTGTTGTAGCATGCTAGAAGTGTCCATTGATACTGCATTATCACCAACTAAAAATCCATTTTCTCTCTCATTTTGCATTTTGTATGAGGGTTCCAAGTGGCATTTCCCGATGGGCTGTAGACTGTTCCACCTATCTCATGACACTATCACAGACGACATCAGTTACTGATTGTTGTGGATTAAATTATGTCCCCTTCTTCCAAAAATGCTGAAATCCTAGGCCCCAGAACCTGTTAATGTGGCCTTATTTGGAAATGAGGTCTTTGCAGGTATAATCAAGTTAAGATGAAGCCATACTGAATCAGGGTAGACCTTAATCCAATATAACAAATGTTCTTATAAAAAGAGAAGAATGTGTGCTCACGCATACACACACACATACACAGAAGAATCACACAGGACAATGGAAGGAAAAATTGAAGTGATACCCCAAGCAAAAGAGACCCAAGGATTGCCAGCAACCATCAGAAGCTAGGAAGAAGCAAGGAAAGATCCTCTCCTAGAGCCTTCACAGGGAGTATGTCCCTGTAGACCCCTGGACTTCAGACTTCTCACCGCCAGAACTGTGAAAGAACAAATTTCTGTTGTTTTTTTAAGCCACTCAGTTTGTGGTAATTTGTTATATCAGTGCTAGGAAATGGATACCCTGAGCTTGGCCTTTCCATGTTCACTCTGTGGGGTTTTTTTTATCTAACTTCCCTCCCCAGTGTCTCTCATTAACGTTTTTGAGCATGAATTCTCATCTTATAAAATATCAGATGAAATATTTAGTCACAGTGGTCTGTGTCAGAAACTGCCCCATTCTCTAGGGTTGTCGTCGTTTTGTTTTTTTTTTTAATTTGTTATACATCAATTATTTCCCTACCACAAAACATGACAGTGCAACAAAAAGCTATGCCACAGAACACTGAATTTCTTTTATTTAACTCTGTCAGTGTTAGGGAACAATGTGTTATCACTGGAATCAGAAGCCAATCTTGTCCTGCTGGGTTATCGTGAATCCTCATTTGGCTCTGGCCATTCATAATCTTGATGTCCTAATATTCTTTCAACTGGGAGATTGACAAAAAAACCACTGTCATTTCACCAAGTGATTATTCAATTTCATATTCCTAAATCTCATTTTTTCCAGCCTCTCTGAGTTAAACATTACATTTTATTTCAGCTAAATCACCCCTGTAATAGGCTGAATCTTATTCTGTTAGAGATTTTGATGACTTCTCCATTGATGGAACATAAAACAGTGTCTAGCATATATACATTTTTACAGTTTAATTCTGGGCTCCCAAAAGATAAATTGTGAACCAAATGGGGAAAGAGACATGAATAAATAATGCCAGCTGAACAGACTAAAATATGTAGGAAAAGTTAAGCCCCTCTCAGTAAATGTCAAGTATGAAATTGTTTTATATAATTTTATTCATTGGACCTAACCTACTCCCACAAGATTTCATTTGATTTTCAGAGATTGATACCATTATGTTCTGCATTTCAAGTATGAGATCAAAACATTCCCAGCACCAGACTTCAGTTTCTTGCACTGTGATGCAGAACTTGCTCTAACAATGGTGCATTCCCTGGAACAGAGTGAAGTCTATGGTTCAACGAGACCCTACCCAACACTTCTCACTATGAACTGGAATGTGTGGGTAATCACTGAGTGAGGGCAGGGTTGCAGAGCAAGGAAGCTTAGTGCAAGAGCAGTGGCATCACTTCTAATTTTCAACAGCTATGGAGGCTGATTAGAGACAGCATACCAGCTGAGCTGCAGATTTTGCAGATATTGTTCACCAAATCATTTGCCTTTCCTCCTAGACATGCAACTAGACTACATATCCCAGTCACTCTTGCGGTGAAACATAGCTGGAGACAGAGTTCTGGACATTGAAATGTGGATCATAGTGGTATAATCCGCCTTCAAGCATGGGCTACAAAAATTTCCATACAATCTTCCCTCTTCTCTCTCTTCTTGCATCTGCTAGCCAGACTCAGGGAATTCAGGGGAAACCTCCAAGGCTATAGAGTAGAAGCCTGCAAGCTATTTCCTATGAAGGGCCAGAGAGTAAATGTTTTAGGTTTGGGAGGCTATACAGTGTCTGCTGCGATTACTCAACTCTGTTTTTGTATTAGGAAAGCAACCATCAACAATATGTAAATGAATGAATGTGCCTGTGTTCTAATTAAACTTCATTTACAAAAACACTTTGGATTTGGCCCACAGACCATAGTTTTCCAAACCCGACCCCAGGGAGACCATCCAATGCAAGGAATTTGGGGTCCTGAATAAGCCATGGGAATTAGACCATCCCCTCCCCTGTTCTGTCTGTTGTACTGGCCTTACTGTGTGGGACATGCGTGATGCACTGACATGAAGTTCTGTTCCTGGCAGTCACTCAGGAATCCAAGCCAAGGAAGGCATCATCTTAGCACACATTTTCACAATCACCTCCCACTTTTGAAAGGAAGTATTTCAAATAGTACCCTTCTTAAAGCTTCTTCCTAGAAGCAAGGTGTCATTCCACTCACATTTTATTGGCTAAGTGGAGGCATGTGACTGCACCTAAAATGGAAAAAATGGAGAAGGGATCCACCACATGCCCAAGAGGAGAAGAGAATCCAATTATTTGTTAGTGATATTAATGATACTATATAATGTCAAATAAACATATCAGTCATTCACATCCAAAGTGCAAGAAAAGTTTAGTCAGACTGCTATCCTCCTAAGGCTGAAGTTTGGCCTCCTAAGGAGAAGCAAAGTTTGTAGTAGAACTCGGGCCACTGTGGGTGGAGCAGATTTGGGCTACATGACTGGGTCAGGGTTTTCAGAAATCAGCATATAATATAACACAAGGGAAATAGAAATTGCAGGAGCTTTGGACAGAGGAAGGGAAAACTAGGGGACCTAGATTAGCATCCTAGATTCAACTTTGCTTCCAATCCATGCTGTTCTCGTCCATCTACAGGAACAACAGAATTAAACTGACCCACTTACAAATGATATGGCTTAGGTTGGGCCATATGTGACTACCAATATTTGGCCATGTTTTACATACAAAACATAGCTTTATAAGACACTCAATTCCTTATATTTTAAATATCACCTTACGTTTACTTTGCAAACAGAAGAGCATAAAAAAAGTTCATAGAGTTACAGGGTCCTACCCAAAATGTGCTCAGAAAATAAAATATTCCCCAGACTGTATAACCCTATCTAGCTCTGGAACATACTTATAAAAGGAGCAAGGCTAACTATAGTCTCGTCTTGACACCAGCTGTTCTAAAGTTGCAATCACTCCACTGCTAAACCTAATATTGAGCTCCAACTATGGGAGGGGCTTAGAGAGGTCACAGTCAAGTTGAAGTGAGGAATGAGTGGTCTGGCTGACCCCCACGCAGCCTCAAGGATCTTTCTGTCTAGAGGAAGGAGGCTCTCGCCAAGAAGAGGTGGGGAGAAGCTGATATGAATGTGGTAACATAGGGTCAACTGGGAGCCTAACCTTCAGGACTAGGTCTGAGCCCTACAGTAAGAGGCTAGAGATAGAGTCTAGCTGGGGCTATGTTCTTGAGGGATTTTGTGAAATATAAGACTTAAGTGGTGAGTCTTTGGGGTCATTAGGATTTTGTGCCTTCCAGGTAGCAGGAACAGAACAAGAACACCTGCAGTAGGGTCTTGATTTGCTGGACAGCAGGCAGCAACAAGAAGAGGTCTGTGAGAAGATTCTTCATAAGCCAAAGTTGGATAATCCCTTCAGAAGCTCAGAAATAATGGAGGAAGAGAAAGGAAAGAGGGAAGAGAGATGATGTGCTGGAGCTATGCGATGGGTACCATCAGTCATAGAGATGTGGGCATTTCTTACAAAGTGAATTAGTCAGGGTTCTCCAGGGAAACAGATCCAATAAGGGGTGTGTGTGGGTGTGTGGGTGTGTGTAGAGAGAGAGAGATTTATTGTAAGGAATTACCTCATGCAATTACAGAGGCTGACAAGTCCCAAGATCTGCAGGGTGAGTCGCCAAGCTTGAGACATAGGAAGGTCAATGGTGTAGTTCCAATCCAAAGATTGGCAGACTCGAGGCCCAGGAGGAGCCAGCATTTCAGTTTGAGTCCAAAAGCATTAAAAGAAGAAACAATATCCCAGTTTGAAGACCATGAGACAGGAGGAATTCTCTCTTACTCAGGAGAAGGTCCTTTAAATTCTATTCAGGGCTTCAATTGACTGGACGAGGCCCACAATCTGGGGGCAATCTGCTTCATTGAGTCCTCTGATTTAAATGTTAACCTTATCCAGAAATATCCTCTCAGAAACACCCTGAATGTATTTGACCAAATATCTGGGTAGTCTACGGCTCAATCAAATTGACACATAATTAACCATCACACAAAGTAACCTCTTTTATTCACACAGGCTGTTAATTTTGCATTTCACAGAATCTTCCCAACAACTTCTGAATTAGGTACTCACTTACTGAAGTAAGTGAAAGGTTAAGTGGACTGTCTGAGGGCATAGCTAATGGAAGAGCTAGAATTGGAACCCATGACTTCATGTTTACGTTGTTTCTAATAGTTTCCAGCATGAACACTCTTTTTTATCTTATGTATTTCTGATTTAAGGAAACAAACTATTAAGAAAAAATTTAAACAACTAGAGAAAAAAATCTAATCAGTTTTAGATTAAATTTTATAAATAGAGTTAGGAGTAATATGGTTATAAAAAATAAAAATTGTAGATAGACCATAATAGGATAGTATTTTTGTTTGAGTTAATACATCATATATAAAGCTTTTTTTCTCTAAGTTATGTCTTCCAGGTAAAGCCCCAGTAGAATATGCCAATGGGTGTCCATTCTGATTAATTGGTGTCCATGGCATACCTCTATCAAATACTGAATACTGAGGCTGCCTCAACATGTTGACTTCTTTCTAGGCAGGCTCTCTCCACATGATGACAAGATGGCTGCAGAAGTCCCAGCCCTCACATTCAGCTCTACGATCAGCAGAGAAAAAAATATTCAACTTCCTTGACAGTCTCCCCAGAGCTCTAGGCTTTGCCCTTATTGGGCCTAACTAGGTCCACTTGCATTTATCTGAACCAAACAACTATGCTAGGAGGTTTAATCCTGGAGTTAAAAAAAATAGTCAATCCCATTCCATACCACATAGGCTAATATTGAGGAAGAAGTGTTGGCCCAGAATAGATGATGAATGACCAAAATCAACAATTTCCCCTCCCATATTCCCCTAAGTAGGATTTACTCTGGGTTTGCTAGTCTTTACATGATGAGGAAAGTTACTCCTTCAAGGATGGAGCATTTCCTAAGGACATGAAATTGAATCAGTACAGTTGTCCAATCTTATATTCCACTATCTCTTACCCTAGACAAATTAATTTATTATCTTTTTACAGGACTGAGGCTTTCTTGTCTCTGCTTATGTTAAATCCCTCCACCCAAAATTCCCTCCCTCTCTCTCATGTCTTAGAAAACTCCTGCTTACTGATGATGTTCAGCTCAGATACCACTTTCTCCTCGAAGGTTTCCCTGAGCTCTTGGCCTCACAGCCCTCCCCCGTCCTACCTGATGCAGCTTTTTAGAAGCTTCTATAATGCTGTGTGCCTCTCTTGTGACACCTCTACTCTTCCTATGGATTTATGGGAGGCAGAGCTAATCACACTGTCATCTTTGTCTCCCTTCCAGACTCCAAACTCTGAGGCAAGCCTGCTTTTATTCATCTTCACGTGCTTCAGCACCAACCCACTGTCAGCACTCAACATGTACTAAGTCCCATTCAACTCAGCACCCAGAGATTTGTCAATTCTCACAATGATTTCAACCACCATTAAAGCAAGTCAAGGTGTACTAGTATGTAATCCACGTAGTGGATCCAAGAGCATAATTTTATTATATTATTATTATTATTATTCTATAATATGCATGACAGACAATTTTTTAAGAAGACAGGAAAAATCAAATACTTGTGGATTCCCCATCACCTGCACATGGTGCTTATACATGACAAGCTGCTTAAACTGTAGAGGGCTCTAGGTAGGCCATGCTCTGGTTTTAATTCCACCCTGGCTCCCTTATACGTTTCTAAGAGCTCAGTCACTGCTACCTTAAGAAAGCCCTGGTTGAAACTTGATGCCTATAATTCTTAATTACAATTGCATTGCTGCCTTTATGTGCATCTCTGCTCATTTAAACTCAATGCTGACTGACAAATTGTGCTCGTCTGCCTATTCGACAGTAATTTAGTCGGGCAACCTGCAGCTTGCACCAGATTGATGAGCAGCTGTTTGATCTGTTTGGGGATGTATTGTTTTCTTGGTGTAGGCTGCCTTGTGCTGCTGCTGAACGATGGATGGTTTTGTCTCCTCCAGTGACATTGTGGACACTCTGGATGGCCTCTCCTGTAACTCCAAATGCACATTTTAAAAACATCGATCACTCTCCATCGCAGACAGAGCATCACAGAGAAGAGCAGGATGAAATGGCTCATCAGACTCAACTCAAACTCACATCACTGTTTTTCAAGCCAGTGAGGGTTCAGGTTGACATTCAAAAAGTGGATATCCTGCCACTGCAAACCAGAGCCTATGCAATTGTTGGACACGGTGATTTCTCTCAGAAGAGCTTTATGCTAGTAAAAGTTGCCTTTCCGTAGAATAGCCCTACCCACCACGATACAAAATACAATGTAATGGTTCTGAGCCATGCACTCTTCCTCTGCCATGTCCCATGGCCTTCAGCCTCTTGTAAGCAAGGCAAGTTTCTGAGGCTGTGAAGAGATCTCCCCTCCCCCTGACTCACGCTTTATTATTTTTTCAGTTCAGGTTTTTCATGGGCCCTGTAGCCTGACCCAAAGTGGAGGAAAAGTGAGAGTCCCTAAGGTACAAGCAACTGCTTTATTGAGATATGATTCACATGCTATGCAATGCACCCATTTTTAAGTAGAATTAAATGGGGTTTTGTATATTACAGTATTAATTCTTTTTTTTAAGATTTTATTTATTCATTCATGAGAGACACAGACTGAGAGAGAGAGGCAGAGACACAGGCAGAGGGAGAAGCAGGCTCCATGCAGGGAGCCCGATGCGGGACTCGATCCTCGGACTCCAGGATCACGCCCTGGGCCAAAGGCAGGCGCTAAACCACTGAGCCACCCAGGGATCCCCAAATTCTTTTTTTTAAAGATTGTATTTATTCATTTATGAGAGATACAGAGAGAGAGGCAGAGAAATAGGCAGAGGGACAAACAGGCTCCCCATGGGGAGCCCAACGCAGGACTCAATCCCAGGACCCCAGGATCATGGCCTGAGCCAAAGACAGGCGCTCAATCACTGAGCCACCCAGGTGCCCCCCAGAGGTAATTCTTTTAAGCTGTGGTAAAATACATATCATGCAAAATTTGTCATTTTAAGCATTTTTAAGTTTACAGTTCCGTGGCATTAATTACATTTACAGTGTTATGCAACCATCACCATTATTTCCAAAGCTTCTTATTATCACTCCAACAGAGAGTCTGTGACATGAAACAATGACACCCATTCTCCTTCCCCAGCCCCCAGGAACTTCTATTCCACTTTCTGTCACTATGAATTTGACTATGTAGTGAAATCATACAATATTTGCCTCTGTGTGACTGGCTTATTTTATTTAGCATAACATGTTCAAGGTTCATTCATGTTGTAACATCTATCACAATTTCCTTCTCTTCCATGACTGAATAATACTCCTGATCCCCCATTGTGTGTATACATCACATTTTATTTATCCATTCAGTTGTTGATGGACATTTGAATTGTTTCCACTTTTTGGCTATTGTAAATAATGCTGCACGAACATGCCTGTAAAATAACATCTGCTCAAGTCTCTGCTTTCAGTCCCTTTGGGTATATACAAAGGAGTGGAGTTTCTGGGTCAGATAGTAATTCTATGTTTAGCTTTTTGAGGAACCACCAAACTGTTTTCCATAACGGCTGCACCATTTTACATTCCCACCAGCAATGCACTAGGGCTCTAATTTCCCTATGTCCTTGCCAACACTGATTATTTCCCTTTTTTTTTTTTTTTTTTTGTATAGCCATTCTAGTAGATGTGCCCAGCATCATTTTAATCCTTAGAGCCTGGGGTAGCAATTTTCACAAGTAGTAGTGGAAAGGAAGAAGGAGATTGCCCAACTGGGGTTTGAAAATATACTGATGCCTCCACACTTTAAGGAACTTAATCTAGGTCAATTTCATTTTTTTTATATTTTTTTAAAAGATTTTATTTATTTATTCATAAGAGACACACAAGAGAGAGGCAGGGACATATGGAGAGGGAGAAGCAGGCTCCCTGTGGGGAGCCCAATGCGGGACTCAATCCCAGGACCCTGGGATCATGACCTGAGCTGAAGGCAGATGTTCAATCACTGAGCCACACAGTGTCCCAGTCTAGGTCAATTTTATTTACAGATGTTTTCTGGTGCCCTCATCTGATGTCCTATGAAATTGATGGTGGGCAGTGGGGAACCTAAAGTCATGCAGATCCTCCTACTTGCAAACATGCTAATTGGTTCCTGCTAAGGGATAACAGCAAGCAAATTAAGTCACCCATAGATGACAATAAAGCATAGACATGTAACAATAGTGTATTTTATATCTCATGTGTAAGGAAGTCTCCAAAAGTTGAAGACAAATATCAGGGGGAAAAAAATCAACCTCTGAAACTAAAGCCAGGAAGAATCAAGCATGTACTTTCTTCAAACTCCCAACCTGCACACAAACCCAATATCATTACCAGTAAGGGCAATTCCCTGTTCCCTGAGAAAATAAAATAATTGATGTGGCTTTTTCCATCAGATTGAGGCTCCAGAGGACATCTCCCCAGCCCTCCCCCTCAGCAGCCTAGATCTGACCTGAGACCACATTTTGATCACTCTTCCCATCTCTCTTCCCTGCTCCCCTCCTTCCCTTTGGTTTTTCTAAAATGCACGCCCTCACTAAATCACTTACATCTGAAGCCCTGGCTCATAAGTAGGTCTTCCACCAAGTATGTGTTCTCTCAGGGACCTAGTCTCCTCATCTCCAAAGTGGGGATGAAGCTATCTCCCAGGGATGTGAAGGAGGACCCATGGCAGCCCTTAGCCAGCTTTCCCGGAACTCACAGGAATCCACTAACTGCAGGAATTGGACCTTGGCCCCCCAGGTGCAGACAGTCAGCAATTACTGTGGGGAGTGCTCTGATGGAGGTGGGGGCAAGGTGCTGTGTGCCTGGAAGGATGGGGACAGCTTCACAGTGAGTTGGCTCAATCTCAGACACCCCTGGTCCACTCTGCTCGACCTTAGCAACTCTACTCATTATTCTACCCATATTGTTGCCTGTGGACACAGCTCTTTTGACTTGATCATAAATTATTTCTAGTTATCCCTATGTGACTGCTAGAAAACTAAGACTGTCATGCACCCCATGGTAGGTCAATAAGCACTGAGTCAATAAACACTGAAATCCTCCGGTGAGAGAAACACTGGCCTCATTTCAATGGCCTAGCTCATACCAAAGGATGATAAAACTGTACAGTCTGATAAAACTGATACAATGCAGAGGAGATGGGGAGCCATCCTGGGCATTTACACCCCAACAGGAGAGAGTCAGAGGATGGCTCATGTAAGGCTACACAATACATTTTCCCATTTGTTTCAAGATATACTAACTCTTCTCCAGCCCCGAACATGCTGCTGTGACTTATAGGTCCACCCATATTTCATCTACCTTCTATTTTGGTCCTCAAGCCCTAAGGATTCTGCTTCCTTAGAATTAAAAGTCCCTCCCAGAACATTTTAATTTGCAAATAGATAACAAGTATTTCTTACAGATCAACCAAGAGCATTTCATTCTTCTTTCACATGACTTCCACCCCGAAGTATACAAACAATTCAGGAAACAGACATAATAGCTGTGAAGTCAAACATAACCAGATGGTTTTCCAGTCCTGGCTATCTAAATACCATGTCATCTGTGTTACATAATTCTTACAGAAAGCATGCCGCTTTAATTGTGCAGCACAGATCATGACAGATTGCTCAGTTTTTGACATCATTTTCTTTGGTGTTTTCTCTGCTCTGAGCGCAGGGAAACTAATTATGTCCAGGTGGGGTCCAGGTGCAAGTATGTGCGCTAACTCCAGAGGGCCTGCTTATATATAAAATGGTTTCATTGGAGTGTTCTAGCTTTGAAAACTTGCTCTCCTGGCCCTTTTTAATAAGTGCTCATTTCTCTCTAAATATTCCCCCATCCCCATGCTGACTAATGACTAATTGAGGTTCTACAGGAATAGAATGGGCCCTGGGAAGGAAGAGTGGCTCCATTGCAGACTGTGGGCTGCCATTCTTCACGGTCTCTCCAGAAACCTCTCTATCTCTACAGCATATGGGCTCATTCCTGAAATTAGCATCATTATATACAGGGCGAAGATGACTTCGCTTCACTTCATATTTAGAATCAAAAAATATACTTGTTAAGAAGATATATCACCTGTTATCAAAAGAAACTAAGGGAAAAAAAGAAACTAAGAGTTTTGAAGAGGGATGGATGGCAGTGATGGCTGCACAACAATGCAAATATACCTAATGTTACTGAACTGTACACTTGAAGATGGTTAAAATGGTAAATTTTAGGTGATGTATACCTTGTCACAACAACAAAAAGTAACTGATACTGTTTCTAACTTCAGAAGATGGGCTCACTAGAAATTAGAGCAATATGCCTACTTCAGATTGGTAATATTTACAGAATCCTTCCATTCTATTGGTTACTTCAGAGACTGTCATCTTACACTGGCATAGAATGGCTTTATGGTTTGCAACTCACTCTCATATATCCTATCCTATTGGACTTTCCTTGTGTATACAAGACAAGTGGGTTTATCACCATATTACCAATGAAGATTGTTGCCATTATGTTTGCTAAATAACAGACTAGTGGCTTAAGAAAAGCAGGAACTATGTGACTCCCCAATCTGCAGTTATGGGCAGTGCTTGGTGGGGGTTATCTCTGCTCCATGCACCATCACTTTGAGTGACTCGATGCAGACTAGGGGATCCACCTCCAAGAACAGAGTTTTCACATGGCTGGCAAGGTGGTGCTAGCTGTCAGCCGGTGGCTCAGTCGAGGATGTCAGCTAAGGGTTATTCTCCACATGAGCTTCTTCACAAGGCTGCTTGGGCTTCCTAGAGCATGATTACTAGGTTTCAAAAATGGGCATCCCAAAAGACAGGAAATGGTAGCTCCCAGTCTCTTAAGGCTTAGGTCCAGGAATTAGCACATCATCACTTGAGCTATAGTCTGTTGGTCAGAGTGGTCACAGAGCTCACCGATATTCAAGAGGAGCAGACATGGATCCATCCAACCCCTTGAAGGAAGGAACAACAAACCAACCTGTGACCATCTGTAATCTGCCACAAGGATGTCAAGGCTTAGAGTGAGTTGGCCATGGTTGCTCAGGTAGTAAGTGAGACTTGACCATTGGGCTTTGTCCACTTAACTATTCTGGATTGGTATGATGAATTTCACCAAATCCATCTAGGTCACTTGAAATTATTTCTTTCCCATGAAGCCAGCAGATTATTGTGCTTAAACCACTTTTCCTTCTTCAAGTTAGAGTACAGAAGTGAATTCTTAAAACTAACTTTTTAAAATACAAAATGCTTTGAAACACATCTCTCCTTGGTCTGAGTTCTAGGTACACACATGAAATCTTTAATTTGGTTTCTGCCAACAATTTAAACACTATCTCCCGTAATATTTGTCACCACCAAAATACACACAAATGCAGTATCATGTGTTCTGAATCTAAGCAATTTTAACATCAAAAATGTCGTGCTTATCAAATTATCTCAAGTAGCAAAGGAATTTGTTTTATATAACCTAAAAACTCATGGTAAAGATGTCTTTTTCATGATATGAAGTTCCCATTTCAAGGTGAGGCTCTGTAGGTGAAATAACCATCTTGCTTTGAACAGTCTTACCTTGCAGCCCAATTTGCTGGTAATAAACTATTCCATCAAGTGGAAGATACTGACCTATGAGTGCTTTGTGTTGGCAAATGAGGTTGCTAAGCCATGCAGATTTGGGGAAACGTCCTTTACAATGGAGAGAGCTGGCTGCCACCACCTAAACCAAGTGATCAAACTCCACATCCTCATCATTAGTAGTGGAACAATCTGCCATTAAGTGCCTCTCAGCATGATACAGTGGGAAGTACACGGTACCACTTGTAAAATATTCTTGCCGAAAATGTTTAACTTGATGCTCATCAGCCTCAACACCTGGCTTTCAGGACACCTTTCTCAATTGGAGTTTCTCAACTAAACCAGAGATCACAGAAAATGGGTTAAGTAATGATTTATCCAATTTTCCCCTGGCAAGGGATGCCTGGGTAGCTCAGAGGTTGATAATCTGCCTTTGGCTCAGGTCATGATCCCGGGGTCCTAGGATCGAGTCCTGTACCTGTCTCCCCGCAGGGAGGCCGCTTCTCCATCTACCTATGTCTCTGCCTCTCTCTTTCTGCCTCTCATGAATAAATAAATAAAATCTTTAAAGAAAATTATCCCAACTAGCACAACTGGTACCATTCTATCTGCAGGGATAGAAGTTAAATTATGCCATAAAATGTGTGCCTTAGGACATTGCAGCTCAATCCTCTCATGGATCTCCAGTTGCGAAGGATTAACTTAAATGAGGAAGTGGATCAGACAAATCCAGAATATGAGACATTCTACAAAACAACTCACCCAGTCTCTTCAAATAGAAAGGGCCACGAAAAGGAAAGTGGTATTTGTTAATTAAAGGAGACTAATGAGCTCTCACAAGAGATGATTTTTGTGTATTTTTTACCTTTATCTATAAGGATCATATATTGCATACTCTCTTAGTATCAAGCTTATATGACTCAAGATAATGTCCAAGATTCACCCACACTGTTGCATGATTCAGTATGGCTCTCCTTTCTACTACTGTGTAATATTCCTTTGCACAAATATACCACCATTTATTTATCCGTTTCATTGTCGATGGACATTTGGGATATTTTCAGTTGGGAAAAATTATGAACAAAGCTGCTTGCACAGATCTCTTAGTGGTATATTCAAGCATTTCTCCTGAGTACACAATGAGGAATGGCATTACTGGGTCATCGAGTCAATAAGTTGAAATTTATTAGATTCTGGCAAACAATTTTCCTAAAATTGTGGTTAAACCAATTTACATTTCCAGGCAAAAGATCTGAGAGCTCCGGGTCCTTAATCCCTCTGGAGGATGGGGAAGAAGAGATATTGACAAGGAAAAGCTATGAGAAAACCTTCCAGGGTGGTGAAAATATTCTATTTATCGATCCGGTTAGTGCTTACATAGGAGTATACTTAATAAAAATTCATCAAGTTCTAAAACTGCTCTTAAGAACAAAATCAATTGTTAAAAAATTCATCAAGGTACACATTTAAGATCTGTATACTTCGTATGTAGGTTCTACTTCAAGGGGAGAAGAGAGGGCAAGAGGCTAAAAAGGCTTAACAACCAAATTTATAGGTGAGTCTTGATTGGTTCTTGGTTCAAAACAAAAACCAGTTATAAAAACTCATTTGGAGTCAAGTGGAGAAGTTTTAGTATGGACCGAATGTTAAATGTTATTAGAGAATTAAATTTTAAATTTTACTAGATGTGATCATCATATCGTGCTTGGGTAGGAGGATGTCCTTATTAGGAGAAGCAAGCTGGAGTATTTAGGGATGAAGTGTCACAGTGTCTGTAATTTACTTTCAAACGGTTCAACAAATATGTGCGTGCTGGGACAGGGGTATAATCTCAGAGATAAAGATAAAACAAATATGGAAAGAAAGTTAACTACTGGGGATCCCTGGGTGGCGCAGCGGTTTGGCGCCTGCCTTTGGCCCAGGGCGTGATCCTGGAGACCCCGGATCGAATCCCACGTCGGGCTCCCGGTGCATGGAGCCTGCTTCTTCCTCCGCCTGTGTCTCTGCCTCTCTCTCTCTCTCTCTGTGACTATCATAAATAAATAAATAAATAAATAAATAAATAAATAAATAAATAATAAATAAATGGACTTCTAGTTTGAAAAAAAAAAAGTTAACTACTGTCCAACTGAAGTAGCAGGTACAAAAGTATTTGTTACATTATTTTCTCAACTTTCCACATATTTCTAAATTTCTATAATAAACAATTGGGCAGATATAGAAACTCAAAGTGACCAGTTAAAAATGACAATGCTCCAGGGTGCCTGAGTGGCTCAGTGGTGGAGCATCTGCCTTTGGTTCAGATCAAGATCCCCAGGTCCTGGGGTCAAGTCCCATATCCAGCTCCCACATGGAGCCTGTTTCTTCGTCTGCCTGTGTCTCTGCCTCTCTCTCAGTGTCTCTCTGAATAAACAAATAATTTTTTTTTTTAAATGACAAAGTACCTAAGAAGATCCTAGAATAAAATCCAGGAACCCCAGTTCTGTGCCCTCCAATCCATTGTTGCTACCCGGTGCCACAAACCAACTGTTAAATTGGAACCCGCTTTTTAAAATTAATTTCCTGGGATCCCTGGGTGGCGCAGCGGTTTGGCGCCTGCCTTTGGCCCAGGGCACGATCCTGGAGACCCGGGATCGAATCCCACATCAGGCTCCTGGTGCATGGAGCCTGCTTCTCCCTCTGCCTGTGTCTCTGCCTCTCTCTCTCTCTGTGTGTGACTATCATAAATAAATAAAAATTTAAAAAAATAAAATAAAATAAAATTAATTTCCTTCAGCAGAGACCCCCTCCCCACAGTCTAACCAGACTACACAAACACATCCCTGATTTCTCTTGCAAATAAAAGTTCAGCCTATTTGCAATCTGCCTGCAAATTCGCACCTCCCTCTGCAAACATCTCTTCCTCCCTTCCCCTCCCTCCCTCCCTCTGTGGCTCCGATCTCCCGGCTTGCTCTCTGTCTCTGCCTCTCTCTATCTCTCTCCATCTCTGTCTCTGTCTCTCTCTCTCTCCACCTCTCTCAGGATACACCTTCAAAACCTCCCCACAACCACTTTACCCACGTCCAAAGTCCCTTCTTCTCATGCAAAAGCTGAGTTGAAAGCAGCGTGGCCCTGGCAGCCCACCGAGCCCCGCGACCCCCTGTCCCCCCAGGGCAGGAGGAGGACACCACAAAATGCCGCACTTCTGTTTGAGGTTCGCTAACCCAGCTGCAGTGCTCCGCGGAGCTTCTCGGGTGGCTGGGCCGCTTTGAAGGTTTACTTTCAATTAAAAAATAATAATAAAATAAAGTAAAATAAGAAGAAAAGAGGCCAAATCAGCAGCTGTCAGGGACGCGGGGAAGATTTATTCAGGGTGGTCAAAGGGGAGCGTGGCCAGCAGTCAGGGCCCGAAGGTAGGCGGTTAGGAACTGCGAGCGGGAGAGCGAAATCGCTGCGGGCAAGGTCTGCGGGCGGCGCCCCCGGGCGGGGAGGCGGCACCTGCTGCGGGGCGGCCCCGGGCGCGGGGCGCGGGCGCGGGGGCGGGGGCGGCCGGGAGGGGGCGCTGCGGCCTCGGACGCGGAGCCCAGCAACCCGGTGACACCCGGGCTGCCCAACACCTCCGAGTTCTGCACTGCCTCCTGATTCGTGTTGGCCCCCGCGAGTAATTCTCTCATGAGTAAATATATAAAATCTTTTAAAAAAATAAAAAAAATAAAAAAATAAAAATTTAAAAAATTTAAAAAAAAAACTAATATGCACCTTTCCGATGGAATGAGCCAAGTCCCCAGTTAACCCCATCAATGTCCAAGAAGCTTCTAGAAGGAAACAGTGAAGCTGCAGGCGCGAGTTTGAACACACTTCCCCTGAGCCCCTCGGGCCGCCTTGCCCTCCTCCTCCTCCCCACCCAATCTCGGATGCGGTGGCAACAGAGGAGCTTGGAGGGGTTCCCAGCCCCACCCCTTTCCTCCAGGGGCGGATTATCCACATTTCGCCTGCTGGCTTTGCACCGTGGGTAACAAAGGTAGTTACTACCCTCCTAACTACTAGTGGAGCCGCTGCTTGTGCTAGCACAACCAGCTGGTGGATGGTGCCGGAATATCCCAGACCTCATTAGCCTGTGACTATCTTAAACCTAAATATATATAAATATTAATTTTATCGTAATATATACAGAGAAAAAGAAGCATTTAAATTTTTTTCAAAGATTTTATTTATTTATTCATGAGAGCCACAGAGAAAGAGGCAGAGACACAGGCAGAGGGAGAAGCAGGCTCCTGGAGGGGACCCTGATGGGGGACTAAACCAGGACCCCAGGATCATGACCTTAGCCAAAGGCAGACCTCAACCACTGAGCCACCCAGGCATCCCAAGAAGCATTTAATTTTTAAAGAAATTATGGTAGATTAAGCCCACACTTTTCTGATTCCCAGACATTGGCCTTTTTGTACCTGTCCTGTCATATCTGACAGATGCCCTTGCACATGCCCACAAGCCAGGCTGTCAGCTGCAGTCAGCATGAGGCAACCAAGGTTCTTTCCCCCCCACCTCTGTCTCTCTTTTGTCCTTGCCCACCACTCGCGAAGCCTCCTGCCTGGGGAAGGTCCGTGCTTCCAGTGCTGGTCAGGAGAATCCAGTGGTCATCCTGAACTCCAAATGATGTGGAGACCAGTTCTCAGGAGAGTGCTGGGTTCTGCATTAAGGAGATTATCTTCCTTCCTAGCTCCGTGTAACATTTTGACATCTGGTCACCAAGGCAGTTCTGTGATGCCTCGAGAATCACAAAGTCTGTCTTGAGATTTTTTATCAGCTTCTGGATCACCCTTTGCCTGGAAGGAAGTCCTCAAGTAAAATAATTCTGTCAACTTCCAGTCCTCATTCCTCTCTCCAGAGGAGTTCAAAACATAAGCCAGGAAGATGAATAAACATTATTATCCCCTCCTTTCTTACTTGCCAGCTTTTCTTCCCCAAAATAATTTTCTTTCTCTTTCCCAAATTGCAAAACAAAACCTCACAGGATTTTAATAAGTTAAATGGATATTGATTGATAGATATGGAATGAAAGTACAATCTGCATCAACAGTATCTGGAACTCTCTTTAGTCAAAATTTTGTGTAAATCTAAAAAACCTATAGTCACTGAGGGATGCCCCGATTAAATGGTATGGAAAATTGAGGCCAAGATAAAAATGTTTACCTTGGCTTAGACTCATGGCACATGGTGTAATGCAAAATTAAAAACTATTTTGTAATTAAAACAATTTCTCTTTTTACCTCCTGATGATATATAAGCTGTGGGGGCTGGACATTTAACTAGACCTGAGCTGCAATACCAAATTTGGCCAGTAGGTGGTGCTTTCTCAAAAGGAGAAAACGAAAATTGTTTTTACGAAGATCTTTGAAGTTAGAGGATTATGAGGTCACAGCTACCTCTGTTAGAGTTTTGGATATTTTGGCATACAGTCTTACAACGAGAAATAGCTACCTTGGGGGATCACCAAGAAATGTAAAGAATACATGAAAAGAAATGCAAATAATAGTTTCAGAAAGACAGGCATAGGCTAGTGTATGTACAAGATAAGAAGAGAATTACTGTTTTTCAGTGAATTTTGGAGAAGAAAGATTTTTTCCAATTTTATTTGGAAATAATTAACATATGTCACTGGATAGGCCTGCAGTGTCCAGCATGATGGCTTGATTTATACCTATTGTGAAAATATTGCCACAATAGTCTCAGTTAACATCTGTCTTTTCATATAGATACAAATATAAAGAAAATAATAAAGGAAAAAATGTTCTCCTTTGTTAAGAACTCTTAGGATCTACTCTCTTAATAACTTTCCTATATATCATGCAGCTGTGTTGACTATATGTTGTGCACTATATCATTGCACTTATAAATCTTATAGTGGAAAGCTTGTACCTTTCGGCCACTTTCCTCCAAACCCCACCACCTCTTCCACCTCTGGTAACCACCAATCTGGTCTCTGTATCTTTGAGTTTGTTGGTTTTTTGTTTTTTGCTTATGGGGTTCTTTTTGGTTTTAGATTCCACATAGAAATGAGATAATACAGTGTTTGTCTTTCTCATTTGACTTATTTCAGTTACCATAATGCCTTCAAGGTCCATATTGTCACAAATGGCAGGACTTCCTTGTTTTTTTATGGCTGAGTAATATTTCATTGTAGTGTATACACCACATCTTCTTTATCCATTCATCCATCAAAGGACACTTGGGTTGTTTTCTTGTCTTGACGATTATAAATACTGCTGCTATGAACATGGGAATACAGTTATCCTCTATTACTTTTAGATATACTCCTAGAAGTGGAATTGCTGAATTGTATGTTAGTTCTATTTTTAAATTTTTGAGAACCCTTCATACTATTTTCCATTGTGGCTGCACCAATTTTCAATCTCACCAACAGTGCACAAGGGCTCCCTTTTCTCCACATCACAGGAGCATTTGTTGTCTCTTGTCTTTTTGATAATGGCTATTCTTTTTTTCTTAAGATTTATTTATTTATTTATGATAGACATAGAGGGAGAGAGAGAGAGAGAGAGAGAGAGAGAGAGAGAGGCAGAGACACAGGAGGAGGGGGAAACAGGCTCCATGCTGGGAGCCCAATGCGGGACTTGATCCCAGGACTCGATCCTGGGACTCCAGGACCCCGCCCTGGACCAAAGGCAGGCACTAAACTGCTGAGCCACCCAGGGATCCCCTGATGATAACTATTCTGACAGGTATGACATAATATCTCACTGTGGTTTTAGTTTGCATTTCCCTAATGACTGGTGACGTGGAACATCTTTTCATGTACTTGTTTGGCCTTTCACACATTTTCTTTGGAAAAATGTCTATGCAGATCCTTTGTCCATCTTTTAATTGGGTTATTTGGAGGGTTTTGCTACTGAGTTATGTGAGTGCCTTATGTGTTTTGGGAATTGACCCCTTATGAGAGGAATAGTTTGTGAGTATTTTTCCCATTCCATGGGTTGTCTTTTCACTTTCTTGATGGTTTCTTTTTGCAGAAGCTCTTTTTGGGAAGAAAGATTTTTAATAGGGTTTGGAGGACCTGTCATGCAATGATTTTTTTAAGACAATAATACATAATGTTTTTACAAAGAAAATATTAGCAAATGATACTGATGAAATGGACACAGAAAAATTTTTATACTTTCCTCTTAGTCTTAAGGGATTTTTAAAAGATTGCTTGAGAAAAGATTCCTGTGCTTGGGATGTGTGTGTGTATCTGTGTGGCTGTGGGGGGAGTAGATGTGTATAGGTATACAAACATCCATGTTGGTTGCTATGGGTGTTTGTGTGTGTGTGTGTGTGTGTGTGTGTGTGTGTTTATGTGTATGGGTGGATGTGGGAGGATGTGTGAAACAAGATGGATGTGTGTGTGGATGCGTGTGTGTGTGTGTGTGTGTGTGTGTGTGTGTGGTGTATGTACGGGCACAGTGGTGCTCTTATGTATACCTTGGGGCAGTCATACCTTCTCTCCAGAAGAAAAGAGGTCATTGCTTTGTTTTTACAGTTTATATAGCCTTCCATGATTTTATGAGTTTAACTCAATTTAAAATACTGACAAATGAGATAGCTGTTATCAGATTTCTTTAAATTGTAACACAAAACAATATTACCCATGTATTTATTCAGTGGCTGGGCAAACAGAAGTACACGGGAGCAAAACGATGTGTAATTACTGCCATCTTGTGGAGAAAACAGACACTGCTGTTGTGAAGGTCGGGATAGACCATGAGATTTGGATTTTGTTGATTTGGATATGTTTTGTTTTTATTTGCTTTGATTGGGGTTTTGTTGAGTTCACTGATGTTCACGTCCTTGTAAAAGGTCTGCCTCACTAACATCCCTGGTGGGGAGGAGTGAGCAGCGATCTGATAAGTGGTGAGAGACCGACCATGTGGCCTGGGCCTCAGGCGTCTGGGCTCTGGTACAGACTCCTTGAATTCAAGTTTGGCTTCATTACCTCCTGATTGTACCGCTGGGGCAAGTCATCTACTGTCTATATTCTTCAGTTTCCTTGTCCATGGAATCAGAATATCTGTTCTACATGGGTGTTCTAAGCAATCGGGTAATTAATCCGGTCTGGCACGTTCATAAGTTTCCGTGTGATCATTATCCATGCAAATCCTATTCTAGCCTTTTCCAGTCGAAGCCTTGTCTATGCTGGTCAAGGAGAAGAGCTACATGGCCCTGCCGTGGAGGGACTGGGTTGCTTGCAGAGATAGAGCCGAGCAGGCTAGTTCTGCAGCCGTGCAGCTGTAGGGGCATTGCCCTCTCTTGCATCCCTACAAACATTGCTATAAAAGAAACAATTCATCATGCTGTGTCACTTCATGGCCATGCATATTTGTATGCATGTCCCTGTAGTCACAGCTGTCTCTGTTGATTCCAAGCCAGCTGACGTGTAACCCTTAAAGGCAAGGATGGACTCCACCTAATCTGCCCCCCCAGGCCCCATTATGTGGTATGAACCCCAGTGGAGCTAATATCTCAAAGCAGCAGACATTTTCCTCAGTCCAGAGAATGGTGTAGAAGAGTGTGTGGCATTCAGAACTCCAGGTCATCCTCTTCTGGGTCCTCATGAAAGCCAGAGAGCAAAGACTACTGAGGAGAAGACCACGGTGTCCAGCTCCCTACTAGGGGGACTGCAAGCGCCTTGAGAGCTACTCATAGCTCAGTAATAATTATGAACTTTAGCCAAGTCTGAGGCATGTGAAGCCAGAGGAACAAAACCCAAAAATAAGGGTTGAACTCAGAAGAACAGTTGTATTCCAGAAATAGGAAGCTGGGAAAGACAAAACATCCAACCAGTTGCTTAACTGCCGCCTTGACCATGACTCAGAGGCACTAGACTGGGGTGAGAGCACAGGAAGGAGTAATCATTTTAAAATCATTTTGTCTTCCAGGTTCTAAGAAGGACCTGATAAAGGCCTTTCTATTGAAGCCAAAGCATAAAAAGTTTTAGATTTTCCAAATGTCAGAAAAATATTTCAACAGTTGCCTAAACTTTTCTTACAATATCCATTGCTCTGCTAGCATCACCCATCTGTTCTTGCAGGCTGTCTACTTTATCCATTAGAGCCCTTAGCATATTCATCATACTTATTTTAAGTTCCCAGTCTGATAATTCCAATATCCCTGCCAGGTCTTGTTCTGATGTTTGCTCCATCTACTCAAATTGTGGTTTTCACCTTTTGTTATACCTTGGAGGTAATTTTTTTCCTGATGGCCAGAGAGGAAATACTGAATAAAAGCAACTGCGACCTTTATAATGTGATAGTGAGGTGTGTGGGGAAGGGAAGTGTTCGTTAGTCCTGTGATTAGGTCTGGGTCTTTTAGTGAGCCCTTGACTCTGGACTGTGAATTTCACAAGTGCTTCTGGATTTTTTTTTTCCTCCGCTGTTAAATGGGCCAGGACAACAACAGCCCGCTGGAGATGGGTACTTTCTTCCGCTGGGTGGGTCAGGCTCTGTAACACCTCAGCAGATAAACTAACCTGCCCTGTCTGGTTAAGGTTAACTCCCTTAGGCTCTGGCTAACTGTTACCTCAACTTTTTCTGCAGGGTGTTTCCTTTTCTGGCCAAATCCTTGTAGTCTGTGGTAAGACAGTGGGGAAAGGCAGAATGGAAATCTGAAAGAGATAAATTCAGCTTCCACTCATCTTTCATAGAGTAACTCATCACTAACCAGACTGGCTGGTTCTGTTTAAAGTCTTCTCCTTCCTCCTCTTCTTTCCTACTAGAAGTTTATGCCCAGAAATATATGCCTACGGGCATGAGCAAGGAGAAAAGCATCCAAAAAAGAGAAACTATTTAATCAAACCCCATAACCAGTCCTTAGGTTGCAGTACCTGATTTAAGATAGAAACTTAAAGAAATTGAAGGAGCTAAGAACAGCTTGTGGGAACTTGTGATGCCCTTTCTCTTCTATCCCCACAGAGCAACTTTACTTTCATGGGTGCAGTTACCCTAAAATTGTTTTGTGGTATAGTTTATGATGTTGCAAAATCAATTATACTTGCAAATGAAATCATTTTGCAATAACTATGTTCCTGTGGGGAAGTAGGTGTGGTCTAAAAAAAATGTCCTATTACATAATAATGTTTACACTTCTTATCTCATTTCCCACAAAAGAATGAGTTATGGAAATATCTACATCTCTCTTGAAATCAACACAGGAGGGAAATTGCTTGACATGTCAGTTAGCCATTGCTGAACACAAGTCACTCCTAAAATGCAGTGTTTTGCCATTGCTCAAGTGTCTCTGAATTAGCTGAGTGGTTCTTCTGGTCTGGTCACACTAGGCTTCTTTCAGCCGGTCTGGGTTAGTCTGCATTTGCCCATGCATCTCTGATCAGCTGCTGAGTAGCCAGGGACCAGCTGCTCTAAGATAAGCTCAGCTACTACAGCTTGATTCTATTCCACGTGATCTCTCATCCTTTAGTAGTCTAGCCTGGGTGTGTGTCCTGGCAGCTGAGCAAAGTTCTACGAGATAGAACAGATATGCACAGGCCACTTGAGACCTCGGCTTGACACTGACATGGTCGCTTCCGCTGCCTATTAGCAGTAGTTTATTGGCCACAGCAAGTCCCTCTTGATAAGAAGAACTACAAAGTCACATTGCAAAGGGTGAGGATACAGGATGGGATAGAAAATTGTCTCCATTTGGGCAGGCTTACACATGTATAGGGAAGACAATCAGACCTTCACAACACCCCCCATTTTTTAATAGCCCTTGGAGTAAACTTTTATTATCTCTACCCTCTTCTTTTGGTACCCATACCTCTCTTTATTTAAGGAAACTGTTTCTCCCTCTCCAGATCACATAGTTTGAATGGGCTTACCCTATCTCCCTGCCACAGACATTAGTCTGAAGAAGGAACCAACCCAGGAGGACAGTACTAGTATCTACTCCTTGCTGCAGGGACTGGTCCGAAGTTATTAACACAAGATAACCATGGCACCCAATTAATATTTTCCAATATTTTTTTTCTCATCTTTACTAGGAGAAGCCCTTTCTCTAGCTGATCAAAAACATGAGCTTTCATTATCCCAGCCTTGTAGAGAAGCCACCCTACAAAATGAAATTGTCACAGAGTCACTGAACTCTCTACCATCATTGTCTTTCTGCTCTTTGGCAATGGAAACCAAGATGCTGACACCGGCCCAGATGGTTCGCATTGTGTTTCTGTCACTTGTAACCTAAGGAATCCAAGTGAAAGAGCCCCAAAATGTAAGATTTCAAATAGAAAAGGCCATGTTTGTCCTTTTTGGGTACTCACTAAACTTACTTCATGAATCACTCTTCCATTTTACCTGTAGAGGGGAAGTTGCAATTCCCATGCCGAAGGGAACCACAGGTAACTGGAGATGACAAATGAAAGTAAGTATCCAGCCCTACCCCCATGAATTCTGAGCACCAGCTGGGCCCACCCCTTGGGCTGTTCAAGCCTTAACTATTGGGCATGAGGCACTAGTCAGAGCTCCAAGCATCAGTCCTCTGGGATCTCAGATTCTCTTTGATTCTCTTTCATTTCCTTCCAACTTCCCAAAGATGGTAGTTGCTCTTTTAAGCTATTATGTCCGGGCTCTGTTGACATATACTTCTTGCTCGTTTAAGTTATTATGTCTTGGCTTTGTGGACATCTACTTCCTCCTCGTTTAGCTTTCCAATAACCTGTATTTACCCAATTCTGTGCATTAAATTCCTTCTGTTTAGGGACACCTGGGTGGCTCAGTGGTTGGGTGGCTGCCTTCGGCTCAGGTTGTGATCCTGGGATCCAACATCGAGTCCCACATCAGGCTCCTGCAAAAAGCCTGCTTCTCCCTCTGCCTATGTCTCTGCTTCTGTGTGTGTGTGTGTGTGTGTCTCATGAATAAATAAGTAAATCTTAAAAAAAAAAAAAATTCCTTCTGTTTGAAATAATGAACATGGCTTCTGTTTTCTTGACTCAACCCTGACGGGTAACAATCATTAAAACAAAAAGTTTATTTTGTATGCTAGAATTTCTTTTTCTGAAATTATAATGTGAAAAACAATCTCTTTAAATGCCAAGATCCTTGCTACAAGAGAGTAGTTACCAAACAGCCACAAAAAGCACTTCTATAAAACAGTTATGATTATTCTGTTATTTACATCAAAGCCCTCATGATTCATAAAAAGACTAGGCCTGAAGTGTGTCATACGTGGCATGTATATCCCTAACTCTGTCTTCACTCTTCTTGAATCTATTTCTAAACAGGCCAACTGAAGCCAATACTTAGGAACCAACAGTCTAAGGAATGTTCTGACAATGATACCAGTGGTGTTGGCCTAAATTTAAAATGAGCTAGTAAGTATTTTAAATTTTTAAAATATGTATTTAAAATACATAAAATTTAATAAAAATAAAAATACTTAAAATTAAGTATTGAAGTATTTTAAATCAATTTGAAATGAAGTAATGTTTTTATTTAAAATTTAATAAGTATTTATAAGCCAGATCCATTTGTGCATTTGTGGGAGAGAGACAGTGATTATCATACTAGAATAAGAGCCTTCATTTTAGGGCAAAATTTAACCAAGGAGATTGTATGAAGTTTAGATTTATAAACACGTGTTTCTACAAAATGGAATTATATATATATATATATGCATATATATCCTGTATATATAGTATATATATATATATATATTTCCCCTAGAAATACCTACACCAAACTAATAATTATGATTGTTTCTTGGGTATAGGAATTATTTTATTATTGTTTTTTCTTTTTATGATTAATACATATTAATTTTCTTATAATGAAAAACATATTTTAAAGTTCCTCCAGGGCAAATTTTAAAGGTTTGGATTTTAAATCTATGATTTATATTTCATTTTTACAAAAATGCCTAATGCATGCCTTCAATAAATATTCACTGAGTACCTATAGGTGCTATCACAGTAAGAGAACCCCAAAGTAATATTTCTACCCCAAGGAATCTAAATCAGCAAGGTTCACAGGCATCTTTACAATAAGTAGCTAACACATAATAGACCCCTTAAAATGTTTGTTGAATGAATACATGAATGTTCCGTCAAAAGTATTTATTTAGTCAAATTCTCATTTCACAAAGGATTAGCCTTATTCTGTTCATTCATCATAAATTTAACATACTTCATCACTTCCAAGACATATATTGCTTGCCTCTCAACAATTTTAAAATAGAATGGGACTTCCTAACAATGTTTTTTTAAGTAATTTTTCATAGACAATTTGCTGTGTTTTCTTTTATAGTGATAAATAAGGTAACAGTATTGTGTTTTATAGTGATGACATTTTTGAATGAAATACAATATATATTATATTTTCTATATTTTAGAAAATACATATGAATATTTAGGCATGTTTCTGCTAGGGTTCAACCAGAAAACATTTTCATAGGGCCTCACCATTCAATGAACATTCAAGCCTCCAACATTCATATGAAATCCACAACTCCTAATTTTTAAATGTCAAAAACAATAGCTGACAAGTGACAACTTTATAAAAACCTGCATATTTACAAGGGTTTATTTCTCAAATTTTCAAGATTACTATTAAATGTTCAATGTGTATCTCTATTTTAGACTTCATGCAAGGCATAAGTATATATAAAAATTATGGGCATATCTAATCATTAATGTACTTACAGGATTTTCACATTTTAGTGTTTGAAATTAACCAAGGTTTCAAAGGTCCAAAAAATATGAAAATGACTAAACCATATAGGAATTCTGAGAACTTACAAAAGAAACACTAATAAAACCTTATGTGAGAGATGAAATTAACCATGAAATCCAAATGCAATGTTATGACAAAGCAGGCAAAGAACCCAAGAAGGAGGAGAAGCAAGTGGAAGAAGGGAAGAAGAAAAATGAATAATGACAAAAAGAATGAAATGTCACCAGACTAAGAAAATGTGACTCATCGGCAGAATATAATCAACACAAACTGCATATAAAGGAATCACTTGAGCTCTGCACATATACTAAAGGCATCAAATAAATACAGAAGGTATATTTTATTAATAATTACTGACACCCACTAGTTCTGTGAATGTTATACCAGGTACCTCAGGTTTAATCACATGATCTTTTTTGTTATCTCTTAGCCTTTCTCTTTCTTCCATATTTTCTCACAGAGGTTTTAGCCAACATGGAAGTTGGAAGAGGGCAGGAAGGAAAAAAAGGAAAGCTGTCCTTTCAACCAGATGGTAATCTTGTCTGCCCCTTACTCTCTCAACCAGTAATCACTGAGCCTCCCAAATAACTGCACTGAGGACCTTTGAGAGCTGCAGTTACCTGCTCTTCCCACCCCACATTTCCTTCTTTTCTGGGATCAGGAACATAAATAGAGTCCAGAAGTACACATACCTTCCACTTTTCTGTCTGGGCACATCCTCACTCCCTGCTTCTTTTTTTTTTTTTTTTTTTTTCACTCCCTGCTTCTGACAACTCAAGCCCCAACACGTCTGCCCACTGATCATAATAGAGTTGTCCACCTTCAGCGAGAAAGCAATAGAGCCCCTTTTCCTATTGTATACTTTAGGAAAAAATGACTTAAAAACTTGACAAGTTTTCATCATTATAAAATAAAAAGGGAAATTCACTGGAGACTATAGCAAACACTGATTGTTGAAAGAAAACAAGAACTCTTAACTTTCACAATCAATGCTGTATGGAGATCTAAAAGCTGGGGAATCCCTGGGTGGCTCAGCAGTTTACTGTCTGCTTTTGGCCCAGGGCGTGATCCTGGAGTCTCGGGATCGAGTCCCACATCAGGCTCCCTGCATGGAGCCTGCTTCTCCCTCTGTCTCTGTCTCTGTCTCTGCCTCTGTGTGTGTGTGTGTGTGTGTGTGTGTCTCATGAATAAATAAATAAAAAATCTTTAAAAAAAAAAGATCTTAAAGCTAAGGAAGAGGCAATGAGTCAGAAAAGTACAGTGCATTTGTAGCTAGGAGTTTACAAAAACATTGTCATCTATTTCTAATTGCACTATTATTATTCACTGGAATAATTTTCCCTTGACTTCCAGGCTCCAATTTTTTTAAAAACTTTCAAGAGTTACAATTTTATGGACTTTCCTGGTAGCAGGGAAAGGGAAGAAATGAAAATGAAAGTCAGATCAAATTCATGTAGGTGAGATTAAGACTAAAATTTTTGTCAATGATAAAATTATCTTTAAGAGGACACTGACCGATTCTGTGATGGTATGGATGGCTTTTTCATATGAAATATTTTCAAGAAAGCCTTCTGGAAATGCTTGTGACACAATGGATACAAAAAAGGATTGACAAAGGAATTGAGCCATTGAAGCCAAAATGTGATTTCGTACCCAACTATTTGAGGACGCTGTTCTAGTGGGTAAATTGAACGAATGATGGTGAACAGGGAATAGGGAGCCCAGCAAACGGCAAAAACACCTAGGAGAATGGCCAGTGACTTGGCTAATTTCCTGGCTCTAAGCAGTTCAATATGTTCCCTTTGGTGAAGACACAGGGAATCAGAATGGGTGAGGGAAGCCATTTTGGAAGTAATTATACTGCTATTCATCTGGGCTCTTAAAGAAAGCAAGAGATTGCTCTTTCTTTCATGTCTTTTCAAAGGAACAGATGGTGCTGTTTCCTTCTGTTCAGGAAGAGATGTTCTTGAAAACAGTCCACCCCTAAGTAAGGATCCACAGTTACTGGAAGAGACAGAAGAAGTGAGTGTGGGCTGGCTTTGCCACCGACTGAGATTGCCACGCTTCCACAGGCTCCAGTATATGTACATGTTGAAATAGGCCACCGAGAAGACTGGGACAAGGAATTCAAAGAATGACGAGATGGCGAGGATGTACCATCTGGTAAAGAATCCAGGTTCACAATCCTTCTCCTCCATGACTCTGAAACTGGAATTCTTCCAAGACTCTGAAACTAGAATGATTGGCCCATGCACTAAGAAGGCCAGGACCCAGACTGCCACCATCAAAGACACAATCTTCAAGATCCCAGTGTGTTGAGCTCTGTAAGAAACCTAAAAGAGACCAAATAAATTGTTTCAATATAATGAACATATGTTGGTTGCATAAGGCATATCATAGGCCCTCAGAAGTTTCAGTGCTATGCAAGAGGTAGGGAAGTTACCTAGCCCTGGATAACATGATATGGGCCAGGACAGAGGGTTCATTGGAGCTTGGTCCAAGGTGCAGACTTTCTTAGCGACCTACCAGAAGGAATCTATTAAACCTCTGGCCCTCTAGAAAATGTTAAGATCAATATCTAAAATAAGAATGCAATGTTTCCTACTCTACAGATACTAATCTGAATGGTGGAACAACTGAAACTGGGTGCCCCTTTTCACAATGTTTCTCAATCTGCCAGCTGGATCATGATTAGAATTTTTCTTTTAATGAAGTAGAGCAGTCAATGTCAGAATGTTTCACAATTAGATGAGTTTGTATTGTTTGATGAAACTTTTGCTTTGGGAATGTGGATATACATAGAGAGGGAGAAACACATGTACTGAACCCCCATCAATGGTTTTTGCCTGCGGTCACAGTCAAACAAGTTTGAATGCCACTGTCTTTTTTGATTCTGATATTTAGGAAGAATCTACTCTGTAGTTTACCCAGAGACTTCAAGGTGGTGTCAAAAAGAGAATTCTTACATCACTCCCAAGGAGATGAACACCCCCCGCCCCAACACACACACACAAAGTCTAAAGCTGCTATGGAGAAATAATAGAATGTTACTGAGCATTACCAAATCATTTCTTTCTATAAACATTTCCACTTGACAAAAATGGTGCCAAAGCTGTGGTGGCCAGCCACTAGGAGAGACATGGCTGTGGCAAGGACCACAGTCTTTTTTAAAGGATGAAGAATGCTCTAGGTCTGCTTGGTCATAAAGACTGGCTTCTATAAGGGAAAATGAGGTTCTATGAGTAAGGATTGCTCTCAGTTCTCATGATCTTTGATAGATCCTGAAATCTTTAAAAATATTTTCTATAAGAATCTGAAAGGTCACATAAACACATTAACCAAGAATTTTTTTAAGGGGACCTGGAACAACCTTCCTAAGCTTTTTTAGATCAGTAAGTTCCTTCCAGCTCATATGTTCTATATTTCTCTGATTTCCTCACTCAAGGGAAAGGAAATGATTTCCCCCATGAAACTGAAACATGCCTCTCTTTCCACCGTTGCTTATGTATTATTTTCTCTACAAGTCTCTAAATTTCATGCTATGGTGTGTTTTCTCATTTCTATTAAAAAGGTACAACAATGCCCAGCACTGTCTTTCTTTGATGGATTGTGCAGGCTGGGAAGGGCTCACCAATTGGCTGGAGGTAAGAAGAAGCAGACTTAAAAAAAAAAAAAAGAAAGAAAGAAAGAAAAGTTATTTTTAAAAACTGCAGGGAAGTGGGTTTTTTTTTTCAAATTACTGATATTTCTGAGGCTAAGCTAAAATGCATATGGTGCTGACCACAAGTTCCCATATACAATACACTTTTTTACCTTCTGCTTCTCATGCCACTAATTAATATATCTCTTGCACTAAATCTAATGATTATGAAGATGGTAACAATACCCAGATGGTCATAAAACTGCATTTAGTTTTTTAATTGCTCTGTTCAGCCTTTGTAATGATGTGATGCAATATGCTGGAAAGTGATCTCTTTTCTATTATGCATAAGGTCAAATGGGATAATGGACATCCAAGGGAATTGAAAGGACAATGCCCATCTCTTCATCTCTGGATAGCATTTTTGATAGATAGCTCAAGCATTGCTTGAATCCAGGCCCAAGCCAGTTGGAGTGGCCTTCCTGAGATCAATCAATGGCCCAGTCCTCACCCATGACAGAATATGTTCATTGTTCAGGATATTGCCTCTTATCCTGCTTCCCTACCCACACCAATAAGATATCCAAACATTCTGTCGATCAAGTTTCTTTTATAAGGCAGAGCAGCCCCCAGAACTTGCTGGTGTTAATAATGAGATGAGATTGCAGAGCCATTCTAAGCACCTGTTGCAGGTTGAAATGTGTCCTCCAAAGAGATACATCGGATTCCTAAGACCTGGTACCTGTGTGTATGACCTCTTTGCAGATATAGTCAAGTTAAGATGAGGTCATATTTAATTAGGGTGAGCCCTAATCCAATATGACTAGTGTCCTTATAAGAAAGGCACAGACACACAGGAAGAACACTGTATCAATGGAAGCAGAGACTGGAGTGACACATACGAGCCAAGGGCCGCCAAGGAATGCCAAGGATGGCTGGTAATATTAGAAGCTAAGAGAAAGGCATGGAACCAGCAGCAGAGAGAGCATTGCCCTGCCCACACTTTGATTTTGGACTTCAGGTCTCCAAACATTAAATGTATTCTGGAGAATAAATATCTATGGTCTTAAGCCATCCAGTGTGCAATACTTGATTACAGCAGTCCTAGGAAACTAGCCAGCCCCCAGCAACAATATTTTCATGGTCTTGATTTTACTGTTAAGCTTCCTTCTTCATCTTCAGGTAAAAAATAAGTAAATAAATAAATACTCTCCACTTACAATCTTAATTCTACACACATTTTAATCCCCACTCCTTCCAACTACACTGTTCTACTTTCCTGCATCCACTCTTGTTTCAGCCACACAGAAATCTGCCCCTCCAGAAAATGTGTCTGAGCACTGTAGTCATGCACTGCCATCTGCACTGGGCCTTCCTTTTCTGAATTATTGTCAGATTTCCACTTCTCAGGCCTAGCCCACAACCTGCCTTCCCATATTGTCTCTTCCACTTTGAACTACAACAAGAACTCAGCTTCCCCATAACTACTTCCTATGAGCTCCAGTGGTCTTTGAGGGCTTCCTGGCTCACATGGCTATATTTGAACTATTAGCCAACAGAGATACAAGAGCTACCTGTCTATCCCTTGCAAACATCCACGCACTGGTATGTGGAGCTCTTGTTACACACTTGACTCTGTGCTATGTACTAAAGATCTTAGATCCAGCTGACCCAGGCCTCATCAAATTAGAACCTACATGGCCAGGGGAATTCCTCAAGGCAAGACTAGGAAACAAACCCACTCATTCTCTCTCTATACCTCAGTCCTCATGTCTCTGTGACTTCTAACACTTGTCCTAACTGTACAAAGTGTCCCTTGCCTTTGCAAAAACCCAAGATAGACTCAAGAGCTTGAACATCCAGCAAAGGGATGTCCTAGTGAACATTAACTAGGAACATCCAGTGAAGACTAAAAAGAAATATTAACTCAGAAAAAAAGGGAAATGTTTAAGTATAAATCGGAAATATTATTAATTAAAGCACTTTCGAACATTCTGATGGACTCAAACTAAGAAATACATTATATTATTTTATTTTTTTAAGAAATACATTTTATATCATAATTAAGTGCACAGACAGAAGTACTCATAAAATAATACCTACATTTATTATGTAAAAGATACTCTGATATTTTATACTCTATTTTTTAGTTCTGTTTTACTATGGGTTTTTTTCTCTATTTTTTCTTTAAAAAAAAAAAAAAAAAAAAAGCTGCCACAACCCATGAACTGACTTCATAACTCAACAGCCTACAATGGAAAACCATGTGGATCACAACCTGCAATTAGAAAATCATGAGCTTAGAGGCATCTGAATTGCTCATCCAAGCTAATCTGTACTCTCTCCAGAGTTTGTGTGCTACAAATTGCAGTGGGCCATGAAGTACCTGATGCCAAGTGTCTGGACCAACACATTCATTCTCCTCTTCTTCCTGACAATATGGCAGCTCAGCTAGAGACCACATTTCCCAGCTTTTCTTGCAATGAGATGTGAGACCATATGACTAAATGTCACCAATAAAATGTGAGTGGAAATGATTGTATGATTCTGCACCACTTGGTTAAAAGAAAATCCCTTACCCTGGACTTCTGCCCTTTGCTCATCCTTTCTAGAACCTGGAGTGACAGCAACCTGACCTTGACCATGGAGAGTAATGGTCAAGAGCAGAATAATGACTTAGAGCAGGGATCAGTGAACTAGTGTCTATGAAACAAATGTGCCCCACCACCTGTTTAGATCAATTTTCATTGGAAGACAATGAATGAATCATTCCCTTTTATTTTTTTTAACATATTATGTATGGTTGTTTTTGTGACATAATGGTAGATTTGAGCAGTTGCAACAGAGACCGTAGGTTCCTTTATAACAAAAGTTTGCTGACCCCTGCCCTAGAGGGTGCAGAGCCACCCTGTTAGCTTAGGTTCCTAGATGATTTTCTGAGCAGAAGCTTTCCTGGAATGTTCTGTGAGAGAAAAAGAAATTTCGATCTTGTTTGAGCCTCATCTTTGTTACTGCAGTTGATCCTTGCCTTACGCAATATACTCTTGTCTGCTCCAAGCTGTGCAGCCCTCAGAGCTGTCAGAGCTGTCACTGTCCTCCCAATACTTCCAACATGGCCCTTAGTCTACTCTGCCGAACCCATCTGTTTTTAGATCTTTCTCCACATTAGCCTGTTGTGCTCCTCAAAAGTGGAGACTTATCCCAGCACTTAGCAAAATCACACAGTAGTAGCCCCTAAAGATTTGAGGGGAGTGAAGGAGGTTTCCTATCTAGGTCTCAAAGACTTCAGATTACTGCTCTGTATTGCTATACTCCTGTCACCCTCTGTCTTTACTTGCATCTGCCTTGTATTTCCCCTTGTTCTATTGCTGATAAATTTAGCATTTGCTATTCCAAATCTTACATCATTTCAGACTTTCTTGGCATGGATCCTACACAGGCTTTGGGACTTGATCTTCCAGGCTGGTCCCACTGTCTGACCTATAGCTTCTCTGTATATTCTTTTTTCCTTTGGCTATTTTCTCACAACATTCAAAAGTCTGGGCATCAGGATGCCTGGGTGGCTCAGTGGTTGCGCATCTGCCTTTGGCTCAGGTTGTGATCCCAGGGTCCTGGGATCAAGTCCCACATGGGGCTTCTCACAGGGACCCTGCTTATCCCTCTGCCTGTGTCTCTACCTCTCTCTGTGTGTCTCTCATGAATGAGCAAATAAAATCTTAAAAAAAAAAAAAAAGTCTGGGCATCTTTCTGCTTGCCCACGAGGTTCCACCTGAGGAAAATCTTCATGTCTTAGTTTGTGTAAGGAATGGAACTGATAAGCCTACTGTGACTCTCAGGTATATCCAATCTACTGCGGACTCAGTCTACCACTTCTGAAAACTTGCCTTGGATTATTTTTTTTATGTCTTTCCACTTGAGTGGTATGTAGAGGAGTGAATGACTTAGCCAAATCACACACAGAAATTGTTCTCTAAGGGCCAATGAAAACGTTGTGCCAAATAACAGAAGGATAATCAGGATCCTCAAAGGTTTGCCAACTAAACAAAAAATTACACGCAAAAAGGTTTTGCTTGTGGACCCAAAATGTGTAAGTACATAATCTTCTAAAGAAGGTAAATTAATGTTTTCACTTACAGCATTCGAGACTGACTGGTATCGATCATAGCTGATGAGAACAATGTTATACACCGATGTTGTACACAAAAGATAGTCGGCAATGAGCCAAAATGCACAGAGTTTATTTCCAAAGTCCCAATCAAACAGAGTGTGAGGGATGTACAAAGGAATGGAGATCATACCTGTATAAGGAAAAATAAGGCAAAAAAAAAAAAAAGCATGTATCAATGAATACAAAGAGGCATAGGCATACAACACAATGACATACCTGAACTGACTAAAACTGTCTTGATTATAATTTAGAAATTCATGGTATTTCATTAACAAACTCAAGACTGATTACCTACACATTCCTTAAATACTATTTTCTTTCTTAAATACTATCTTTGCAATGGCTATTATAAATATCATATGTTTCCTTATTACTTTCCAAATTAAGCTCAGGTCTCAATCTGCATCTCCAGCCATATACAGCACAAGTCATCTTTATGTTCATGATCCAACCCAGACAGAATAGGCCAGCCTTCCCCCAAACACAGCCCACAGTTTCACATGTCCTTTGGCAACAGCACTCTTTCTTCCTAGAATATCTTCCTCTCTTCTACTGAAAAGTCTATTTATTTCCATCTCATTCTTCATTCAGTTCACAAAAATGACTACCTCCTTGTCATCTTTCTCAGAACTTCCTTGCCAGAAGTAACCCCTCTGTCACCTGCACTGTGCTGGCACTTTGCTCTTTGCTCCCTCTCTCATGTACAAATACATTCTATTTTGGATCTCTGTCATCTTATCATGTATTTCTCCTGAGAGATGAGACCTCAGTTGTAAATTGATCTTTGCGTTTTTCACAACATTGAGAGCTGACCAATGGCTGATACATTTAACTTAAATAAGTTAATAATAGCTGATATGTATTGTGCAGTTACCATATGCCAGACATCATGCTATGTCTGCTGCATATATCATCTCATTTAATGTTCATAGAAACTGTCTGAGGTAGAAACCATGGTGACATCGCTGATAAAGAACTTATAGCTCAAGATGAAGACATAATTGCCCAAGGTCCACTCCACTAGTAAACAGAAGATTGGCTTTGAAGCCAAGCAGTGTGATTTCAGAACTCCCAACTTTAACCACTGCACTTCACTGAGTGAACAAATATGTAAGTGGTTCAGCTCTGCACAGAAATTGCTTAATTATGAAAAATGACTAAACGGGGCTCCCTTTCCTTTAGCTTTGTTGGAATTTTTCATTGTGATGACATTTCAGACAAGTGACACTACTCACTAAGAATCTAATCTATTAAGAGGAAGGAAGCTCAGTGAGAAACTTCATATTTTATCAGGCATTTGGCAAGATGTCCTATTTTCATTTGAAAATCAAATTAACCGATGATGAAGAACAATAGTAAAGGCAAAAGAAAGGAGAAGGATGAAGGAAACCCTGCATTCTCCCAAAACTAGATGACATGAGGATATAATGGTGTGGTTTCAGCACCAGTGAAAGGGAATGCAGAATTTACTTTTCTGTACCTAAGTTCACATACAAAGATGAGAGACAAAGCATCATCGAGATGGAAGAGTTTTGTGGTCAGTTCTTATATGTAGTTCAATTTGCCTGCTTGTTTCATGCCTCGATTATATTTTTAATGATAACCAATCTTATTTATGGGGCCTTCCATCTCAAAGGGGCACGTGCATGCATGCATACACACACCTATGGTATAAAATAGGTAAATGAGATAAATCAAAGTACCTAAGATAAATCACCTGAGATAAATCAAAGTTTCTTCAAAACAGAGATATGTATCCTATTTTGGTCCAGAGTTGTGGCTTCCAATATTCCCAAAATGAGTATTTTCTACACGCACATGCTTATTTCCTCCACAGAATGACAAAACGTACAATGGCCAATAATCATTTGCATTACAGACACACTGTCTCTTTCAATGTTAAAGGGAGGGTGTGAGTTCAGTAATCTTGTCCACACATTTTCTGAATTAGATGAAAGAGGAAGGGTGTGTTTGGGTGTGTTCAAAACTTCAGGAGCTGCTTGAGACAGCAGTTTCAAATAGCCAATCCTCTGGCTTTAATAAAACCCTGCTGTCACCTCATGTTCTACATGATATTTGGCACAAATGTCATGCTTAGATCCTCCATCTTGTTGAGTGATGGCAATGTTTGTGGCTAATTCCAAAGCAGTTTCAAAAACTGAATCGTAGCTATTTCTAGGATACGCCCACTCTGAAGTGTTTCTATAACTGCCACTCTGGAATCATGCTTCTGAGTCAGATTGACTTGATAAGCAAATCTAAGAGTCAGTTTCTTGAAAAAAGCAATGTACCTTTAGCATGACAGTTTAAGGGGGTTAGGGGGTGGGAAGTGAGGGAAAACAAACTATATTAAGAGAAGGCAGTGAAGAAATAAAAACAAGGAAGTGAAGGAAGAAGGAGAGCAGAGCAGAAAAAAGAAGGATGAGAAGAAAAGCCCTGTTAAACCTCAGGCCATTTGCTCACCCCAGCCTGCTCCCCGCCTTTCCGTCTAACCTCCTGCTACTCCCTCTGCCCCTCACTCCCTCCACTCCAGATCCTCCTGCCTCAGATACACTGCACACTCACCCCTCAGATCCTTGCACTTGCCCCAGTAGGAAATGCTCTTCCTTTAGAGCTCCTTCTTATTCACTCTGATGTGTCCTAACCAGTGAGCCCCACCCCTGGCATTTAAATGGCAAACTCCATCTCCAGCACCCTTTCTCTCCCTCTTCCCTGCTATTTTTCTCACTAACAATGACCACCCTCTAAAATGCTATATAATTTTATTCACTTATTTATATTTTTTATATGTCTCACCACCAGCAGCAGCCCAGTAGAAATAGAAGCACCATGAGGACAGGGAGTTTTTGTCCCTATTTTCACTGTTATACCCCCAGTATCTCAGAGAGTGCCTACTTCAAAATAAGCCAGCATTGGATAATGAGCATGGGGAAGCCCAATTTGCTTGAAAATTGCCACTATCTGGCATTGTCCCTTCTTTCCAAAACCAGGTAAGAAGCTACAATTTCCATGAGAAAGTGACAATCAAGAGTTGGAGGTAGCTAAAAACCCCAGTGAATTCTTTGGGCCAATAGGGGAATGTGTGGACAATGGTGAGTGCATAGAGAGTATTATGGACTGAATGTTTGTGTCCCCCCAAAATTCACATGTTGAAGCCCTACCCCTCAGGGTGGCTGCATTTGGAGATAGGGCCTACAAGGAGGTAAAGTTAAAGGAGTCTTAAGGATGGAGCCCTAATCCAACAGCATTTGTATCCTTATAAGAAGAAACACCAGAGAGCTTACTTGCTCGCTCTCTCCATGCACACTCAAAGGAAAGGCCACATGAGAACATATGGAGAAGGCAGCTGCCTGCAAATCAGGAAGAGAGCCCTAACCAGGAACCAAATCTGCTGGCACTTTGTTCTGGGACTTCTCAGCCTCCAGAACCATGAGAAAGTCGATTGCTGTTAAATCACTCAGACGGGCATTTGGTTGTGGCAGCCCAAGCTAACCAACAGAGAAGAGTCCTGAACTGAGGCATGAAGGGACTAAAGATAAACTCTGACCTCTTAAAACACGGTTCAGATTCTGTTGGCCCCAACCATCTCTGTCCTTGCAGATCCTGCCTGGCCATCTGTCACATGGTCATGTAGGCCCTAGGTGCCCACACACGTGTAGATGTGAAGAAGGAACCCATAGATGGAAACATAGTCATGTGATACCAATTTTATAGATATCTGCTTATAGAGATAGTATTTTTTTTTTCTGGAAGAGTGTGCAGATGAGATATATTTATATCAATGTAGCTGGTACTGGAATTTCTTCTCAATAAATCTTTGCTAAACATTACATTCAGCCTGGAAAGTTACTCAAGTGCCCCATAATTTAGATTTTCGATTAGAGGCCAGTTCTGAAACCTGTGAGAAGAGGGCATTTGGCAAAGCCCACAATACCTAGCACACGCAATACTCTAGGCTGTCACCACGTGGTTCTGGAGATCAAGGTCTCTTCACCAAAAGAACTAAGAATTTTTGCCTTACAACTACAGGAAAGTTCTCCTGAGTTCTCCCCTGGCCCAGCACCACCATCATGAGCCTATAGGCTCAGAGCCAAAAAGCCCACTGCTAAGCATGACTAAGGACAAAGAACAGCCCCAACACCAAACTCTCCAACTCCAATCTTGTTACAGAAAGTTCTCAGAGGCTGTCCTAATTTCTTATACCATCATGGCAAATACTGTTAAATAAGTGGGCCTCTGGATGAAGCTGGTAGGGGGAAAGGGAAATATCAAGGAGGAGACTGGCAGATTAACAAAGATTCTGGCTTGTGTCTGCTGTCATCAGCTGCAAAGCCATTCCTTTTCCCATCCACCTGCCAATGGAGGGAGACCCTCAGGAGTGTTGAATAACTACACCAGCAGGGATATTTCCCTAAGACAAACCACATCTTTATATTTGGTGTCCAAGCACATGGTGGTGGGGCTGCCCTGATGCTTCCATTGGGCCATACCAGGAAACCCTCTGTGCTTATCTAGTACCATCTTTGTTCAAAAGCTTCAGACCTCAGGCTCTTGTGGTTGGGTATAATTTTACCCCATCCCTCCCTACTGCCACTCCGTTTGAGTTAGTCAAAATACATAATCAACTTGAAGTGTTAGGTATTATCTAAAAGCTGTACAATTCTGTGAAGAAGGCAAAGAGGGAGAAGTATATTTATAGCGAATATTCTCTTCACATTAAATATAATCATATAAAAAAATAAATAAATATAATCATATAGTTATACATGTGCCTGTGATTATAGAAAATGATATGGAAGGATCTACCTCAAGTTGTTAATGTGGGTTACCTGAAGGGGCAGAATTGAGGAGAGAAATGGGGAGATTTTTGCTTTTTTTCAATACTTCTATGTGGTTCACCATCTTCATCTGTGATCCTTCTATGCTGTGACTCCACATCCATCTCTCCAAGCTAGAAGTTTTCTCCAGGACGTTTATCAGTACAATATCAGAAGCATTAGCTGCCCTCCCAAATGCCCCCTATTCCTATAAATCATGCCATACTTTTCTTGTTCCTAGAACTTAATCTTTATCTCCTGCTCAACCCCGCCCTTGCAGCTCTGCCTCCCCAACTTCCTTTCCACCCTCCCCACAGTCGCTCAGAACCTCATCATATGACTTGTGCCTAGATTGCTGCAGGAATGTTTCCGAAGCCAAGCTGCCACCTGCTCTGGCTTCTGCCACCTGCCACATCTCTGCTAATGCCTCCAAGGTAAAGCCTCAATCCATCAGATCACTCTTCTGCTTTAAAAATCCAGATCCTCACATTTTTTTGTTGAAAAACCTCCAGTCCAGACACACTAGTATTCTAGGGCCTTCATTATATAGATTCCAACTACTACAGCTTCATCCCCTATTGATCCCATACAGCCTGTCTGGAACTCACACTTAAGAAGATGGACACGATGATTTTCTACCAGCATGTCTTTGCTGATTCTTAGAATACTCCTCTCCATTTCTGCCTATGGAAATTCTACCCATCCTCTGAAGTTCATTTCAGATGCTTCTACCCACTAACCAGATGTGCTTTCTCCCTCCTCTGAGTGCCCATAGCACTTGGTGGGTCCCTGTGGTTCTCATATCATACTCTATACTGTTGCAGTCACTTGTGAGCTTCTCTTATCCACTCTCCTACATTGAAACCTTACCAAAGAAAGAAATTAACTTAGTCTTCTGTATATGTCATTATCTAATCATACTTGAGTACTTAATAGTCCTTACACATGGTAGGTAATCTACTATCATTTGTGATCTTGGTTTGAGTTGTCATCTATCTGTAGAGAAATCAAAAGAGGACTAACATTTGTTGAGTAACCCTATGTTCCAGGCAACGAAGTAAGTATTTTATGAGGGTTTTTTTTCACTGTAAAATAAATGAAAGCATTTATGTAGCTATAGACACGACAAGTTAAATTATACTAGAAGCTCCTATAAAGCAATACCATCAGCTGACATTTCCACATATACTTATAAACCTAAATATACAAGGAAAATAGCTCCAGAAACAAATAAATCTTAGACTAAAGCAATTTTAGAAGTATTCTGGACTTATTTTCATTCTATAAAAAGAAAATAAATTTTGTCAAGGAAAATTCTCCTACAACCCTGATTTACACATACATACTATTCCCCTAAAGTGGCATATAGTCTCTTCAGAATTTTAATCCTTAAACTTTTTTATTTTAACATCCCCAATTCTATACAGTCCCTTGAAATAACAGACGCTTATTTTCTTTTTAAAGCTAATTTAGGGCAGCCCGGGTGGCTCAGTGGTTTAGTGCCACCTTCAGCCCAGGGTGTGGTCCTGGAAACCTGGGATCAAGTCCCACATCAGGCTCCTTACATGGAGCTTGCTCCTCCCTTTGCCTGTGTCTCTGCCTCTCTCTCTGACTGTGTCTCTCATGAATAAATAAATAAAATCTTTAAAAAGAAAAAAAGCTAATTTAAAGGTTTTAGAAAGAAGTTATAATTGGAAAAGATTATCTGAAATAAAGACATGAAACTTACCAACGAAGAAGTCAGCAATGGCCAAATTAAGGAAAAAGTAGTTACTTCGATGTCTAAGCTTTTTATCCACCACAAAAGCTAGAATAACCACAGCATTTCCTAGCATTATAGCAAAAGCTAGTAAGCTCATTAAAAATGCTAGAGTAATGCGAGTACTTAGTGGTAAAGTAATTGTTCCATTAGTAGCTGACATCACATCAAATGATGAAGAAGCTCAATAGAGCAAATTAATCCAGGAAGACAATTCTGGCAAGTATGTTTTCCAATCGGGTACCTAATATATATAGTCTGCTACTCATAACTATTTTTCAAGATCTAATGCTGATCTCATTGTACTTCCTGATTCTTGATAAAGCAATCTTGTGATAACAGTTTCCCTTTAACTGACACTGAAAAAGTAGTTTCCAAAAGATAGTGAAATGTTTTAGTGTAAACATTTGAATGTGATTTAACTACCTCCCCTTAATAGAGCAATATTACATAATATATGTGAAATATAATCGATTCAGTAAATAGATAAGAAATTGGGCTCCAATGAGACTTATTTTTTGAACTGGTATAGATCTAGTTAAAGATTCTTTTCGGATCATGATGGGATACCGGGGGCTGAATTCACCATCCCATCTGACAGAACCAAAAAACTGAGCAGAATATATGAAACAATGGTTGTCAGAGCACCGGACATCAGGCAATGAAGGACAGTGATCCCTGAGAAAAGGGGAGAAAATGAGATCAGCTGTGCAGCTGCCCCTGCTTACTGTCTTTTGCGAGTTTCCAGGGCACAGAGCAGAGAGGGGACATCCAGGAGGAGCCCCCAGCAGATTACTTGCAATGGGGAGATGAAGTGCAGAGTCAGGGAGTACCAGATAGGACTCTGCTGCACAGCTGCTATGTAATACATATTTTTTAACTGCACATAAGCTGGAAGTCTTGTGAGTAAGATGGTGCTCGTAATTTCTTAAAAATGTAGCTGATAAAAATAAAATAAATATTACATAGAGAGATTAGACTTAAGGTTGATTTGATTATTTTTCATTCATGGCATGAAAATTAATGATCATGACCTTTTTTAAAAATATGAATGAGGGGCAGCCCCAGTGGCGCAGCGGTTTAGCACCGCCTGCAGCCCGGGGCATGATCCTGGAAACTCGGGATCGAGTCCCACGTCAGGCTCCCTGCATGGAGCCCGCTTCTCCCTCTGCCTGTCTGTCTGTCTGTCTCTCTCTCTCTCTGAATAAATAAAGTCCTTAAAAAAAATCTGAATGATTTTTCTCATTTGTCACTCTCCTTAATCTTTATTCTTCTTTACATTCATCACTATTAATTCACTAACAAGAGGTATTAGGAATTTGTACGTTCTTCCACAATTACAAAGTCCCTTTCAAAACTAGCCAGTTTTTATGCCTAGTCAACTTAGAAGGCCTTTATGTTAAAAAAGCAATGCAGCACTAGTTTAATGTAATTTCTTAATTCCAGAATTCTTAATTCTATTTTTTGTAATTTCATGTGGGAAGAGAAAGCAATCTAACAGGCTTAGAGATCTTGCCTTGTGCCTTAGGTTGTGGGGAATTGCCTTCACAGAAGTGGACTGCCAGGTAGGTAACATTTGGGGAAAATAATAATGACAAATCACATTGCGCTACATTTCATTCTCTTACCTTGTGTTGAGCCAACTCAACCACAGACTTGGTAGATGTGTAGCTCAGAATTCCATTTTAGGTACTCTATTTGAATTTATTTAAATTTACTGGTGTCAAATCGCTGTAACTTATGTGGCAGATCATTTCCTTTTCTATCACTCCTGATGTATACCTAACTGTTCTTTTTAAAGCATTTATGATACTTTAAAAATGTAAGTTTTGTAAATAAAAATAAATATAAAAGAATAAATCCTGAGGCACCTTGGTGGCTCAGTCCGTTAAGTGACCGACTCTTGGTTTCTGTTCAGGTCATAAACTTGGGGACATGAAGTCAAGCTCTGCATCAAGCCCCACATTGGGCTCCATGCTTAGCACAGAGTCCGCATGAGACTCTCCCACCCTCTCGCTCTGCCCCTTCCCCATGATCTCTCTCACTCACTCTCTCTCTCTCAATTAAAAAATTAGATCTATCAACTGTCTATTATCAGTAATCTTCATTGGTAAGCTCACCATTCAGTAGAACCTATTCACAAAGACTGTTTTATAATCATAGATTTTAACATTCAAAAAGTCATGATTAAGCCCTTTTAATCAAGATTGTTAAACATCTAGAGGCTTTTATGTATCCATTAGCAATTTGCTATTAAATAATGAATTTAAGTAACTTACCTTAGTGGACTGTAACCAGTGATTCAAGGCCTTTTGGCATTATTTAGAGCCTTTAACTTAATCTATTAATTATATGCTTATATAACTAAGAATAGAAATAAATATCACCTGGCCTCATCTAGTGACTGTGAAGATATGTACATATAAGGCAACTGAATGATGAATTAAAGATTCATCTTGCTAATGTCATGAGGAACACAGCAAGAGACTTAACCGTACCAGCAGAACTCGGCATCTAGATCCCCAACAGATCCCATCTCTTTTAATAAACAAGAGACTAACACCATCACCCTGCAGAGGCTTTCTAGCAGGTTTTACAGTTAGGGAGAAAAAGGAAGTAGAAGGACCAGGCTCTTTTCTTCATGAAGCTATTCTGCATTTTCAATTGGGTTGTTTGTTGCTGAGTTTTAAGACTTCTTTATAAATATTTTATATACTAGACTCTTATCAGATACAATTTGCAAATATTTACTCCTATTCTGTGTATTGTTTTTACTTTCTTAATAACGTCCTTTGAAGCACAGTTTTTAATTTTGATGAATTCCAATTTATTTTTTTAATTGCTTATGCTTTTGGTGTCACATCTAAGAAACCACTACCTAATCCAGGTCATGAAGATTTACTGTTATGTTTTCTTTGATAAATTTTATAGTTTTAGCTCTTATATTTAGGTCTTTGATACATTTGAGCTAATTTTCATATACATATGAGGTAAGGGTGCAACCTCATTGTTTCCCATGTGGATATCAAGTTGGCACAATTTGTTTGGAAAGGCTACTTTTTACCCATTGAATTGCCTTGGAATCCTTGTAAAAAATCACCTGATCATAAACATATGGGTTTATTTCTTTATTCTCAACTCTAGTTCATTGATCTTCATGTCTGTTATGCCAGTCCCATACACTTCTTTGTTTTCTATTCAGTTTAACAGTATCTTTCTATCTTAAAGATAAAATAAAGTATATTTCAAGCTTGTGATATAGAAATTTAAGGTTTGGGATCCCTGGGTGGCGCAGCGGTTTGGCGCCTGCCTTTGGCCCAGGGCGCGATCCTGGAGACCCGGGATCGAATCCCACGTCGGGCTCCCGGTGCATGGAGCCTGCTTCTCCCTCTGCCTGTGTCTCTGCCTCTCTCTCTATCTCTCTGTGACTATCATAAATAAAAAAAAAATAGAAATGTAAGGTTTAAGATATAAAATCACTTAAATTTAAGACATAAAATCATTAAGAAAGCCAATATTAAAAAGAATACTCAACAGCATTTAAGATCAATATGAAATCACATTTTAGCATTCAAACAATGTAGATTCACTTAAGTTCTTATAAAAAAATTTTTTAAAAAAGCATAGTTGGCAGATGACAGAGATGAACAGCATGATTTTTCAGTCTTAAGTATAGAATTTTGTTTAAAACCTGGTCATTATGATTGTATTTAAACAAGTTAGATAACATAAACAAACATGGTCTTAGAACTTCTGGTTCCATATACAAGAAGCTTGGAATGCATCACTCCACCCTAATAAGTAAAAAAGCTGAATAAACTGAAAAACCTTGGATCCATAAGAGAGGGAGGGACACAGGACAAACTGCTGTCCTCAAGACTGGAAAGACAGACAAGCAAATACACAGAGTTATGAGTTATCAGAGCAGGAAGTCTGAAAACAGAAAACACAAGGAACTGGTGCCAGGGTAAGAAAACCTGAACTGTAATTGATGAGTTGCTAGAGGACCAGTGCAGACAACTCAGAATTTAAAATTCCAAGGGGACGCAGTCATAGGGAGGGCCCCACAATTTGGTGAGATTTATTTCCAAAAGCTTGACCAAGTTCCTAAGGTAAATATCAGAAAAATCCCCTCACACTTCCAGTAGGGAGAGGGAAAAAGAAACAGTTTGAAATACGCCAGAAGACTCTTGTTCTTAACGAGGCCTGCCCTCTGCAGAAACTAGTTAACCATAGCCAAACGTGCTAGGGTTAGATCAGTGCCTAACAGATTTAGGGGAACACCCAACTCCACCCCACTCTAGCCATCTTGTCCCACCTAAGGGAAGAGAGTAAGAAATATTTGTGTAGTTCACAGTCCAGAGGCATGGGCTCACTAAAAGACTGAGAGACATCGGGGCAGCCCAGGTGGCTCAGCAGTCTAACACTGCCTTCAGCCCAAGGCGTGATCCTGGAGACCCAGGATGGAGTCCCACATCAGGCTCCCTGCATGGAGCCTGCTTCTTCCTCTCCCTGTGTCTCTGCCTCTCTCTCGCTCTCTGTGTCTCTCATGAATAAATAAATAAATAAAATCTTTAAAAAAACAACAACAAAAAAAGACTGAGACATAATCATAGACTATAGAATGGTTCCCTTCTCCTGATAATTCATTCACCACACCACCAAAGGCCTATTTACAGCAGTTCTTTTTACCTAGTACATCATATCTGGCTATCAAGAAAAAAAATTACAAGGCATATCAAAAGGCAAAAAAAATTTGAAGAGTTGGAGCAAGCATCAGAACCAAACATGCATGGCAGGGATGTTGGAATTATCAAACTGGGAATTTAAAACAACTATGATGGACAAATACAATGAATATGAATATCTCTAATGGAGAGCATAGGCAGCATGCAAGAACAGATGAGCAAACACTAACTCGAAAAGATATACGCACCTCTCTGTTCACTGCAGCATTATTTACAATAGCCAAGATATGGAAACAATCTAGGTGTCCATTGATGGATAAATGAGAAAGAAAATGTGGAGCATTAAAAAAGAAAGAAAGGAAGGAAAAATGTATATCCTTTACACACATACTTAAAATGGAATATCATTCATCCATAAAAAGAATGAAATCTTATCATTTGTGACACCATGGATGGACCATTATGTTAAGTGAAATAAGTCAGACACAGAAAGACAAATATTATATGATCTCACACGTATTGGAATCTAAAAATTAAAACAACTGAGCTCATAGATCAGAGAACAGATAGGTGGCGCCAGAGGAGGGGGCTTGTTAGTAAGGGGAGTGTAGCCAAAATGGGTGAAAGGGGTCAAAAGTTATCTTCCAGTTATGTAAGTCATGGGGATGTAATGTACAGCATGGTGACTATAGTTAATAATATTTGAAAATTACTAAGAGAGTAAATCTTTAAAGTTATCATCACAAGAAAAAAAGTTATGTAACTACATGTGGTAATAAATATTAATCAGACTTTATGTGGTGATCATTTTGCAATATATACAAATCTCAAATCATTATTGTATACCTGAAACTAACATGATGTTATATGTCAATTATGCTTCGGTTTTTAAAAAAGAGAAAGAAAGAAAAGAACAAATGGGCAATATAAGCTGAGAGGCAGAAATCCTAAGAATAAGAAATTAATGTTAGAGATAAAACACACTGTAACAAAAATGAAGAATGCCTTTGATGGGATTATTAGTAAACAGGATATAGTTGAAAAAAGAATCTCTGAGCTAAAGGGCATGTAAATAGAATTCTGGAAACCCAAAAGCAAAAAGAACAAGGACTGAAAGAAAGAAAAGAATATCCAAGGACTTGGATGACTACAAGTGGTATAACATATGCATAATGAGAATATCAGAAGGTGAAGAAAGAGAGAAAGGAACAGAAGAAATATCTGAAATATCAATGACTGAGAATTTCCCCAAACATCAGACACTAAACCATAGATTCAGGAACCTTAGCGAATATCTAGCTGGATAAATACCCAAAAGAACTACACATAAGCATATTATTTCAAACTTACTTACACAAAATGAAAGATAAAGTCCTGATAGAATTTCCTTGGAGAAAAACATCTTGCCCATAAAAGAACAAAGACAAGAACTACATCCAACTTCTCAGAAACTATGACAGCAAGATGAGAGTACAGTGAATTATTATAAATGTTGAGAGAAAAATCCACCAATCTAGAATCCAGTATCCTGCAAAATTATCCTTCAAAAGTGAAGGAGAAATAGATTTTCTCAGGAAAACAAAAATTGCGGGAATTTGTTGCCAGTAGACCTGCCTTGCAAGAAATGTTAAAAGGTTTTTTGGAAGAAAAAAAAAATACTGTAAGTCAGAAACTTGGATCTACGTAAGCTAAGGAAAAGCAATGAAGAAGGATTAGATGAAAGTAAATAAAAACTTTTATTTTTCTAGTTCTTAGTTGATCTCACAGATCATAGTTTAAAATAATACTAATGATATATTTGATTATGTATATTTATGTAAATATCATTTATATGCTTATATTTGCTTATATGTAAATGAAATGAATGACAGCAATGACATAAGGGATAGAAGGGAGGAATTAGGATAATTTTGTTATTATAGCATACTCATACTACCTATGGGTATATGAAATAGTACAGTGTTATTTGAAAGTGGGTTTGGATTAACTGTAAATATATATTGTAAACCCAGTTTTATGACTTCACTCAGTAGTTTCAACAATGAGTCATAGATTCCATCATCAGTAGGTAGGCACTATACAATCATATTAGCAAAGCCAAATTTAATTTTTCCAATCCCTTATAATAAAAGCCAAAAGAAGATTCAAATTATTAAAAATCAAAACAAAACCTTTGCTCTCTCCAGTTATTTTTTCATCCTGGTTAGAATGTGTAACTAATTTGCAAACTAATAAGCCACATGAAACAAAATTAAAGTTAAAAATAATTTTTAATAATTGGTATACACCAAAAAAACTGGCATATGCCAATGAAGTTCTGTTATATTCCAGTTTTGGAAAAAATGGCACATGTTTTTTCATCCCTGTGTTAAGTGACGGCAAACAAGTGTATCACAGGTAACTCACAAAAGCCTAGGAATAGAAATACCAACAAAACCCCCAGAAAATAAACAAAGAAATTTTAACAGGTATATTTACAAGAATATCAGAATATGCATCTGTGCCTATAGTTCTTTCTATTATCCAATCTATCAGCAGATTCTAAGTTTGCTTCCTAAATGTCTTTCAAATTCATCTACATAACTTCATCTCCATTCTCATTATCCTAATCCAAACTACCACTAAGTCTTTATTATGGCATCAGCCTTTTAAATGCTTCTCATTATCCACTCTTGTTCATTTTCAATCTATTTTCTGCCAAGCAACTGGAGTTCACTTCCTAAAACACAAATCTGATTGTGTCACTTTTCCTCTTAAAATGCTTTAGTTGTTTCACTCTGCTCTTATTAGGATCTTATCATCTACAAGATCCTACCTGACTGACTCATCCTGTCTACATCCCTCTTTTGACAATATCTCTTTCAATTACTTCTGTTTTATCTCACAAAATTCTTTCTCTAGTCCTCTGGCACTCCAGCTCTAAGCAAAAGTTCTTGATAAATTTATAGTAAAACAATGAACTAATAACGGGTAGGTCCTTCCACCAATGCAATTCCTCTAGATCATTTATTTCAGTTGGGGATTTTTTTTTTTTTTTTTTTCTCATACTGGTCAGAACCCATCCAATGCCTTTGGACAACTTCCATCAGCTTCTCCTTCTGGAGCTTTTCTTCCTGCCTGCTACATCACCTCATGATAGTTAGAACAAAGCCAAAGCTACCCTACACCATATAGGGTCTTTTTTTTTTTTTAATTGTAGGAAAAGACATGTAACCTAAGATTTACTGTCTAAACCATTTTTAAGTGTGCCATTCAGTAGTGTTAAGTATATTCACGTTGTTATACAACCAATCTCCAGAACTCTTCATCTTGCAAAACTGAAACTCTATACTCATTACCAACAATTTCCCATTTTCCCTCCTTCTCAGCCCCTGGCAACCACCATTCCACTTTCTGTCTCTATGAATTCAACAACTCTACATACCTCATATAAGTAGAATCATAGAGTACTTGTTCTTTATCTCACCTGGCTTATCTCACCTAGCATAATATCTTCAAGGTCGATCCATTTTGTAGTAGGTGTCAGAACTGCCTTCCTTTCTAAGGATAAATAATATACCATTGAATGTATGTAACACATTTTGCGTACCTATTTAACTGTTGATGGACACTTGAGTTGCTTCTACCTTTTGGCTTTTGTGAATAATGCTGCTATAAACATAGATGTACAAATATCTCAAGATCCTGCTTTCAATTCCTTGCAGTATATACCCAGAATTGGAATTGCTGTATCACATGGTAACTCTATGTTTAACTTTTTGAGGAATCACCATACTGTCTTCCCTAGGGGCTATACCATTTTACATTCCTACCAGCAGTGCACAAGAGTTCCAATATCTCCCCACTCTTGCCAACACTTGTTACTTTGGGGTTTTTTTCATAGTAGTCATCTTAATGGGTGTGATATGATTTCTCATTATGGTTTTAATTTGCATTTCCCTAAAGATTAATGATATTGGGATCTGTTCATGTGCCATTTGTATATAGTCAATGGATAAATATCTATTCAAGTACTTTGACCAATTTTAAATTGTTTTTTGGAGTTTTTTTGTTTTTTTGTTTTTTTGTTTTGTTTTGTTTGTTTTTTTGTTTTGTTTTGGGTTTTTTTTTTTTTTTTTTTTTTTTTTGGTTGTTGAATTTTAGGAGTTCTCTATATTCTGGATATCAGTTCCTTCACCAGATATATGATTTGCAAATATTTTCTCACATTCCATAAGTTGTTTGATGCACAGAAATTTTTTACTTTAAAGGAGTCTGATTTATCTATTTTTACTTTCCTTTCCTGTGCTTTTGGTGTCAGATCCATTGATTCTTATTAGTTTTTAAGCATTTTTATCACTAGAATCAGACATAGATAAAAGAAAAAACTGAAAAAGAAATAGTGAGCTTAAAAGAAGAACAAGTTTCCCCAAAGAGTCAACACTGATGCCAACTTTATCTATACTACTTAGTTTTCTAATTTTTTTAAGCCTATAGGCATTTTTCTTTTATATATTCTACAGTCTTCTCTCTGACAAATTGTTCAATCCTGTCTACATCCCTCTTTTGACAATATCTCTTTCAATTTTAATTCCAAATTACCCCTTTACTTCAGGCTCTGCTCCTGTACTTGACTCTCTGGTGGTATCTCTTTTTGAAAAGAGAAAAATGCTTTTGAGACTTCCGATCCACACCCTTCTATACTTCCCACTAGCTAAGAACCACAGCTGTACACAAGCCAACCTTCTTCCTTCTTCTATTTCACTGCTGGTTTCCTGACTGACTTTCCTTCTGGGCTCCAGAGCATCTCCAGGTTGACTTAGATCATCTCATAATGCTTATTTGCTCACTTCCTTTTTTTTTTTTTCCTAGGAAGTTTCTATGGGTTCTTTTCTCAGGAAATCCAATTTCTCTGATGTCTGGCTTCTCTTTTGTCCAATCTAATGCATCTAGGCCAGCCAAAACAAAAGCATCACATCCAGGCTGGGACCTGAAGTGCATCATGTAATGAATGAGATAGATGGAAGAGCAACAGCAATGCAGGAGTCAAAGGTGTCTAAGTGGCAATAAAATGGCTTCTCAATTAGTAAACCACGTTAGATGCAAATGGCACCATTGTCTATCCAATCGCCCAGCCCAGTGCTTGAATGTCAATCTTAACTCCTCTCTTTCCCTCAGCCTTTATATCCAGTCACCAAGTTCTCTGTTTTGCCTCCTAAATATATCTTAAATCCATCCACGTCCACTCTTCCCTACCATCAATAGCTCCATTCATGTCACCATCATCTCTCACTTGGCTTTTCTTTTGACATCCTTTTGTATTGTAAGGGAGAAAAAATGACTTTCCCCCTACTCTTCTGAGTTCATAGTTTAGACTCCCTGTAATAAAAAACAGATTAACAAAAGAAAAACAAGCAGAAGTTTATTAACATGTATGCCTCGTGTATGTGGGAGATACCTGGGAAAAATAAGTAAAATTCCTGAGATGGTCCAAGCCACTACTTTAAATACCATCTCCAGCTAAAGACAAAAGAAAGATGTTGCAGGGGCAGGGCGGGGGGAGGGGGGCGGTGGTGGTGGAGAGGAGGTAATTTACGGGAAGATGAGAGGAGGAAATGATTGGTAAGCAAAGGTTGTCCTGCCTTGCAGATAAGACTCTCAGGTGAAAAAGTTGTACCTGGTAATAGCTCTTTTCCTGGTACAGGCCCCCTTTCTAATGTAAATTTCCCTATAAATGTAGGTTTCCATTACAAAAATGTAACTTTTACTCAGTTTTCAGAATTTCTTTTGTGTCTGCAGTTTCTTGAAACAATCACTCAAAATAATCCTTATGCGGAAGAGGCAGATTTTAGGGTGGCATTTTCAGCATCACTATTTTATTGATTTCAGACCAATTTGACTTCATTTCTTTTACAATTTGATTTCATTTCTTTTACATGCTGACCTTCATCTTCTGAGCTCCCACTATGTGAAACTTTAGACTGGTAACATTTCACACATGATCTCATTTCATCCAACCCTCCAAAAGCCCTGTGAGGAAGGATTATTAGCCCCATTTTACAGATGAGAAAAATAAAGCTCAAAGAAGTTGAGCTGAGAAAATGGCTTCCATGTCCAGGGCATGGATTCAAAATTTAAATCCAACCCTGACTTGCAAATCTAATGCTCCTTAATTACAAACACAGAGCTGTGATTTATGTCTTGCCTGTCAGAGGACAATAATACAATTTGGTAACAAGTTTGATGTCCTTTATTTAAGGGAAAAACAATCTATAGATTAGGGGATTACAGTTCCTCACAAGCAAGTAGAGCATTCTTCCCAAGGGATTTTGGGCAAGAGGGAGTTTTATAGAACAATAGGAGAGGTGAGCATAAACAGGGCATAACTGGCTAGGCAGTCCAAGATTCCTTATACAACTAGCAGGTCCTACTTTTAAGGATAGTGTAAGTTAGCTAAAACTGAGTTGGATGATTGTGATTGATATAAATTGGATTTCCATGAGATACAATTCCTGTAAGCGAAGATTGAGCTGTTTAGATTTATGACATGTGTCAGGCTACTGGGGCAGCCCCCATTTTTTGAGTCCTAATAAATGAATTAACTTTGTCATACCCCTAAACAGTATATAACTCAAAACCAGGGCTAATGGAAAAAACAAAAAATAAAACAAAACAGAAAACTCTTCCCTAGGTTCAGAAACTAAAATCCATCTATAAGTGTTACAAGTTTTGATTTGCCTTCCTTTCTTTTCCTACACCAGGGGGTTGGCAAACAATGGCTCACAGACCATAGTTTGGCCCCTGAGCTAAGAATTTCTTTTTCAAGATTGTATTTATTTATTCATGAAAGACACAGAGAAAGAGGCAGAGGGAGAAGCAAGCTCTCCATGTAGGGAGCCCAACGTGGGACTCAATCCCAGATCACACTGTGGGCCGAAGGCAGCGCTAAACCGCTGAGCCACCGGGGCTGCCCCTAAGAATGGTTTTTAAATGTTGTGATACTGTGATTTATAATTAGAAATATTTATTTGGTCTTTACCCCTAATTCTGGCCTAGAAGTCCTAGACCCCTAGGAATTTCCTAAGTGATAAGAGTATCTTTGTTATAACATCTGGTCTTTTGTCCTTGGTTCTTAAAATAGCTCCAGTCCCAAAATGGTAAGAAGCCCCTTTCAACCACACCTGAGTTTAAACAATGATGTGACTTTTGGAAAGTCCCAGGGAGTGGGGGTGGAGGTGGGGCACGCTGGTTTCCAGGGAAACCAAATGTCTGATTAAAATGTGTCATTTTTAGTCCTACTGTCAACCTCTGGAGAGAGGAGTGGGCTGGCTGGAGGTTGAATCGATTGCCAGTGGCCAAGGATTTAATTAATCGTGCCTATGAAACGAAGCCTCCATAAAAGCCCAAAAACACAGCTGGGAGAGCTTCCAGGTTGGTAAACATGGACATACAAGGAGGGTGAATGCTTCATAGAAAGCATGGAAGTTCTGTGCCCCTTCTTCCTTACTTTGCCCTATTCATCTCTTCCATCAGGATGTTTCTGAGTTATATATTTAATAAACCCATAATTGAGTAAGTAGAATGTCTCCCTGAATTTTGTGAGCCACTCTAGCAAATTAATCCAATCAGAAGAGGGGATCTTGGGAATCTCCAAGTTATACCAGGTTGACTAGAAGAACAGGTAACAACATGGACCCAGCATATGAAGTTGGGGCGAGGTCAGTCTAATGAGATGGAACTTTAACCTGTGGGATCTGATGCTATTTCTAGTTAGAGAGTGTTAGAACTGAGTTGTAGGACACCCAAGCTAGTGTTGCTGGGTTACTTGATGTGTGGAAAACCTACACATCTAGTGTTAGAAGTGAAATATTCTATGCATAGTTTTGAAAGTAGAGGAGACACACAGGAAGAGTGTTTTCCTTAATACATGTTTACAGATTGAAAAAAATCAAGAGCAAAACATTTCATATCACATGAATATTATATGAAACTCAAATTTAAATATTCACAGTTTTATTAGAATACACCCAGGCCATTATTAGTGTGCATATTGTCTCTGACAGCTTTCACATTATGGTGAAATAGAATAGTTATACAGATGTGGCTCACAAAGCATAATAGTATTTGGCTATCTACTGAAAAAGTTTGTCAGCTTTGGTCTGTACTCCTTGGCTAGACTGAGCATTCCCTATTGCATTTCCTAACTGTACCAGTCTATAAAAGGGTTAATTAAGCCTTTTATAAACTTTTGAAAACTGGATGCAGAGAAATTATATAACTTGTTCAAACTTGCAAGGCTAGCAAAAAGTAGACAGGATTCAAACATGACAGGCTCTAGAGAGCCATCTCAAAGGTGCTATACTACATTGCTTCTCTAAGGGAACGTAAGAACGTCCTAACTACTCTTAAAATCCTCAGCAACAGCCTATCTTAAGATGACAGCTATCTCCTAAACAGTGAGGAAAGAGAATACTTATCTAATGGCTTTCTTAGATGCTTATTACATACTAAGTACTGTGAAAAGCATCTCATTTAATCTCCATACTATCCCAGACAGGGAGGAATCATAATCCACATTTTTACAAATTAGGAAACTAAGAGCAAAAAAATATTAAGTTTCCTGATAAATTCACAAAGAATATACCAGTGGGGGCAGTGATGGAATACTGAAATTTACAGACTAGGTGCTCAGATATGCAAAACTATAAACTTATTTCTCTGTATTTGAACCAAGTTGATAACAAGCCCCAATATTTCCATTCCTGGAAGGGAAGGAAATGTGTCATTATAAGATTTCTCAGTCACTTCAAATATAAAATGTAGTAACCAAAGGTGTTCAATTTCATTAGTCTTCAGGGGAATGCAGATTAAGACCACAAAGAGAAACCACTACACACCACACAGTGGATTGAAAGTCAGGTAATACCAAATGTTGATCCGCAGCAACTAGAATTTTGTTCACTATGGGTAGGAGTGTAAATTGGTTTAACTGCTTTTTGGAAAACTGTTTGGCAGTGTGAGCAAAGTGTGCTGGAGCTCACAAAAAAAGTGATTGTTAGGTTTTCACAAAGTTTGCCAGCTAACCAGGTGGTTTATTTCACACTGGTAGCTTGGAATTGGAGAGAGATGTATTCACGCCACTGGAACTAGCACATGTTATTAATGAACAATCAGTTCAGAGTCAGTTGTTAAAAATGTACCAGCACACCTTGGGGCGGTGTACTCTAAAGCTCCACATATACATATGTCCTGACTCGGCAAAGCTGTATGTATATATGCTAGGTATGTACGCTTTAGAAATGTGTATATATGTTGACTAAAAACCATGTATAAGAATATTTATAACAGCACTGATTATAACATCCTCAGACTGGAAACTCAAATATCCATAAATAGAACTGATAAATTGCCATGTTCATTCAATGGAATATTATGCAGTGCGAAGAATAAAAGAACTGCTACGTACAGCAATCCAGATGAATCTCACAAAATATTGGAACAAAAGGAGTCCAAGCAAGGACAGTGTGTTTCCACTTATGTATAAGTCAAAACAGACCCAATTAATCTCTGGTGTCAGAAGTCAGGGAGGTGGTTACTTGGCAGAGAGAGCAGAGAGAGCAGCTAATGTAGGGTAAAACACAAGGGAAGTCTGTGGTGCTGGTGGTGTCCTTTTTTCCAACTTAAGTCCCGGTTATCTGTGTATTTTGTGAAAGCTCATCAGTAAGAAGTTCAATTTAAAAAAATCAGTCATTTCTATAATCAGATATCCATATGCAGAAAAAGAACTGCAAATTGAAGCTTATATCTTATACAAAAGTTAACTAAAAATGCACAACATATCTAAACAAAAAACAAAAAAACTCTAAAACTTTAAAGGGAACAGAAGAAAATCTTTATGACCTGGGGGAAGGCAGTCTTTAGACATAATACCAAAAACATGATAACAAGAAAAAGGTGAATTATATCTCATCAAAATTAAACACTTTTACTCTGTGAAAAACACTGTCAAGATACTGAAAAGACGGGAGACAGAAAAAGAGAATGAAAAGACAAGCAACAAAATATTTGCAAAAGATTATTTACAAATTACATACCTGACAAAGAACTTGCATGCAGAATGTATTTCTTGGTTTTGATAAATATACTATAGTTATGTAGGATGTTATAAGCAGGAAAAGCAGAGTATTTTTATAATTTCTAGTGAATCTATAATTATTTCCAAAAAAAAAAAAGATATTGGTAGTTTTTTCTGCTGAATCCCTACTTATCCACATCTTTTGTACCCTAAATATCTTCTAACACAATGCTAACGGAGGTATAACCTTTTCTAGAGATCAATTTGCCTACACCAATCAAGCTATTAGAATGTATAAATGTTTGACCAGGATCCATTTCTAGGGATTTTTCCTAAGAAAATAATCAGAGATAAATACCAAAAATTCTGCACAAAATGAGTTTTTTATGGTTTAGCAAAAAATTTGAAAAGCCTTAAAAACTGGAAACACGTGTGGACTAGCTAGTATATTATGATATACCCAAAAGATAGAATACTATATAGTCACAAGAAATTAAGCCATAGAAGAATATTTATTGACATGGGAAAATGTTAACAATATACTTCTATATGAAATATGCAGGATACAAAACAGTATATACAGTTTAATACCATTTTATGGAAAGAAAAATAGCCATATATACAAAATCATGCATAGGAAAAAAATAGAAGGATGTACATAGCAAATGTTAATAATGGTTATCTCTAGATAGTAGAATTAGAAGTGATTATACAATTTTCCCAGTAAATTTCACCTGTCCTCCAAACAGTATCGTTTCATGTATTCTTTCTTGGGTATGATTAGCTTGATACAATTCTTTTCTTTCAAATAGTCTGTTTCATGATATATACCTCCAAATCATACTGCTTTTCCCACTTAAAAAGTAGATGCTACTTGCTCTTACATACTGGCATATGAAGAATATTTTTAACTAATACAATATACTATAAAATATGCCACAGCATAGATCTGGCTATAGAAAATTATTGTTTGGAGAATCTGAAAGCCCTCTAATAGAGAGAAATTTTAAATAGAGAAAAAGATGCTTTCATTAGTTGGGGTCCATAATGGTTGAGCGTAAACAACTCAGATTCCAGAATTGGATACTCTGGGATCTTTCCCTACTAGCGAACTGATTCTGGGCAAAGGAGATTAGGTTTCTTCAGTCAGGAAAATGTGGCTAATCATTTTGTAGAAAAAAGCGAAAATAAGATTTTTTTTTTTAAATAAGGGAAAATGAGATCACAGTTATAAATGTTTTTTATAAAGACCTAAATAACTCTGAGATGAAACAGCAAGAAAGAAATTCATATTTGGTGTTGTAGAAAAATTAACTCAATTTTCCTGCAGCACCAAATACTTCCTGTTTTATATCTTCTTTTACAAAGTTAGACATGCCAAAATTATGAAATTACTTTAATGTTAATTGATGGTCTTCAATTTCTCATTTAACAGGTAATACCATAGGACATACTTAACCTTTCATGGAATCTGAGGTAAGTGTTATATATATAGTATTTATGTGTGTAAATACATACACTTCACATATCCTCTGAGGACTCCTGATCATTGGCAACATTAGACATATTTACAACAAATAGGACTTGGATTTTATTTCTCAGAATCCATTCTAGTGTAAAGCCATTTACTAGGTTTTTATTAAAAACACCAAATAAGGATGTTGGGTCTTTTAAAGGCAAGACATCAAGGGAACAGAAAAGAGTATCTGTGTCCACTCTTCTGTGATGCTCTCCATGATGCAAGCACCATTCCAAGTTGCCTCTGAACTTCTGTTCCCTCCTTTTGGAAGAGAATCTCAGGCAAATCTGCAATCAATTAATAACTTTCAATAACAGTTTGCAATCATGTCTAAAGGGGAACAGCTTATAACTTACTGTTGTATTTCAAAGATAAGCGTATAATCTAGATGCCTAGAAGTAAGGGCATATATTACAGATGAAAGAAGGAACATAAAACACTGATGTAAAGGAAGATCTGGTAAGAATAGAAAAAAAGAGGGACTTTGTTTTTCCAACCAAAACATTTGTTCCTTTTCTCCACAAAGTCGCAGAGTTGAGAAAGATAGCTGGAATGCAGATGAGATACTGCATCACACTTACATAACTATCCGATGATGTGCTCTGGCCCCATACCAGTGGGGTTTTCCCACCTCTATCCCCTTCCATAAACACTTGTGAACTGCAGCAGAGCTTCTAGTGTCGTCCTAATTCTTCAATGAATATCACAAGAAAGGGATTTCCGGGATGTTAAAAAAAACAAAAACAAAAACAAAAACAACCAAAAACAGAATATTACACTAACATATTTCACAGGTAGGAGAAGACTACTGACACTCCATATCTACTGCTTTACAAGAATTAAACAAAAAAGTAGAGGCTAGAAAATCACATTTTGAAATTTCACAATCACCAATTTGCAACAGAAACTGGAGCATAGCACTTATGCTAACAAATAGGGCAGATGAATTATTACTTCAGCATGTAACTGCAGATGGATACTCCTTGATTTTTGCTTAATCGTTACTCAATAATGAACACTATAAAATGAAAGGTGACTTATTGTGAACCAAAATCACAAGAAGAAACTCTCCAAGATCAATCTGCAATGAGTTCCTATTCCAATAAGCCATAAAGAGCAGTAAAAGGCAATATTCATTTAACATAATAAGAATCCCAATGACAAGGTATCAGGTATTTATACTTATCTCAAGACCTTTCTTCCCCACCTAACAAAGGCACTTGACACGTACTGAAATGGACAGTTAATTCAGGTACTGCCCTGGGCAACTGTTACCATCCCCATATTAGATGAAGTGGCAATTAAGTTCAAATTAATTCTTCTGAATCAGCCTGAAATACACATGAACATATCATAAGTTCTCTATTTTTGGCAGATGATATAACCAAAGAAGAAAATATAATGCTGGTGTCCACAATGGGTTGGCTGACTTGAACAGTCCAGGATCTTCTCTGAACAATATTCCTTGATGACTGTGGAATTTGTGAACAATGATAGGGAATTTAACCTGGCATACAATTTTAGGTATTAATGTTCACTCCTCTTCTTGTCTTTTCTTACTTTTTTGTTCTTTCCCAAAGCCTTAGATGATTCCTCCTAAAAAAGATATAAATCAATGTAGTGTCTCTGCATTTATGTGAAGATACTGGCTTAGGAACTTTTAGTCTAACCATATAATATGTATAAGAATGAAAGCATAATTACCTCTATATGTATCATCTTTCTGTTTTACATGGCACTTTCATTTACAGTCTATTTTAACATTTCCAAAATAATCAACATCATTTATCTAATAGATTTATGCTTGAATAATTTCGGTATTATTTAATCTATTCCCACTTTCTAAAGGAAGGTAGCAAACTTTAAATAAAATAAACATGCTTATAAAATATGAAACAAAAAAGAATTCAAAGTATAAAGGCAGGCACCCTAATGCCAGGGGAGAGGGAAGGTGTCTGACACTAACAGAGAATGTTAGAATTTTATACACGTTTAAAGAATATCTAGTTGACTGTGGCATGAGCTACACAACCTTTCCTGGCCTCAATTTTAGGGAGTAAAAATTAACTGGTCTTTAAGGTTTTTATAAAATCTGTATGAATCTATGAAATTAAGGCTCAAAGAGATGAAGTGATCTGCCCAAGGTCACACAACTAACTGGCTAGTCAGATTGTTGTGATTAGAAACTAAGTCTACAATTTCGAGTTCAAAGGTTTTTCTAATGTACCACAAACATTTTTAAGATTTTATTCATTTATTAGAGAGAGAGAAAGAACACAAGCATTGGGAAGGGGCAGAGGGAGAGGGAGAAGCAGGCTTCCTGCTGAGCAGGGAGCCCAACGTGGGGCTTGGTCCCAGGATTCTGGGATCATGACCTGAGCCAAAGGCAGATGCTTAACAGACTAAGCCACTCAGGCACCCCTCAAACATTCTGACTCATTCTTGGGTTTTCTTTTTTTTTTTTTTCCTCATAGGCAGCAGTGAGAATCTCTCTATATAATCTCAGTAAGGACTCACCGGTGAATTTGTGTAGTTCCTCTCCACTAGTATATTTCTGGCACAGTTGTTGATATGTTTAAAGCGATCTGGTCCTAGTAGGATTCCTCCATACCAGCGTGATACTACCACCATGACATTTCTCACATTCAAAATCTGTTATTTTCAGAAGCACAATTAGATACACACAGACATGTATAACTTCAAGTTTTAAAGGAGAATGAAATAACTCATATACAAAACTGCACATGACATTTCTCTGTGACTTTAATGGCAGAACCACATGAGTGAGCAGAGTGAAACTTCTAACATTCAAGTAAGAAAATGTTAGAATGAGAAGTGAATTTAGAAATTAAACACTGCTTCACAGTGTCTTTGAATCCCACATTTTGTAGCAACCAGATAGAGTAAAGGGAAGATCATGCAAGTAGGGTTCTAGTTCTTCATTAATTCAACCCAAATAGCTCAGTTTAAGCAACCTTTTGCCCCTAGGCCAAACAACAACTAACACCTGTTTCTGAACAAACCACTGGAAAGAACTGGGGCAGCATGAGTAATTGCTGGTGCCTATCAGCAAGGTCTTCCTCAGTCTGATATCTGTCAAATGCTGCTTTAACATGAAGCCCACCACTCTAAGGGCTTGACCACACAGAGTTCCTTCCTATCAAGGGAACGGCCTGGTTAGAAAACAAACCTCCACATACAGTAACAGAAGAAACTATAACAGCTATCTTAGGAAAAATAAAAGAAACAATCCATTCTTAAAATTAATGGACAATCAATCACCACCATACAGATGAAGAAAATCCAGCAGCATGAAAGAGAAAGGACAAGGTAAACAAACTAAAATGAACCAGGAAAAATTTAAGGGGGAGAACATCTAATTAGCATACTCTGAGAAGTTTTAGAAGATATTGCATCCATAAAGTCAAAACAGTATATTATAAAAAAGGAAAAATAGAGACAAACTCTTTTTTTCTTTTTTTTTTTTAAGTTTATTTATTTAAGTAATCTCTACATCCAACATGGGGCTTGAACCCATGACCCTAACATCAAGATTTGCAGGCTTTTCTGACTGAGCCAGCCAAGTGCCCAAGAGGAATGAATTCTTAAAACTTAAATACATGATTGCTAAAAAAAAAAATGTTTTTAATTCAATGGAAACCTTGGAAGACAAGCAAGAAAATGTCTCAGAACATAAGGTGATGAGATGGACAACTTAATTTTAAAAAGCAACAATTGGGTCTGTCCAGATGGTCCAATAACACCCAACTAACAGGAGGTGCACAGACACAGAACAGAGGAAACAGAGAGGACCTTGTCAAAAAACAAAAAGGAGATGCTTTTCCAGAGCTGTAGATAATCTATCATCTATGACTGACAGAGCTTCAAAGCACAGCACTTGTTATTAACCCTGTGCTTTCTGCCCCATATCATGGTTAAAAGTCTTTCTCAATCAGTGTTTAAAAATTAACTACTAATTAACACAAATCTATTTCATGTTATATAGCCTAACTGATTTACTTATTCTTATATGGTGCTCTGTTTCACTGAAAAATTTTATGGCTCAGAAAACAGGACTAACAGGGTTTAACTTACACTTACCTCCATGAGATGGAGAAGACGCCCACCAGCTGCTGTCTCCCCATCATCCTCACAGTCCTGTAAGAAGGTCTGTTTATCCTCACAATATATTCTAGAAATACATAGAACAGTGTTACACTTTAAAAGCCGAAAATATTGCACTAAGAGTTACACCTTCATGCTTATTGCAATCAATTTACTTCCAAAATCAGCATATTTGTTAAAAAAAAATTTCTTCTTGAACTATACATTAGACATATTTCCACTGATGATTCATTATCTGGTATGGTTCATTGTATTTGGGAAAGGCAGGAATCAAGGATGCCTCCTTTAAATCAGAAATGCTACTATTATATATCTGACACTTCATTTAACTTTGAAAAGCTATAAGGTTATAGACAGTAGTCACTGAAAAACATTGCTAGAATTTACTGTATAAAGAAACCTTATACATAGTAGGCACCATGAAATGATACACAAGAAATAAGTGGCTTACTCCTTTCTTCAAAGAACCTTAGAGCTAGTAAAAGAGACAAAAAGTACATTAAAAAAATGGAGGTGATAAAAGCAACATAAATGAACATTTTATACTTTCCTCATGTTTTATTCTAGCCATCAAACCTTTCTCTATTCTCCCTATTCTAAGAATTATAAGATTTATTTTCTCTATAACTTTTTCCCTGGTTGGCTGGTTGTATCAGAAATAAATCATGGGGGATCCCTGGGTGGCGCAGTGGTTTAGTGCCTGCCTTTGGCCCAGGGCGCGATCCTGGAGACCCGGGATCGAATCCCACGTCGGGCTCCCGGTGCATGGAGCCTGCTTCTCCTCCCTCTGCCTGTGTCTCTGCCTCTCTCTCTCTCTCTCTGTGACTATCATAAATAAAATAAAATTCTTAAAAAAAAAAAAAAAAGAAAGAAAGAAATCATGGTATTTTTACCTATTCAAATTATCTAGAAAAGTTAGCATTTGGAATAATAACATAGGGCTACACTGTAGCAGAATAAGCATGGTAATTAAGTGTGTAATATAAAAAGAAAACAGTGCCAGTTAAGGTATGTCATCTAGATTTCTTAGGCTCCTACAAATGACACCATGTAGGATGAGGCAAATGCATGAAAAATATCTTTCCAGCTGTGGCTCTCAAGCCAGGTTCTACCATATCTATAAGCCTAAGTCAATTATAGCAATCACATTAATGTATTTATTATATATTCATATTTATCACAGCAATCATATTCATTGACTCATTCATCTTTCAATCCAACTTTCCATTCATTCACTCAATAAATATTTACTGCTTCAACTGCTATGATGAGGCTCTGTTATTATTTAGAGTTGACCTCATTCCAAGAAAACAAAGTACTATTAGGCAACATTTTATATGGCAAATTTAAGGCAAAAAGGAGTCAGCAGTTGGTTTATATTAGGACTATAATTATATCTAACACTATAATTCTATGGAACCAATGAAGAAAGTCTGAGTCATAAATCAGTACTCTTAGGTTTTTAAAAAGTGAAACATCATGGACATTTTCACTTTTTCCGGGCAGACAATGATGCAGTATCCCACAGCTGTGTGTGCCAGTAGGCTGAAGAGTGCTCCATAACTCAAGAGCAGGAACACAGCCCCAGAAGCAGGAAGTAATCTTAAAAGGATCCTAAGCATTCAAATACACGACACAAAGTCCACGCAACAAATAAAAGTCCTTTATTTTACTTCCAGTGAGGTTCCTTCAAGCCTCCACTTTGTGCCTGTTTAGTCTTAAGTGACACACAATTCTGACAAGCTCAGCTCTTTCATTCTCAAGTGTCAACTATAAAGGAGTCAAGTGGAGGGGCTACATAACTACATGTAGTTCTGCTGAAATTTGTGAGAGGTGACAACTGATCACCTATTAATAAGCAAAACTATAAAAATACTCACAGGTACTTAAAAATCCAAAAATCTGGGGCCTGAAATAGAATATCTGGCATATTATCTAACTTTACAATAACTTAAGATCAACATCATAGCCATCAATTGTTGAAGATACAGCTGCACAACCAAAGATTTGTATAAAACCTTAGTATTCAAAACTAAAAGGCATATAGTAAAAGCAGCACACTTAATTCATGGCTAATGGGAGCATAAATTGGTTTAAAAGAAAAACTCTAGAAAAAATTTGGCAGTGTGTATCCAGAGCTTCAAAAACGTTCAAACTTCTTGGTAATCTATTTCTAGGAATCTATTCTTTCTTCTTTTTAAATTACACCCTCATTTCATTTCAAAAAAGAATGTGAAGTAACCAGAACCTATTCTGAGTTAGTAATCTAAACTGAATACAAAAGGTGTTCATAGAATGATTTTTACACTACAGTGAAAAATATGAAAAACTGACCAAAAAGTAAATGGTTAAATAAATGGTAGAGAGCCTCAAGGAAACATTACACAACCATTACACTACTATTTATAAAGCAATTTTAACAACATGGAAGAAATGGGATACTAGGGTAGCGCATTGAAAAAATAAACGCTGCATAGAAGACAAAAAAAAAGTATCACTTTATTATGAAAATATATCAAATTATAATCAGTTACATTTAATGGCAGAAAATGGCTGATTTCCCCAGCAATTCTCTTTTTTTCTTTTCTGCAGCTTCCAAATATTCTACATATGATCATTAGTTTTATAAAGGAAAAAAGAACCCACATTATAGTTGGTCTCTAAAAATCATGCATCATTTTCCCCCATTTTTTACAAATGGAACATTCCTAAAATTGTGATCACTCACCGGTATGCATAGATGTTGTGGGTGGCACTAGCTATTTTCTTATTCTCATACAATTTGGCAAGAACCATTTTCACCTTAAAAACAGCAGTAATATAAATAAACTAATGTATACTTTGTTCTATAAATAAACGCTAGAAAAATATCTTAAAACATATTGATATAAATACTGTTATTCTGAAATAGTAATTTAAAGAATCTACTACACTCTGAAAAAGCCATTTCCAAAGTTTTCTCCTCATTTTAGGGGCAGAAACTGGTACTCTTATTTAGTATAAAAATATTAGTATAAAAATATTAGGTATAAAAATATTATACCAAATAAGAGTAAATAAGTAATAAAAGTAAAAAAAGTAAGTAAGTAATGAGTAAAAAAAATATTTTTTTTTTCTCTTTCAAAGCCACAGGCAAGGCTTTATTGGGGCTTATAGCTAGAGCTGAAGTGCTGATGGAGAGTGGTCAGGCTGGCCTCCAGACCTAGTGTTTTTGAGCACCAAATATGAACAAGTATTTGAGCACTAAACATGTCTAAGGTTGGATGGGATGCCTGGGGGGCTCAGGGGTTGGGCCTCTGCCTTTGGCTCAGGGTGTGATCCTGGAGTCCTAGGATCGAGTCATTGGGCTCCCTGCATGGAGCCTGCTTCTCCCTCTGCCTATGTCTCTTCTCTGCCTCTCTCTGTGTGTCTCTCATGAATAAATAAATAAAATCTTTAAAAAAAAATAAGGTACTTATATATGAAATTTTTTTCTCCATGTTAAGAATTTTAAATGTAAATATGACCATTTTTTAAAATGAGCTCTGAAAATTTACCACATTTATGTATCCTTTGTGACCGATACAAAATAATGGTATGTTCCAAATGTAAGACCAAAACTCTCTGGGAGTCCTATAAGGTTTATACGGGTGGTAACATAACCAGCTCCTGAAAGACCAGTAGTGATCTCTTTTGCATCAAAAGGGAAGAAAAGGGTGGCAGAAGCCATTCGATTCAGAGGAAACTACATGTGCAAATCTATCAGATTTAGCAAATAAAACATAAAGGATGCTCAGTTAGGTAAATTTAAAAAAAAATCACATTTTTTTTTATTAGTATGTCCCATACAATAATGTTTATTTGAAATTCCAATTTAACTAGGTATCTTGTATTTTATCTGGTAACCCTACCAGGGACATAAAAGAGAAAGGTTCTGGAAGTGACCAAGAGTTTTATATACAAACTATTTAGAGTATGAATGAGAAGACAAAATACAATGTATCAGGAATGAAAAAGCAAGGGTCCTATCACAAAAGGCCTCATATAATGAGTTTAGGGGTTTTTTGGTAGACATTGGAAATAAGCAAAGACTGGGGGCTGGGGGACAGTGACACACGGCCAGACTTTCAGAAAGGTAACTGGCAGAGGGTAAGGAAGAAATCCTGGATGTAGGGAAGACTGAGCTATAGCCATGGAGAGCAATTTGAATCAGAAACTATGCAATCTTGTGTTTATCATTTTTTAATCATTCAGGTTCTCAGATTCCTACTCAGTAAAGTACACAATGACCTGTAAGATTAATTTTAGCTCTCACAAGTTATGATCCTCTAAGTCCAAGTGACTATAATCAGAAAAAGAAAGAGGATCCAGGATGATCAGATTCAGAACAGAATGTCTAATGAGGACCTTGGCAACAAAATTATGGGCAACACCCCAGGACAAAACAGGGTTGCTGAAAGAGCCAGAAGCCTACACCAAAAGCTGTTATGTTGACCACAAGTCGATGCAGAGAATAATTTCCTCTTCTAGAGACCAGAAGAGAGTAAAAGGTCAGCCTGGTACAAAGAACTGTCTGTATCTCTGGAGGTCAGGGCTTCAAGAGAGCTTAGAGTAGAGGAGCTGCAGAGACTAAAGGGAAGAGACTAATGATTAAAACCTATGCTAAATTAACGAGACTTTTTTGTTGTTAATTTAACTTTATAGGTTACTACAGTTTGTGACTGAAAAGTCTCCCATTTGATATCCCTGGGTAGGAGCCAGGTCACCTAAGGTCAGGAGGCATAAAGAAAAAAGAATTCAGGTCGGGAAGGTCAGCCAGTCTGTCCACTGTCCCCTTCCTGGGCATCAATGGAACCCACTTGGTTTTGCAGAATTCCCACACAATAGGACAAATAATTCTTTTTAATAAGCTATTAAGCAGCATAATTTTCTACCCAACGGATTTTTCTTGTGTGTAAATCCATTACGGTATTAAGCCCTAATTAGAATTTAGATACAATTTTGAAAGCAGTTGACAAATAGAAACAAAAAAAATCTTCCACAATTCATAGTAATTTGGGGGTAGGAAAATAAGCAAATATTTTCATCTTACGTGAAAATTAAACACAACATAAGGATATTATTGTAAAACCATTTACTTGAATTACTTTGGTAAACCAACATCAAAGTGAGCTGTACAGAATAACTACCTGTTTGGGGCAAACTACTGGAGCCAAGTGCGCCTGAAAAGTACTTCTTCGGTCTGTAATAGGAATGCCATGATCAATCGGAGGTAATTCTTCTATTTCTATAAATGTAAAGAATTGTATTACTTTTATCTTTAAAATTCATACATTTGAACACTGAAAAATTGACAATGGTGTGGATGGAGGGTGGGAAAGAGACGTAAATTATATGACAAATCAACCCAAACAGCCATTAGTAGTTGTCTATTAAAATTAAATTATAATTTTAAGCAAAAAGTTTCCAAACAGACTGTAAATAAGATTAAACTACTTGATTTAGAAAGGATTTTCACCTGCCAAGGTTACCCAGTAGTAGGTTGGGACTGAAATCCTGAACTGTTACAGTAGTATAAATTGTACAATAACTAAATTTGAGGAGTATAAAAGATCCTGAGACCAAAAAGATTGTCAGCTGCTAATATACCACAATTTATTTATCCATTCTGTTGATGGACTTCTAGGGTGGGAAACCTAAGACTTTATTTTGTATAGCTGAAAGGTAGTATCTTCTTCTAAATAAAACTGTTCCGGGGATCCCTGGGTGGCGCAGCGGTTTAGCGCCTGCCTTTGGCCCAGGGCGCGATCCTGGAGACCCGGGATCGAATCCCACGTCGGGCTCCCGGTGCATGGAGCCTGCTTCTCCCTCTGCCTGTGTTTCTGCCTTTCTCTCTCTCTCTCTCTCTCTCTGTGCGACTATCATAAATAAATAAATAAAAATTTAAAAATAAATAAATAAATAAATAAATAAAACTGTTCCTACTTTATAGGATTGAATATACTAATGATATACCAAATTGGTACTCCAAGGAGTATCATGATTTCGAGTTATTTTGCCTCTTAAACAAGTTTAAGACACTAATTTACTCTTCTCTCTGTTGAGAAACTTAGCAAACATCTGGCTGCTACATCTGCTCCATTTAGGATCTAAAGTTATTCAGGAAAAAGAATTAAAATTGTTTCCTACTTCTATTCACCGATCTGTTGAATCTTACCAAGTCAGCTTGCCTTACAATTAATGAACTATTTCAACTAACAGATATAAAAATATTTCTAGACAGCTTTAAACAAATTGTCAAAACTTACTTCACTGGCTTATGGCAGGATTAGGACAAGAAACCAGAATTATGCAGGACTTTTGCCTTCCTCCTAAAAGTTTCCTCTTCTTGTACGAACTGACCACTGTACTAGGGCAGTACTGAGGTCAATAGGAATCAGATACTATTGATTGTGACTATGATATTCACTCTTTTTCTTTTAATAGTGGATCCTGTTTCCCAAAAGAAATCATATGCCAAATTCACAAATATATAAAGGAATAAAATGTGAGACTGAAGCAGAGGTGGGGGTCCTGGGTCTTCTCGCTCACTCTTTCTCTTCCTATGTATCCCCTTGTACTAGTCCTGAAATATTATGCAAGAACTTTAAAACTTCATAGTACTACTTAAAGACTACAGTGTTGGGGCGGCTGGGCAGCTTAGCCAGTTAAGTGTCTGATGGGCTCAGGTCATGACCTCACGGTTCTGAGATAAACTCCCGCATCCCTCTCCTCTGCCCTTCCCCCGGCTCACATGTGCATGCTCTCTCTCAAATAAATTAATTAAATTAAAATTCTTAAAAAATAAATGATAGATAGATAGATAGACAGACAGACAGATAGGGTGCTTGGGTGGCTCAGTCTGTTAATTATCTGCCTTCACTTCAGGTCACCATCTCAGGGTACTGGGATCGAGACCTGCATTGAGCTCCCTGCTCCATGGGGAGTCTGTTTCTTCCCCTACCCCTACCCCTATTCATGTACTCTCTCTCTCAAATAAATAAATAACATCTTTAAAAAATAAAAAATGAATTAATTAAAATAAAAAGCTATTATATAATACATAGGAAACTCTTTACCTTCAAAAAGAATGAATGTTCTTTCTGGTATATCATGGTTTTGTAAAAGACTTGAGAAAATGGACACTATTATTCAAAATTTTAAGATACTAAAATGGAAGATACTTTCTGATCGCAACATAGAGCTGATTTATCACATCAATCTATTCGCAAGCTGAGAACTTCTAGATTATAGAACAAATTTGCTTAAGCAAAAATTGAAATCTTTTTTTAAATATAGTTAATTTAATTTAACTTAACTTAATCTAAAGGCAGGTGCTTGGGACACCTGGGTGGCTCAGTGGTTGAGCATCTGTCTTTGGCCCAGGGCATGATCCTGGGGTCCGGGAGCCTACTTCTCCCTCTGCCTATGTCTCTGCCTCTCTCTGTGTCTCTCATGAATAAATAAATTAAATATAAATAATAAATAAAGGCAGATAGTTAACCAACTGAGCCACACAGGTGTCCCAACAAAAACTAAAATCTTAAAGGCATTTTACTAGGTTTAATTCAGTGGCTTTATTTTCAATCATTATATTTATTTTTATATTTGTGAGCACAGACTAAAATTTAACTCTGAGATATCAAGAGACAGCTGAGGATTTCAAAATATAAATATAAAATATAAAAACAGGATGTGAATTGAAAACATTAACACATATTTTCTTAGTTTCAGTTTCTCCCATCATTAATTCAAAACTCTAAAAAGTCATCCAAAAAGAAAAAAAAGGTGAGGCGTGAAGAAATTGCTATTTTTTCCTCACTGTTGACAGACCAAACATGGCCAAACACCAAAATGGCCAGCAGGCATGAAAAAAATAACTCAATTCTCTGCAAGCTAAAAACTATTTCTTAACATGTGAGAGTTTACTACATTTCTATATCATTTCAAAATTAATACATAATACTATCTCACTATCTTCAAAAGAGACTAATTAGTATTATAATTATAATTATAATAATTATACCTGTTCGATTTTCAGTGATACCAAAATCCAATGCTTTTGCAGGAATTTCTGGTTGACACGCTAAAATAAGATCATCTTCACAGTCTACATCTTCCTCTTCGGTTTTCTTCTTTACATCGGGGCCTATTTGTATATGAGATATTATCAGTGAACTCTGAGGAGAATAAGGAATTCCACTTAAAAACTTGTTGGTCTTGGTCTCTAAATACCATTCTTCAATAGAAGGAACCAGGACTTTTATGAGAAGTAGTTGATTCCAAGGTTGGAGCAAGGAAAAGAAAAGATGAGCCTGGAACTCCTTATGATTCCAGAGAGTAAAGAAATGTTTCAAAAAAAAAAAAAAAAAAAAAAAAAGGAGAGGTGAGCTTATAAAAAAAAAAAAAAAAAAAAACAACACAGGAGTTACCTGAAAGAGCTCCTAAAGGCAAAACCTAGAATAATTCGAGCAACCAAATAATGATAGTATGGAATTTTACTCCATGGAATAAAATAATATACATGAGTTCATACTGATATAAATAAATAAGCAAAAAATAAAGAAGAGACAACTCTTCCTCACAAAAGAATTCCAATTCAATGAAGAAGAAGAAAATGTAAATCAGTAGGCAAACACCACACTAATAAACATTGCTGACAAGACATACTAACGGACACTAAAATTAGTGTGTGGCGCTTTAAGGACCAGGATATTAGGATAGCCTCAATGTATCTCCCTCCATGTCCTTATCAACCACAAAAGGAAAGATAATAAATATCATGGTTAATTTTATATGTCAACTTGGCTAGCCCATAGTACCCAGATATTTATTTGGTCAAACACTATTCTAAATGTTTCTGGAAAGGTATTTCTTGGGTAAAATTCACATTCAAATCAGTTAACTCTGAGTAGAGCAGACTGCCCTCCACAATGTGAGAGAGCCTCATCCAGTTAAGGTCTCAATAGAAGAAGGACCAACCTCTCCAGAGCAGTTATACTACTCTGCAGGGAGTAGGGAGCCAGTAGGGAGCCAGTAAGGAGCCAGCAGGGAGCCAGCCTTCAGACTGGAGCTGCAGCATTAATTCTTCCCTGGTCTCTAGCCTGCCAAAACTATCTTGCCGATTTTGGATTTGCCAGCCAGCCTCTACAAACTCATGAGCCAATTCCTTAAAATAAATCAATCTCTCTCTCCTTCTCTTCCTAACCTCTCCCTCCCCTTTTTTGTATGTATCTCTCCTTCTCTGTCTTTATAAATACACACACACACACACACACACACACACACACCCTTTTGATTCTCTGGAGAGCCCTGATTAGTACTGTAACTTTACACTGGAGACATGTGGGAGATACCACCTTAACCAAAGAATCAAGGTAAACATCACAAATAATAAAGCATATTGATACCACAAGTTCCTTAATATATGCATATGCTCTGTAAGGACACAATACCATTTTTGTGGTATTCTTGACAAAATGCCTAATCCCACTGCAGTTGCAAGAAAACAATGGACAGACCCAAACTGAGGGATATTCCACAAAATAATCAGTACTCTTCCCAAGTGTCAGGTCATAAGAAGTCATAAAAGTCAAGGAAAGACTGAGAAACTATTTATAGACTAGAAGAGAGTAAGGAGAAATAACAGCAAAATGCAATGTAGAATCCTGGACAGCATCCTATAAAAGCAGAAAGCATTAGTGGAAAAATAAGTGAAAGTCAAATAAACTCTTTAGTTTGGTTAATATTATACCAATGTTAGTTTCCTATTCTTGGTAATTATACTGTAGTTATGTAAGGTGTTACTAAGGGAAGCAAAGGAGGGATATAAAAGAGTTCTTTGTACTATTTTTGCAACTTTTCTGTAAGTCTAAAATCAGTTCAGAATATTTTTAAAATTGTAAATAGTTGTATTTAATCACTTTAAAACTGAATATTTCTTTGGTATAAAAATAACTATGAAGTAATAAATTTGTACTGAAGATTAACAGTAAAATGAAAATAAATTAGGTGTCCAGTGGGTGTCCTGGAATGGAAAATTCTCATGAGATATCTTCATCACTAGCTTGTAGCTGTATTAGTTTTTCAGAACCACAAATCCTTCCATTTTAGTATGAAGTCTACAAAAACAGATCTGATAAGAAAAATTCCAAGCGAAATTTCTACAAAGTAAAAATTATAAATTGTACAACAAAAATCAATAACTCTTTAAGATTTGAAGAGTAGATAAAGTATATTGTGGATAATAGATGGAAAAGGGGAAAATGTCATTTTTAAGATCTATAATTTAAAAAATTTCCTGAGAGTTAAGTGATCCCAAATTTTTTGGAGTCCTAAATTTCTACTGGTATACATTCCATTTTTGCAATTATCCTACACTCCAGAATGGTAGATTGGCAAAAACCAATTCTGTTTTGAGACCACTTTTCCAACTGATGTTCTGAAATGCTACAAAATCAGAACATGGATCATGAAAGTTAAGGAAAATACTTCAAAAAAGATTGACACACGGACAGAACACCTTCATACCATTTATCTCTCAGATATTAATGGAAGCAGTAAAAAAACTGCTTCTATAGAAAAATAGTAAAGTGCTCCGAAAAAGTATATCCTACTATCAACTTTAAATGTATACTGATTTTGCTAAGGGAGTCCCAAATAGTTTGTTTTTAAAAAATCTCTTTCCCAGATTGAAAATAATTCCATTAGAGGTAACAATGAAATATTAGAAATTTCCACATTGTCATATAATGATTCAATAAAAGAATAATAGGGCAAAATACTGATTTTCAAATATCTTGAAATTAGATAGTAGTAGTGGTGTACAGCTTTGGAATATACTAAAAATAACTGAATTAAAGGTTTTTAAAGGATGAATAATTATGGTATGTTAATTACATCTCAATTTAAAACTACATTTTCAAAGTAAATTTTTATATCCTAAATATCACTTCAGTGTATGTTCCAAAGCTCTTTTTCTATAAACACTTCACTCATTTGAAGCTAATGTCTAATTTATGCACTCCAATAATTCAAGAAGAATGTTACACGGTTCATGTTACCTTAACAGTCAAAGAAAGTAGAACTTTAGACCCAAGTTCTTTAATCATAAAATCTACTTCTGTAAGGGTATGACATAAAAACCAGAGGCTAAAACCATATAGAAAGAAATAACCATAATTACATGAATAAGTGAACTTTCCAGAGAAACTTGTAAAATATCACATATAAACCATAAAACAGAATAGATTTTCATTAAAAATTTTATTTAGAATATCTACATGGAAATTTAGTTACTATCAAGTTAAAAGAACATTAGTAATAGTTTTCAATCCTACCTGGTTCTGTCATCTGAGATTTTTGTATTAGAACATCTCTTATTTTCTCCACCCATAGATAAAGAATGCTTTCACCAATATTCTGTCTAAACAAAATTCAGGGGAAAAATTTGTTATTTAAAAAAAAATTCCTTCTCAAATTCAAGAAAATACAGACATATTTACAATCTAAGAAATTATATGCAATTTAGCCATGTCTTTTTAAAAAAAGAATTTATAAAAACAGATTTACTAACATTTGTTGGATGAGTATTTTATATAGATTGTTCATATCAACAACATTAAAAATTCCACCTGGCTCCAAAAATTAACATTGCTTACTTAAAATAAGCAGAGGAGCTGTAACCAAAGAAGGGAAAGAAAACTTCTGAACTTGAACTGGATGAAGTACATGGGTATAAATGCGATTTAGTTTCTGTCAGCATATATAGTTGCAATATTGATTGTTTTCTTTAACTCTTTGAACAATTTCAAACCAGTTATATGGCACATTTATCAATTGGTATAATTATTTCCACAAAGAAGAATGCAAAGCATTGGAGGAACTCCCTCAGAGAACAAACTGAAAAGACTTAAAAGATGATTAACAACGTTTTATTCACATTTTGTTTTTAACAAAATATTCTGTTGCCCAAATTGATTCATTTTGGTTCCAAATAATGTCTAGTTCAGATAAATCCATCTCTAAGGGTCATTGAGAAAAAGAACATGTCGTGGTTCACGTACATGGAGTTATGTTAAATGATGACAACAGCAATAAAATAAAGGCCCCAGGTGCCTTTCAACTCTTTGGGGAATGACACTAATTTTAGCTAAGTGTCTGTTATGTGTGTTTAAAGCAACCACCATACTACTTCATAACAACACCTTACCTCCTTCCTCTGAAAGTTCCCCTTGAAACCACTATCTCTCATCATGCTACTCATCAGTACCCACCAAAGGAAACTTTCAAAACAAGCATACAGAAAAAAACAATATTGTTCTCAAATAATTATGTAGCCTCAAATTCTGCCCATCTCACCCTTAACTCCTTAGGCTAAACAATCCCCCGTGGGATCTAGTTACCTAAGATTCTTAGAGAGAGGAAAAGTCAACTTAAAAAGGTTTTAAAAATCTGAGAATGTTGGTTGAAGTTCTTTTAAACAATTTTCACTTCTAACCTTTCTTCTCAATAAGATTTAGAGGTATAGAAGGAAAAGTAAAACGTACTGAGTATATACAAAGCCTAAAGTTCATCATATGTGTCAACACATTTAATGCTCATAATTACCTAATGAAGTAAGTATTATTTCCCCATTTTACAAGTGAGAAAAAACTAGACCTAGAGAGATCAATTAACTTGTCTAAGTGTTTAGAAGCCCAGAGCCAGATGTGGATGCAGACTTACTCCAAAGTTCAACTTGCCCACTGCATCCTACTCTCCTATCAAGCAGCTGTGACCGGAAAGTAAGCCGTTGAACTGTGAGTCTGCTTCCTCATCTATAAAATAGAGACTTAAAGCATCTCATGTTACTTTACAGAAGCAGTTTATTTTCAAGAGAATCTTAATTCATTCAATATAACTTCAAGGACCTCATCTCTACACCAGCCCTAAGGATATAATAGTCAATGAGAAAACTAGGTCCCTCATCTCAGTGTTTGTGATCATTATCCTTTAAAATTTATTGTTTCTAATTTATGTTTTTGTATGTTGTTTTCTCCATTTCCTAATCTCATTCTATTGACTTCTGCCCATCACCATCATCAAAAATAGTAATACTAGTATCTAGTGTTTATCTAGTACAAACACTTACTATACAGAAGACAAGCAGAAAACACTTTGTTAGCTCACTTAATCCTCAAGCCACACTTTGAGGCAGGCAAATTATCCCTTGGTGAATATACATTCACATTCAGATTTGTTGTTGGGGAGGTGGGGGGAGCCGTGAAAACACCATGAAAGAATTTTCACAAGTAATAAATAACTTTTCCAAATAATAAAGAAGAAATTAAACCTAAACTCCAAATCTCCTCTCCACTGGTCCACGGCTTCCTGCAGAAAAATGTACAACAGCATTTCTGCCCAACATCAATTACTGAAACACTTCCTTCTTCTCGAGCATTTAACAAGACTTACTGAAATCCAGTGTAAAGAAGTTGTAGTGGATGTTAAAGGTTTCCTGAAGAAAATGAAAATTACTCTTTCCCTTGGAGCCCCAAATTCTATCACTAATGAGTTGGGCGGGGGGGGTGGTTGTTTTATTTGTTGTTATTACTGCTGCATTTGTGTTTTCTCTTATAGGAAGAAACTGTTTTTTTCTTTGTTCTCAGATTTTAACTGTTCACTCTAGGATTTGGTGGTTTTCAGACTTTTGCCATTGCTGTAATGAAATCTCTTACAGAATCAGGAACTAAAACAGACAAAAGCGGAGAGTCCTCCTTCCTGTGCCTATCTATCTCATACCCTACCCACAATGGGTCCTGGAGGAAGTCTGCTGAATCCTAAGGACTATGGCACAAAATTTAAAAATGACTCATTATAGAGATTCTGCACTCTTATTTATGAAATTAAATTACAGTAAATAGCTAAATAGAAAATGTCTAGGACAAAATTTGTTCCAAATTGAATGGAAGACCAACTTGGATTAAAAATAGATTTTAGAAGAGATATTTCATGAGTAACTATACTTAAATGACTATTATCCAATCCAGAACAAAACAAAGCTAAGTTATTTGTGACTCTACCTTTACTTGTGGCTCTAATTTTTATATCTTTAATTTTCTAATATTTATATTTGTTGATTTAAGGATAAAGCTACTAAAATATACTACTACGTTGTATGAACCTAGACAAAATCATTCAACCTGTCTGACTTTCCATCATCTCATTTTCAAAATGAAAAAATTGGATGAGATGATTCTTTTAATAACAAAAATAGGAGTTGCTATTAAATGGTGTTAATGTACATTATTACATGGATTATATCATTTAATCCTCACAATATTATTCTATCATCATCATTTTACAGATGAGAAATCAAACGGATTTGAAAACATCACATTATTTCAAAAACTGATTCAGAAGCCTGACCAAGACAGCCTAATCTCAGCTTTGCTAAACTTCAGATTGGTAGAACTTCCTGACTCTAGGCTCTGACTTTGTGTATTTTCTTTAGAAAACTTACTATCATAAATTTTTCCTTTGCTCCTTTGGAGCACATGGATATCTTTTTATAAGACTTTTATCAGTTTTATAACCTAGGAATGTCTTCCTCAAGGACCTGGGAACCATCCTTTTGAATTGTAATCATCAAGGAAGACAGCATCCCTTCTCCCAGTCTCTGTGGGAGTAGAGGAGTCTAACTGCCGATAAGCAACAATTAGCAAATACAGTTGGCCTAACCACAGAGAAACACATTTGCAACTCAAGAAATAACTTACTGTAAAAAAAAGAAATAACTTACTGTGCTTACATAGGTCACTGACTGACCTTCCCTCAACATCCTCATCACAGCCCTTATAAATTCTTCTGTTAAAGAAGAATGAAAACTGGTGCAGCCACTGTGCAAAACAGTATGGAGGTCCCTCAAAAAATTAAAAGTAAAACTACCCTGCAATCCAGGAATTGCACTACTGTGTACTTACCCAAAGGATATGAAGACACTACTATCCTTTCAAATTAAAGGATATATGTACCCTTATGTTTACTGTGGCATCATTTATAAGAGCCAAACTATGGAAGCAACAGAAGTGTCTATCAATAGGTGAATGGATAAGGAAAATGTGGTTTACATATACAATGGAAAATTATTTCACCATAAAAAAGAATGAAATCTTGCCATTTGCAACAACATGGATGGACCTAGGTTGTATAGTGCTAATCAAAAGAAGCCAGGGCAGCCCCGGTGGTTTAGCGGTTTAGCGCTAAAGGTATGATAAGCCGCCTTCAGCCCAGGGCATGATCCTGGAGACCTGGGATCGAGTCCCATGTCAGGCTCCCCGCATGGAGCCTGCTTTTCCCTCTGCCTGTGTCTCTGCCCCTTTCTCTCTCTATCTCTCTCTGTGTCTCTAATAAATAAATAAAATCTTCAAAAAAAAAAAAAAAAAGAAGCCAGTTAGAGACAAATACCATACGATTTCACTTATACGTAGAATTTAAGAAACAAAATAAATGAATAAAGGGAAATAAAAGAGGAATCAAAAAACAGTCTCCTAACTATAGAGAACAAACAGATGGCTACTAGAGAGATGGATGGACGGATGGGTAAAACAGGTGAAGGGGATTAAGAGTACACATAACTTGACGAACACTGAGTAATACATGGAAGTGTTGAATCACTGTATTATATGTCTGAAACTAATATAATATTCTATGTTAACTACACTGGAATTAAAATTTTAAAAATTCTCCTGGCAAGGGAAACAAAAGCAAAAATAAACTACTGGGACTACATCAAAATAAAAAGCTTCTACATAGCAAAAGAAACAGTCAACAAAACTAAAAGGCAACCTATGTACGGTAGAAGATTTGCAAATGACATATCTTTTTTTTTTTTTTTTTTTAATTTTATTTATTTATTCATGATAGTCACACAGGGAGAGACAGAGAGGCAGAGACACAGGCAGAGGGAGAAGCAGGCTCCATGCAGGGAGCCTGACGTGGGATTCGATCCTGGGTCTCCAGGATCGTGCCCTGGGCCAAAGGCAGGCGCCAAACCGCTGCGCCACCCAGGGATCCCAGCAAATGACATATCTGACAAAGGGTTAATATCCAAAATATATAAAGAATTTATAAAACTCAATATCCCTAAATAAATAATCCAATTTAAAAATGGGCAGAAGACATGAACAAGTACTTCTCCAAAGAAGACATCCAGATGCCAACACCAGACACATGAAAAGACGTTCAATAGCACTCAGCATTACAAAAATGCAAATCAAAACTACAAAAAGATTATCACTTGGGCAGCCCTGGTGGCTCAGCGGTTTAGCACCGCCTTCAGCCCAGGGCGTGATCCTGGAGAGCCAGGATCGAGTCCCGCATCGGGCTTCCTGCATGAAGCCTGCTTCTCCCTCGGCCTGTGTCTCTGCCCCTCTCTCTCTCTCTCATGAATAAATAAATAAAATATTTTTTAAAAAAAGGATTATCAACCTTACAATAAATAAAATCTTTAAAAAAAAAAAAAAAAGATTATCACCTTACAGGTCAGAATGGCTAAAATCAAGAATACAAGAAACAAGTGTTGGTGAGGATATAAAGAAAAAGGAACACTCCTGCCCTCTTGGTAATGCAAATGGATGCAGCCACTGTGGAAAACAGTATGGAGGGTAGCCCGGGTGGCTCAGTGGTTTAGCACTGCCTTCAGCCCAGGGCCTGATCCTGGAGACCCGGGATCAAGTCCTACGTCAGGCTCCCTGTATGGAGCCTGCTTCTCCCTCTGCCTGTGTCTCTGCCTTTCTCTCCCTCTGTGTCTCTCATGAATAAATAAATAAAATCTTTAAAAAAATAAAATAAAATAGTATGGAATTTCCTCATAAAGTTAAAAATAGAACTACCCTATGATCCAGTAATCACACTACTGGGTCTTTACCCAAAAAATTCAAAAACACTAATTTAGAGGGATACATGTACTCCTATGTTCATAGCAGCATTATTTACAATTGCCAAATTATGAAAGCAACCCAAGTGTATAAAGACAATGGGATAGGTAGATATAAATATAGATACAGGTATTTCCCCACTTACCAAAAGTTTGCATTATGCCAGTGCACTTTTACAAATGACCTATATTAGCAGCTGTTTTCACTAACCAAAAAAGCCTGAAGAGGATTTTCACTTTCACAAAAACAGCCAAAGACCTATACCAAACTTAGGTCTTTCACAAAAGTGAAGTGTTGTAACTTGAACATTCAGAAAGTGAGGGGTACTTTGTGTCATTTTGGCATTTGAAAGGGTTCATAGGGACACTCCACTTAGGCAGTGGAAAAAAATCTGTACTATAAAAAAAAGTTAATCTGTTTTCTCTTAAACAACAGCAGTTAGTATGATGTTCGAGGTATTTTAAAATCTGTCATTTATCTTTTGTTTTATTAACATAATTATTTTCATATATTCAAAATATCCATATAAAATATTTCACTAAAAATAAGGTATGATAAGCCAACTAATCTATATCAATCATCAAATCCTAGTTTATATTCTTCAGTATTTAGCTGGTCATTCTTCATCATCCATTTTCCTGTTACTTTCATAAAAAGGCCTCCACCATCTCCCTGCTGAGATACAGGCTGCTCTCCCTCTGGTGGCCCTTCCCTCAAACTCTTCAAGGCCCATCTCTCACTGCCATACAAATCTGATTACATCACTCCTTATGCAAAATGCCTAGAGCCTACAAAATAATGCCCAAACTTCTTTCCCAACTTGCAGATTCTTTCTACTTATCCCTACCTAATCTATATACCTGGCATCTTCAACTATTTCCTAAACTCTGAAGATTGCTTCACACCCACATAATTTGCCCATGCAATTCCTTCTACCAGAAGAACTCTCCCCATTTGATTATCTGGCAAACACCATGCTCAGAAGTCTCCTTCACAATGGAACCCTTATTTATAACTTCAACCAGATAGTTTGTTGCTAAAAAATCCTAAGTACTTGGTCCAGACCTCTTAAAAACGATGCCATTATATTGTATTGGTACACATTTATCTTTATTTTTAATTTTCAAACTCCTAACAGAGTGTCAGCATATAGGAGATATTCAATAAATGCTTACTGGAAAAACTGTTATTTTTCTGACTTCCTACTTTCCTACCTGAGTTCATCTGCCTATCTAGGCAAATATCAAATTTTACATACAAGATTATGCTAATGAAATCTCAATAGTGTTAAAATATTTAGAATATATTGAAACTATAAAAGTTAAGAACTATACTCATATATTTATGTACCTCATTTTAATTTTCAAAGACCAATAATATTTTTAATTTGCTGCCCCCTGCTGGATTTAGGGAAAAAATTAATTGAGGTCACAAAAGTTTTTTAAAAAAAGAGTGTTTATTTTTTGGGGTGCCTGGGTGGCCTACTAGGTCAAAGTGTCTCCCTTCAGCTCATGATCTCAGGACCTGTATCAGGCTCCCTGCTCAGGAGGGAGTCTGCTTTTCCCTCTCCCTATCCCTCTGTGCACTCGCACTCTCTCTCAAAAACATAAATCTTATTTTAAAAAGTGTTAATTTTTATTCAGACCATATGTGTGAAATTAATGCCATTGGATAGGGGTTATTCAAGCACTTTTAATAAGCAAGACAGGGGCAGCCCAGGTGGCTCAGCGGTTTAGTGCTGCCTTCAGCCCAGGGCGTGATCCTGGAGACCTGGGATTGAGTCCCACATTGGGCTCCCTGCATGGAGCCTGCTTCTCCCTTGGCCTGTGTCTCTGCTTCTCTCTCTCTCTCTCTCCCTCTCTCTCTCTCTCTCTCATGAATAAATAAATAAAATCTTAAAAAATAATAAGAAGAAAAAAGACAGTATAAACCATATTGCATCTATAAAACAAACTGCAATTTCTGATCTTTCCTAATTTTAAAATAGCTCAACTGAACAAGTTAGGGAGAACAGTAAACTGTGTTTTATGGGAGGGTATCTCTTGGTAAAAGTGGGATTTTTGAATAGAAAAGAGGAAAATGGGAATCCATTTCTGAGTATGTGACGTTGTGCATAGGTAGGAAAAAAAATCTGATGAGTATGATCAACATGATAAAACCCAAATAAGGGAAGATTTTCAAGAAAGAGGAACTTCAACACCAGTAAAAACTCCAGAGGTCAAGTAAGATAAGAACTAAAAAATGACCATAAAATGTATAATTAAAACAACATTGGTGAACAAAGTTGCAGTATATTTATCCTATTCTACTTTAAATGGGAAGATAAATTGGTAAATAAGCATAAATAAAGGATTACAGAAAGAAATGTGTTGTGGGCATAAAAGTCTGAGTGACTACTAAAGTTACAGAAAGTTATCAGAAAACATTTAACTGAGGAAATAAATACTTATATGCTGAGGTCATCCTTTATTGATTATGTTCTTGATTACTTTCAGAGTTAAATGTACAACTGGGGACTCAAGGAAGACCATACTTCACCTAGGTGGGAATGAAGAGAATCAATTCCATAAAGACTTACCCTATTTTAATTAAATATTTTGGGAGGAAAAGAAACCTGGATGTACTGGAAAAGGGAAAGGGGTACTCTCACTGTACCAAAGGGGGTGGCCACTTAGGACATATACAACAATCTTTACCAATTTCTGCATTACAGTGAAACTGACATTATAGAACATTATTTATTTTACTAAAATAGAATCTCTCACTATAATTAATCCAACTCACAGACACCTGCCCTTGACTATTGCATTAGCTTCCTAACCAATGCCATACACATCTATTTTTGCTCCCCCTTGATCAGTTCTCTGCACAGAAATAGAAAAGTGTTTTCAAAAAGGAATTTTATCATGGCATCACTCCACTTAAAAAATCTCTGGTTCTGGGGCACCTGGGTGGCTCAGTCAGTTAAGCGTCTGTCCTCAGCTCAGGTCATGATCCTGCGGTCCTGGGATCAAGTCCCGCATCGGGCTTCCGGCTCAGTGTGGAGCCTACTTCTCTCTCCCTGCCCCCTGCTCTGCTCTCTCTCTCACATAAATAAATAAAATCTTTAAAACACACACACACACACACACACACACACACACAAAACAAAAAACCTCTGCTTCTTGGGGTCCTCAGACAAAGACAACAATCCTTAACATGACCTACAAGACTGCATGATTGTACCTCACCAGATCATTTTCCTGCTATGCTCCCTTCTCTCCACTCCTCTCTCTCTTCCCACTTCACACCACCAGGCTTTAAGTCCTGAAATGTGCCAAGCTCCTTGACATAGAGCTTTTTGCACATGTTGTACCTTTCACCAGAGTGATCTTCATCTTAGTAACTCAGCTCAAATCAAACAAGCCATCCCTGACTTCCTACACTAGGTCAGGTCCGGTTTCAAACTCAATTAGCACTGCATATTAATATCTTTTTTTACAGAAGTAATTAGAGCTACAAAACTGTTATGAGTGAGTAATCTCTCTCCTACAAGTTCTAAATGCCATGAAACAGGGACCATTTCTGTTTTTCTGCTAGCTATGTGTACCCAGAACCTAGTACAGTACCTGCCACGTAGTATTTGTTGATTGAATGAAAGAGTGAAAAATACAGCATTATCGATAGACTCTCATTCTTATGACCTAGTACAAGATTCTACTATAACCAGTCTCATTCAACATAGCCTGTGAAAATATCAAAACGCGAGCACTATCTCTGAATTTACTTTCACAATTTGGTGTTTTTATAGCTATTAGTTCTGAATTATTATTACTGTATTTTCATATCTAAGTAGCAGTCCTATCAAATGTCTACATAAAATTATATAACCAAACTTTCAAGGACTCTTCAAATGCATTCTTTTTGTTAATGGAAATGCAGTTTAACAAAAAGTTTAGAAAAGGCCTTAACATATCACAGTTCCAACAAAAGCCCACAATAAAAATCACAAATAGGATTTTTTAAAATCACCTGTTACTTACATATATATTTCCTCAAGGCTATTCGATAAATCTGCACGTTCTTGCCCTTTAAGCCAAGGAGCACTAAGATTAAATAAAACACAATGAAGACTATTCAAGGATTGTGTTGATATCTCAAATTACTGATTGCATTATAAATTATTTAACTTTTAAAAAGTTGCCTACTTTCATTAAAATAATCATTAGTTATACTCTACAAATCTATACAGTTCCAAAATGCTTTCATTGGCAATAACTCATTTTTCCTTACCAGAAAACATGATGATGGCAACCCCAATATTATTCAATTATAATATGGTTTAAAAGACAGAGGTGAGTTCAAGGGTATTATAAACCTGTCCAGGTTTACATAAGTGGCAGAACAAGTTACAGAATACAAATTTCCAGATTCTTAGTATTTGCTACACTATCAGGAGTTCCTAATTTTTTCTAAATGGTGTCTCAAAAACAACTTTAACAAACAGAATGCCCTGAAAAGGGCATTTATGTTTACAAGCATTCTAAAATTATATATATCATTTTCAATAAATTATTGAATTTTTTATTCAATAAATAATTAAAAATTACAGAACCATTATTAATAGCAAATTTTATTGCTGTTTTAAAACACAAAAAATTATCCCACTGGTAGGTAAAGATTTCAATAACTGAGATTTAATGGAATTGTGTTCACACAAGTTTATACAACTTAACAAGCCAAGTAGGCAAAGCGGATCAAACATTACTTGGGATCAACAGGTCAGGACTCATTAAGATTAAGCTTGGGCTGCTAAGAATATAGTCTTCTACAGCAATGGGCAGGGAGAAGTACCAGAAGCACCATGGGTAATTCTGGAAGGCAAGCAGTTTTAGGCAGGGGCATGTCCAAGAACTATGGCTAGGTCAGTAGAACTAGGTTAGGACAAAAATCTAGATTACCAGGTTGTAAAGATTTCCCTCCCTATCTCTAAAGACAATTCAGTAGCTATTTTACCCCTGTGAACCCTGTGATTCTCTTTTATACTAAGTACATTCTGCAATGTTTTTATATAATTTAATTTTTTATTTAAATGTTCTCCACCAAGTACAAAAGATATTCTTAATTTCTATATTTTGATAAGAAAGTATGTTATATAAACACAATGTATAGTATAGAGAAATAATTTTTTGAAGTATAATCTTTTTATAAAATTATAAATGTAGAGCTTACTTCAGTTGATAAATAGGTGGAGCCGTTCCTGGGTATTCATTTGGTAGCATCACCTATAAATCAGTTTAAAAACAAATCTGTTTATACTTCACCATGGCCCCAAAATAACAATACTTATAAAGCTAGTCACTGGACAAATTTCTTACTTGCCAAACTTAAAAACAAAACCACTATTTTGTTCAATCTCAGGAGAGAATTCCCTACTATTTATACCTACATATTAAATATGTTGTTAATGATGTCTGTATTTTAAGGAAGAGCACATTTTTTGCAGAGAAAGCATACAAGCAATGAAAATTAGGAAATAAGGGTGGGGAGGAGAAAGACAGAAGGAAATTGGGGCATTATACCCTAACCCCAAATGAATAGAGTGGCATTATAGTGCGTTCCTCGTATTTTTCTGAAGTACTCCCCAAAATCCTGTTAAGTACTGTTAAACACATTAAATAGCTCATGTTTTATAGAAACCCATATACATTTGTTCTCAAATCAGTATTATTATAAAAACAAATACCGACAGAAACTTTCATGTTGAAAGTATACGTTGTCATCAAAGAATAAGCATTAATACAGAAAACCACACTGATCTTGTCATTTATCTGTCTTAACCACAACTGATTCTCAGTTAATAAGGAAGTATCTGCTTTATGAACTCTTTTAAATTACTAACCTATTCTTCCTCTTAAACATTCGTCATCTTTTCAGGTTTAAACCCTCTCCTATTAAGTGGACAGAACAATGAAAGGAAGTGAAACTCAACCTGTCACTGGTATGTTAAGAATACGTAATTAAAATAACTGGGATTGAAAAGACTATCAATTGAAGCGTGTCTTGGGAATGACCAGAGATTTAATTACCCATATGTTTAGACAATCAATCGTTAACAAAAGCCAACAGCAAAAAAAAAAAAAAAAAAATTTCAGAAATCACAGGTTGGTCACTTAAGAGGAATACAGTATTAGTCAAACAGCGTCAATGTTGTAACTGGAAAACGGCTATAGAGAAGGGGAAAAAAATACCTGCAAGCAAAGGGTCCACTTGGGGTCATCTATATCGTCGCTAATTCTAATACAAAATATTTTGGCACAGTCATCAATAACACACCATTCCTCGCCATAGATAGCTGCCATTGCTTCAATTTCCTCATTCTGAAAGAATTGATGGAAGGACAAGTCAATGATTGTGCATGCCCTAAAAGCCTGAGTTTTCCTTTCCTCGTTTATAAAGTATTTGCATTTCATATTACTAGCCTGGATGAAGGATCCCTGAAAAGAACAGCGCCAAAGGGTCTTAGCACCGGGTCACCATGTTCCACTCAAGGCGTGGTTGCCAGATACCATTGCAAGGAGCGTAACCAGCCTTGCTGTGCACATCACTGTGCTTTTGGCTGCCACTGAGCCAAAATATATATATGCATTCCCATATGCTATAGCAAGATTTACAAGTAGAAAGAAAAATACATATTCTCTGCTTCACCTTTTCTTAGCAGGTAATCCTCACTCCCTCTCCCCAATAGCGTCGCTACATACTAGCCCTATATTCCTACTCAGTTATCTCGGTTCTTTTTGTTTGTTTGTTTTGGATTGGGGCACAGGGCTGGGTGGTTGTTTTGTTGGGGTTTTGTTCGGTAATCAAACCCTAAAAACATTTCGGAAATCATTCTTTTCGTTCGGGGTTAAAAAAGAAAAATTACAGTGAGAAATGGGAAGCAAAGTATGCAACTTGGTACCATCTCATTTTGTCCTCGCAGCCCAGCAGGAAGTTTTAAGAGCATCCCCGTGAGCCACGCACGGGGGAAGGGGGGGGGGGGGCTCAATATCAAGAGGAGTAAGATCTAGGGGGCCCTCAAGGAATTCCAGGGGCTGTGTTATTATTGCCCATTTTGCAAAGGCTGAATCCGGGGATAAGTAGCTTGTCCAAGGTGACCCGACGGCGACAGGGCAAAAGGCAGAACCCGGATTTCTGTCTCCGGCCCAGAGCATGCTCAGTCGCGTGCTGATGGTTGACGAGGACGCCGTCCGAGGAGGCAGGCCGAGCCGCCGAAGCCCGGGAAAGGCCGGCCGAGGGGGCTATGGGCGGAGAACAGGCGCAGGGAAAAGGGAACGCGGGGCAGCAAACGGCGCGCCCGGCGGCCCGGACGCTGCCGGCGAGACCCGCGGCGGCCCCGGGCAGAGGCCCCCTCGGCGGAGGAGGCCCGGGGCGGCGAGGCGAGGCCGAGCCCAGCCTGGAGGTCGGCGCCCCGCCGGGCCCTCACCTGCCTCTGGTCGCTCCCTGCGTCCCCCTCAGCCATGTGGCCCCGGGAGCGGCCGAGCGGCCGCCGCCAGCCCAGGTCCGGAGCGTGGGGGCGGGGCGCTGCGGCGGCGAGCGAAGCGCGGGTTGCGGCGCGGTGCGACCCGGAACCGCACCACGGGCCGCGCCGCGCGCTCCGCATCTGCTTCCGGGTGCGGGCCAGGTGGCCCGAGGGGCTCTAGCGCCCGGGGCTCCCCGCCCGGGGCTCCCCGCCCGGGAGTCGGCCGCCGCTCTCCCGCCCCTTGGCGGCCGCCCGGGGAAGCCGTCCAGCGACGGAGGAGGCAGGGGGCCTTCTGGGCTCCGTGTGCCGGAAATCCCGGGGCTGGGGGCTTCAGCTCGCGCACTGCGGCCGCGGGACCCCGTCGCCCCGGGAGGCAAAGGCGAGGCGGACTTAGCGCCACGTCCCACGGGGGAGCTCCACCGCAGCCCGCAGCCCAGACTCGTCTTTGCATTTCAAGGCAGGGGTTTCTTTGTTTTGGGTTTAAAAAAAAAAAAAAAGTATTTTAAGGGATTTTGTCTAATCTGGGCAAGGACGGGTTTGATTTACCAAAACCAAGAGAACAAGAGAGCAGGCTGCATTTTGAAAGCTTGTGGGAAAACTTACCCACTCGCTGTTTTATTGTGATAGCTTTTGAGGTTTGTTGAGTTGGTGTTTTTTTTTTTTTTAAGATTTTATTTATTCATAAGAGAGAGAGAGAGAGGCAGACTCAGGCAGAGGGAGAAGCAGGCTCCATGCAGGGAGCCCGACGTGGGACTCGATCCCGAGACTCCAGGATCACGCCCTGGACTGAAGGCAGGCGCTAAACTGCTGAGCCACCTGGGCTGCCCCGGTTGGGTGTTTTTTTTTTTTTTTTTTTTTTTTAAGCGTTCTCAAACATTTGCCTGAAACCAACTTGTGTACAAAACAAAACGATGACAAGGGTCGTTAATTCATTATACAGAAAATTTGGATCAGTTTGCGGCAGTTGTTCTTCACCCGAACCCCAAAGCACACATCCCAGTGCACTCGTTGTGAATTGTATGGATGCCTTAATCAAGCCACTTAATCTCTCATTCAACAGGTATTTTGTCTCCTTCACAAAGACTCAGAATATTACATCTCTCTTTTATCTTCCTTAACCATGGGCATGTTTTAATTCCCCGAGGAATCGTAGAGTTCATTTAAGGGTGCAGTGTTTAAACACCTATAAAGAATTCCGCCCAAATTACTTTGAGGGGATCTTAGTGAGCCTTGTGGATTGATTAATTCAACAGACATTAATTAGGTACTTCTAAGTTTTGGAGATGTGTTTTCAGACATCATGCATTGCCTTGAAGGAGTGAAGATGCAAAGCAACAAAAGTAAGTCAAGATTATAATAGACTAGAATTGTGCCCTGTTGTGTTAGCACAAAGAAAGACTATCCATCCAAATTTTACTGGGATTCTTGTTCTGGAGAATGCTTGAACTGGGTTACAAAAGAATAGGTAAAGGTTAGCTAATTGAAGAAGAGGAGAATAGTTGTTCCAGATGGTGAGAAAATATTGGCAGAAAAATTATGGCCTATTTAAGGAACTCCATATCTCTGACATCATAGCTGTTAACCTACTCTTGTCACATGCCTTACATAATACCTTTCTGATTGCCTCCATAAATCTGCACATGTGCATTTATTTTGGTTCCAAGAGACTTGGAAGGCTTTAGCCCTCCGTGAGGTTAATCACATTTCCTCCAATTGATTTGGGCAATGTGTTTTTCTTCCATCTGGAGGTAAGGCAGTTTCAAGCCCCTCCTTCCAACCAAGTTGGGCCCCAAAGTCCATGGTGCAGCCGGGCTATCATGGTATTTCTCTACTAGGTGAGGAATTTGCCTGGAAGTGCTGAGGGGTTTGGCCACCACGCATCTCCAGATTGCCTGAAACTCTGCAATTAGCATCCTGTACTACCCAGACATCCATGTGTTGTTAAATGGCTTTCTTCCTTTGCTCTAACTCTTCCTTTATTGACTTCTTCATATTTCTTACAGCTTTTGTTGCATAAAATAGTTTTTTTAAAAAGTCATAGAATCCTTTCTTCAATGAAAGCTTATGTAAAACAAGTTAGGTCATGGCGGAAAAGAGCAGTGATGAGTCTGAAGTCCCAATTACCCAGCAACCCTCCGTCCCAGTGGCCCCTCAAAGACTTTAAGCCCAAATTTGAAAACTACAAAAATATAACTGAAAACAAGGCACAGCACAACTTAAACTTCTAAACAAAGTACTCTAAATCCAGTTTATTTTACATAGTACCTCTTTTCTCACCAAATATCACAGAAACTCTTCCACATCCAATCAGCAAATACTGGTGATTCTGATTCCTATATCCCTTAATGTTCTTCATATCTTACTTCCCTGTCTTTCTGATTCCATCTGGACTCTCTTCAAGTTATCCTCCTCACATCTGCCAGAGTAATCATTCACAGTGTGAGAGTGATCATGTTTTTTTTCTTGAAATCCTTCACTTGTTCCCCAAAGCTTTCATGATAATGCTTCAGCACCTTAATACACAAGGTATGTTCCTGGTAACCTCTCTATATTCCACTTCTCCAGTGAGACCAAGCTAATTTGCATTTTCATTGATGAAAGATCTCATAACTTAAAAAAAAGTGTGAAAACAGCTATTTTATACAATAAACACTGTATAGAACTGAGCTAAGATATACAAAGACATCAGTGACTAGAGTAAAGGAAGAGAACAGATGTGTCTAGCAATAGTGGGCAGGTACCTGGTATTAGAGTGATAATTGCCGAAGGCTTTAGTGACCTAGAGGAGAGGCATGTGGCCAGATCCCACAGGATTCTGACCTAGAAGAGATGGGATGACTGGCTGCACCAGAGCTTCTATGTAGGGTGGACTTGAGTGCAGTATGGTTGGTAGGAGAAATTTGCTTGAAATTTTTTTGCTTAAGGTTAAGAAACATAAACTGAATCAAATAATTGGAGAGGAGAAGAGAGGTTATTGAGGGATAAACGGTCAAAGCCCTCCCTTGGTACCAAAAATGAATGCATATAGATACAGAGATGATATAGCAATGCTCATTAGGTTTTGTATATAGATATAGAGATCATATAGCAATGATCATTAGGTTTTGCAAGCAGTGTGACAGAATGAGATTGAAAACTGACACTAGAGGAGAATGAGCTATGTGAATGGGGAAAAAAAAAACAACCCTAAGCTGGAAGTGCATATATCTGATTATAAGAGATGGCTGCCACATCAGGTGAGGAATTAACCTTTAAAAGGTTCTCTATAAACTTACTTAGACGGTTCGTATAGGGCTCTTCCAAACATTCTCTAGGACCTTTATACTCACAGTGAAGTCTGCAGACCAACAGCATGAGAACCTGCTGGAAGTACAGACATTTAGGTCCTACCCAGACCTATTGAATCTGTATTTTAATAAGATTTCCGGGTGATGTGTATGTACATTTTGAAAATCTTGTGTGACAACCATGAGAAAGGGCCTCTTCTACCTTGGAGAGCAGGGGGAATCATTTGACTGAAGGCCCCAGCTACTGTGCTATAAGCTCCATTACTACACTTGCACTGAGGCTGTGCTTTTCATGGGCTGCTTTCAGCAAAGCATGAGGTGGAGCTACTCAAACTGGCCCATTCTTAGGAGACAAGAATCTTCTGATGGGGAACTTAGGCTCCATGGTTCCCCCCAAAGCCGTGGTGAACTTTCCTTAGAATCAGTGCCACATGACTTTCCTCGTCCTTCCATTTCCCCATTCACTTAAGGTCAGGTTTGTATCAGTTTGATGTTTCTCTGAGCCTCTTCAGGCTCCCTTCCTATTTTCTCTGACAGGTATTTCTCCCAATAAATTCTCTGCACATTCAACCTCTTTTTTTGGGAGGTCTGCCTCTCCAGGATCCAGAGGAACACAAAGTGCCTTAGGATACGTTGTAATACAGCGGAATTCTGCCCATAGCAACTGACTCATATAGTAATTTCTGTTTCTGAACATTTTTTCTTAGGGAAATATGTCCTTAAAATATTTAAGAAACAAAACACAAAACATGTTGGCACACTAATAAGAATCTCTCCCTTATTCTCTGCTTATCTTCTGCTCCCAGCTATTGAAAGCCAATGTGGCAGACTACAGGCCAGTGAATGCCTAAGTTATAGGTCCTGTGTTCCATTAATTTGTGTTCTGCCACGGAGTTTGACCAAATATGGCCCAGAAAAGTGATAAAGGTACAAAGGAAGATGAGCATGCTGGATGTTAAAATACAAGTCATATGGAGAAGTTCTGCCAAAGAAATAGTCAAGGAGGGGGTCCCTGGGTGGCTCAGCGGTTTAGCACCTGCCTTCATTCAGCCCCGGGTGTGATTCTGGAGACCTGGGATCGAGTCCCATGTCGGGCTCCCTGCATGGGGCCTGCTTCTCCCTCTGCCTGTGTCTCTACCTCTGTGTGTGTGTGTGTGTGTGTGTGTGTGTGTGTGTGTCTCACGAATAAAAAAATAAAATCTTCTTTAAAAAATAAGGAAACAGTCAAGATTAGCAAGCAATTGGGAAAGGGAGAAAAATCCTTGAATATTATGATGTCACCATAAGTAACACTGCAACCTGGCAAGATTAGCTGGCAGTGGTGCAGTCACCAAAAAATGGTGGTGCCAGGCATTTCCTGACGTCAGGAGACTTGAAGGGAATGGAAGGGTAATGTGTAATGTGCAGTGCTGGAGTTCATCCACCATGGAACTGTGCCATAAGGATCCTGACAGCACCAATTCAGTCAGCACTCCCATTTCTGAAATAGGAAGCCCTGTCTCCTGATGAGGTGTGCCACCACTTCAACGACCTAGGACGGTGGTTGATTTCCCAGTAACAGTGTGTACAAGTGTGTATGCCACAGAAATTAATCCTTCAGTATCACGTAGTCAAGGGGATAAGGTGTGTAATCAAGTTTATCATCACTGTGCTAAACACACGTCATCTGATAATTTTATGTTAGATTTTTCAGAGCCCTTTATATTCTACTGTGCAATATAAATCTCCAAGAGAGGACAACAGTATTCAGCTTTTCACAAAGAATTTGACTAAGGAATCCCTCCTTACTACTCCCAACTACCTAAAATCTTGGAGCAGTAGCATTTACTAGACCACTCTTTAATAAGCACTACCTTCATTTAGCCTCATACCCCATGTCCTCCTGGTAACAGCAGTTCAAGGTTATGGTTATACCAGTTTCTCTTCCAGTATTAAGGAGGGCCTAAAAAATACTAGCTCTGACTTTTTGAGTATTTTCTTTCCAAGAAGCCTCTTTGTAATGAATAGATTTCTAGGAGGGATGACTACCAGTTCTATTGTTAATTATCTGTTAAAACCTTAGGAAGGATTGAGTTATAGACTGGCGCCGCCATGTCCGGACCCTAAGCCCCCCCGGGGGGCCTTCCCCCACTCAGCAGGTACCAAGGACCCCAGGATGCCCCAGAACCAATGGCAGGTCCTTCTGGCCTGCATGCCAGGACTTGGTCACTTCCCTGTGTTTCCTCCAGGAAACAGCAGAGGGGCTGGTACAGCCCCCTGCCCGGGGCACCCACACCCTGGGGCCCTGCTCAGAGCTGAAGGCCTTGGAGACGCTGAGACCCTTGCCTCTGGCAAGGAATGCCAAGAACATGCTGACCCCAATCAGCCAGCCGAGCTGCAGCTTGGGGCCCCCCCGGAGGCTCCCCCAGCCCCTGCAGCCCTATCCTGGAGGAGGCCCTGGAAGCAGTCAAAGCCCCACTGGGGCGCTGAGAAAGTGGACCCCCAGTTCGAAGTTCCAGATAAAGCTGGATTCCAGCCTACAGATCATACCCAGCTATAGCTTGGCCTGCAGTAGCCGTGCTCAGGCTCCCTCTACAGGTCCTGCTGGGGGCCCTGAGGTCAACTGAGGAGGCTCGGAGGCCCTGGGGCCATAGTGCTGTGCTTCTTGTAGAACCCAGAGGACCCCACTCTGGAGAGATGCCGAAGATGGGACCCCTCTCTGCAATGCCTGTGGTACAGATACAAGAAGTATGGCACCCGCTGCTCCAGCTGCTGGCTGGTGTCCAGGAAAAGTGTCCAGCCCAAGAAGTTATGTGGCAGATGTGGGGTGTCCCTGGGCCCTTCCTAGATCCCTAGTGGGAATAGGAGTAAGCCCAAGGCGAAACCTTCCTCAGCATTGTGCACGTTGACACTGCCTTAGCGCATGCCATATCCATGTTTTACTTCCTTACCCCTTACAGGACACCTCCGATTTCTTTTCCTCTAAAAGCTTTTCTTGATTAGAAGTAGAAAATGAGAATTAGCTCCCCCTACCCCAAAATCAGTGTTCAAAAAGATGATGTACTTGAAATTGAAAAATGTTTAAAAATGCAAGTTATCTGTTTTTTCCTCTGATGGGAATGTTATTCCCCCAATTTTCAAATGACTCTATTCCCTTATCTCTCGGTTCTCCATACAATGACACCTCTTCATCAAGGACTTGCCTGACCATCCTAACTAAAGAATTGTTCCCTCTCCCTCTTGATGTCCATTAACCAAAGACTACTGGGAACACACTGCAATCCAAGAAAGTTGGGCTTTGAGGTGTTCCTGCCAGCAAGCAGGAGATTGCACACCTTGGCAAAACATGAGACATCTCAGTAAGAAAGTCTACAGTGGGGCTTATTAAGGGCTTTGGCTTGCATTCAAGGAAGTCGGATTTACTCTGGATTGGAGGCTATAAGGAAAGGAGAGTCATTCTATGATCGGGTATCTTAATGAATCTTCTCTTGGAAGCAGAAGAAGCAGAGTACGGCTAAAGCTGCAGTTAGTAAAGAAGGAGCATTCACTCATGGTAGCTGGGAGAGGGGCTGTTTGTCATTGTAGTGGTTTGCCCAGAGTATTTGGTTTTGTCTATGCTTAGACATGATCATAGAGTAAGTAGTCTTTTTGTGACCTTATCTTATGTTAATGTGCCACGAAATTGTTATATTCCATGATGGAGCACCACCATCTAGCTCTGAGTGCCACAGCAGCTCCCAGTGAACAGGTAGGTGATCTTTTGCTGCTCGCTTTATCCCAAAATCTTTTTTTTAAAGATTTTATTTATTTATTCATGAGAGAGAGAGAGAGAGAGAGACAGAGACACAGGCAGAGGGAGAAGCAGGCTCCATGCAGGGAGCCTGACGTGGGACTCGATCCCAGGACCCCGGGATCACACCCTGAGCCAAAGGAAGATGCTCAACCGCTGAGCCACCCAGGTGTCCTGACTTAGCTGTGTGGGGATTTGTTTTGTTTTGTTTTTGTTTTTTTAGCTCTGTGTTTTAACTGCTCTTGGCCTAGTTTCCTTGTCCATAAATGGGGATGATGATGACAGTATCTATTTCATAGGAGTATTATGAAAATTAAAGGATCTAATCTATGTAAAGAGCTTAGGATATTGCCTGGCACATAGTAAACATTAAAAATATTATTTTTTATTATAGGTTACATTATAATATGTTGCTATCATATCCTATTATCATATTCTTATACAGTTTAAAGATCTGTATAATTAATAAAAATTTATAGTAAACATCTCTGCAGTGTTTCATACAGAGAACAGTATGAAGTTTTGTTCTCCAGCTTAGTATTTTTTGCTGCCTGCTGTGTGGAAGGTTCAGTATGGTACCTGGAGATATGAGTATTAGTAAGACTCAGTTCTTGCCATTGAGATACTCCCATCTAAAAACTCATCAAAGCTACTTTGTGAAAACAAACAAACAAAAACAAAAAAACTACAGTGTGTTTGGAGCAAAAGTCTAGACCTCTTAACTCCTTTTTCTAAATGTATATGGGAAACCAATTTTTCCTCTCTCCCATCTCCTGCAACATACATAGATTGTCTAAAGTGATTCTTACCACTGTGTAACTCGATTAACCATGATCTTTGTACAATGCCCTTCATGCAGTTTATATCACTCTACCCACCTGGTTTTGCTCTTTCCTTGGCTCCAAGTCCCAGATTAATTGCTCTGGACTGTCCATTTGTGCACTCAGGCCCTTCTGCGCCCTTCTCTACTCTGCTCGGTGTAAGGCGCTGCAGAGGTTTGCATCGTAACTGCCAAGCCCTGCCTGTTGTGATGCCCCCTTCCCACCTACCCCCACTGCTCACCTTAGTTCAGACCCTCTTATCTCACCCCAGACTACAGCGGAAACTTCTCAGCTTGTCTTCCTGACTCCAGACGCTTCCTCCACCTGTCCTCCTTGCTGCTGACAGAACTCTGCCCTTATAGCATCACTTGGATCATATCAGTCCTCTTTCTAAAGCCTTTCCATTTTCTGCATTGCCTGTTTCAGGGCGCCTCTGTATGCCAACTGCCCATATGAAACACATGTCATCTTTACTATTCCTCGTACTCTCATCTGTCTCATGCAATGAGGCACCATGCTCTGTCACCTAAATTTCCCTTCAATCAGTTAATTGCTTCTTTTCTCCATCCTCGAAATTCTTCCCAAAGTTCAGGCCACTATGATCTCTTGATAGCAACAGCCTCCTAGCTGGTATTCTCCCCTCAAACATTACTGTCTTTCAACCCTTTTTCCACCTCACCACCACCAGACTTCTCTCTGTAATAGTCGTCTAATATTGAGACTCTCCTTTTAGGCTTTAACTCCATGATTTTGAGATGAATCTCAAACTCGATGACACACTGTAAAGGACCTTCATGATGTGACTTCCATTTATCTCTCCAGTCTCATGTCCTCATCCTGACTCTTTCCAGCTGTGTGGTCAGCCCCTTACACCCAGACTTACTAAGCCACCATCCCTTCCCATAGTGGGAAGCATTCCCACTATGCTTCCCACAGTAAGCATATGACTGCTTACTGCAGTCCCATCACGTGTTATTCCCTCTACTTGGAATGCTATTACCCCCCCCCCCCCCCACCCCGCTCACTGTTTTGGAATTGGCTTTCTTGATGGCAGTTACTATGCTTTTCTTCGTCCTTGCATTGTCAGCAGCTAGTATAGTGCCTGGCATCTGGTGGGCTCTCTACTGAGAAAAGTGACATAAATTGTTAATGGTCAGACACAGGATTAAATGACAGAGGGCTAGGAATCAATCTGGTTTTCTGTTTCTAAATTTTGTGTATATTCCATGTCATTGTACTGCCTTCCACCTTGGATAAAATGTCTTAGACATCTTTAAAGTCTAGTTCATTCATTGATCCAACAAATATTTGTCAATTTCCTAATTTGCGCTAGCCACTGCGTTAGATAAAGGAAGTAAACTGGTAAGCAAGGCATTTTCTGCCTTCAACATACTTCTAGTCTGATTAAAGAGATAACTAAAGAGGCCTTTGTAGTACAATGTGATAAATATCAGGGTGTGAATACACAGTAAATCAGAAAGCCTATAGAAGGGGCACATTATCCAGTTATGAAGAGTCAGGAAAGGCCACTAGAGAGAAGTGATTCCTAGGCTCATACTGCATGAAGCATAAGCCTCAGCAGGATGAGGAAGCTGGGGAAGAGAGTTGAAGGCACAAAAGAACAAGAGCAAAGATCTGAAAGTGTCAGAGGTTGTGTCAATACAGGGAACTGAAAGTTGTTCATAATTGCTGAAGTGTAAAATAACACAGTGATATTGAGACATGAATCAGGACATTGCAAGGCTTTATGATGCTAAGGAGCTTAGACTACATTCCCAAAGCCATTAAAAGGCAGGGTGGAATTCCAAGCAAGAGAATTATTTGATTGGATTTAAAATTTGGAAATATCCTTTGACTACATAGTATAGATTGGGGTTGGCTGTGGTGGGGGGTAGGGAGAGAAAAGGGTGGGAAAGGGAGAATGGAAGGAGAATTGAGAAAGAGAATAAACATTAAGGAGGGGAAAAAACATTAAGGAGGGGAGCAGGCTTTAGGGCAGGGACGGTAGGGAAGGAGAAATTGCTCTTTTAGCTATAGTGTCTGATGAATTGGTATATGAGTCAGAAGCTCAGGAGTGATGTTGGGAAACCAATTACAGGTTTGAGATGTGAGCATGCAGAAGGTTATCAAGCCATGGGAACACATGACCTCACCCAAGAAGGGTATGAGGAGAGGGAAAGTGTAGGGCAGAACTTCTGACCTTTTAAGGGAAAGGTCAAGGATGAGGAGCTTGGAGAAGCTAAGGGAAGAGAGCATTCTCAGGAGGAGGGAAAGGGTCACTGGTGTCAAATGCTGCCAAAGGTAAATGTTAGGAATAGTAAGGGTCCATTGGGTTTTGCACTCAGGAGACCTTTGGTGTCGTCAGTGGGAGCCTGTTCAGTGGAGTAGCGGAAGCAGAAGCTAGAGTGCAGAAAGTGGTGGAGAGGAAGAGGAAATGGAGAGAGTGTAGAGCACTGTGTCAAATAGTTTAATTCTGTGAAGGAATAAAGAGAAATGGTACTACTCTCTGGCAGGTGGGTTTGCAAAAGATGGCACAGGCTAGAGAAGCCCCATTCTGCCCTAGAGCAGTCCCATGTGAGAGTACGTGAAGATCCAGGAGAAAGGGAGTTGATGGAACACAGGTACTGAAGGGGGAGAAGGAGGGGCTACGAACACAGGTGCAGGCTCTGGCCTTAGACATGTCAACAGAAAAGGAAATGTGAGAAAGGGGGTTGGGTGCCAGCAAGCTTGATGCCTCGGTGGTAAGAGGTCTAGGGATTCTCATCCAACAGCTTTGGTTTCCTTGGTAGCATAGGAGGTGAAGTGGTCTGTTGAGAGTGCAGGTGGGGTGCCAGTGGGATAAGGGATATGAGGAAGGGCAGGACACAAAGCTCAGCCCTGGCCCCTTTTATTCTCACTCTGTTCTTTCTGTTCCCTAGGCCTTATCCTGCAAGCCTCAAGGCTTCATGTCGCCTCTGCACAGATGAGCACAAGTTGATATCTTTAGCCCAGGCCTCACCTCCAAGCTTTCAACCATCCACTTGTCACCTACCTGTCCTTCCCTGCCCTGCCCCTCCAGCTTCAGCTCAGAGCTGCCAGTGGACAACAGGAGACTGTTAGGCAGAGCTAAGATGTTTATCCAAGTTTAGCCTCACCCACTTGTAGCGTGGCTTACTACGTGCTAGGCCCTATGCTAGCTTGTATGCCACCCCTTGGTTTTGCTCAGACGATGTTATTTTCTTAACATGCCATTTCCTCACCTGTTTCCACAGGTTCAAATCCTAGCCATCTTAATGACTTAACTTCAAAGCCATCTCTTTGCATTCACTGATAGACCTGGCAGGAAAGCAAAACTTTCCTTCTCTATCTAAACTTTAACTTATTCTTCTTAATCTGTCTCATGGCATACCTGCTGATTCATTAGTATTATAGTGTCTTTTTTTTTTAAAACTTATTTATTCACGAAAGACAGAGAGAGAGAGGCAGAGACACAGGCAGAGGGAGCCCAATGTGGGACTCAATCCCTAGACTCCAGGATCACACTCTGGGCCAAAGGCAGGTGCTAAACCGCTGAGCCACCCCGGGATTCCCAGTTTTATAGTGTCTTATCTGCATGACTAGATGATTAAATTCCTGAAAGCAAGGCGTGTTGTCAGGGTTTCTTTTCTTTCTTAGCCTAGAGCATGTATTCACTCACAAAATCATGTCACTTACTAAAGTAATGTGTATTTACTGCCTAATGAATAAATGAGTTAATCCATGATGAATGACATATTCTCTGCTTCGGTAAGTCTTTATGTGTCATTATCCCAATCTTCTTTCTATTGGTAATCCTATGCTGTGTCATGGGTATGTGTGGGTGATTCATAAATCTGTTAACCCTAAGATCTTACCCAAAAGAAACTCTCAAATGTTTAGTTTCTTGCTGCCTCTTTCAAAGTTACTATGCAGAATGTGTTCATTGCCACTTCCTGGTGTTTCCTATCTAAAGCTGAGGCGGAGTGTCCATCCCATCACTTCCAAATGTCTTCTCAAATATTCTAATCCTTACTGATGTACTCTTCCCAAATCCCTGGGAGTGGTACTGTGGTTTATCTTTTTTGTTAGTTTTCGTTGTATACTTTGCCTCCAAAATTATTGCCTCCAACTTTAAGAGGCCAAGAGTTTGTGTATAAATGCATCACATTTTTGCTGTATTTCTTTGCCCTGGCCCCTTTCTGCAATGTCTCTTTTCTCTCCGGTTCTCTAGTAGTTGAGAAAAAAACTACCAGCAGAGGGCAGTAGAGAGATCAGAAGGACTAAGGATGGGGGAAAAAGGCCATATAATAGAACTTAACAAGATTTCTCTATTCTCTAGCTTCATAGAAGCAGACGTGATTTGCTTAATTCTAGGCTCTAAATTTTAAAAGATAAAAATCACAAACTTCAAATCACAATACCATGACCAGTTGGAACATGAGGACAGGCTGGAGCATCTGGAAATATAAACCTGAAAAAGAAAATCGAGGCAGTTCAGGCTAGTTGTCTTTACATTTCTAGAAAAAAAAAAAAAAGGCTTGTGAAAGGATCATTAAACATAGCAGGTGAGAGCAGTGTGCAGGCAGCATTTGCCTCAAGAAGCACTTCCAACAATAAGCAAGTTGGTGTGGGGGAGTAGTTTGAGCTTATCAGGGGTGGAAAACTTTTCCCTTCTTCCCATCTAGGTTCTTTGGCTGGTCTAATAATTAACCTGACATAAAACAGATTAATAGGAGAAAAATTTTGTACCTACTGGAGCCCCATGAAAATATGAGACTCCCCTGCAGTCAGGTAATTGAGGCTTATATACCATCCTGAGCTAAGGAGAAGGGGAGAAAGGCCCGGGGCTTTAAAGGGAGAAAGATAAGCAGAAGAAGAGGAGAAGAGCAAATGTTGGGTAAACATGTTTGCCATGCCATGCCTGTAAGTCTTTTCTGATATAAAAAGTTACCTGTAGTACTAGCTCTCTTCCTGGTACAGGCCCCTGATCTAAATTATTTTAGGCAGTTAAGGAGGAAAAAAAAAAATCTCTTCCTGAATCTGCTGGAGCCTATCTTCAGCTTGAAAATATCCATGTGCTTAAGTGGCACGTTCTGAGGTGGTGCATTTTGCTCCCCCTCAAATTGCACTATGAGGGATCGATCTGGCAGTCTAGGAATCTTACTTCTTTGGGTATGAAGATGAATGAGAGAAGTTTTCATTGATGGAATGGAGAGAATCTAACGCTGTAGATCTACAGAACTACATCTGTAGTGTATTTTTTTAAATTTTTATTTATTTATGATAGTCACACAGAGAGAGAGAGAGGCAGAGACACAGGCAGAGGGAGAAGCAGGCTCCATGCACCGGGAGCCCAGTGTGGGATTTGATCCCGGGGTCTCCAAGATCGCGCCCTGGGCCAAAGGCAGGCGTCAAACCACTGCACCACCCAGGGATCCCTGTATTTTAAAGTTCATAAATAGCTATTTGATACCCATAAATTTTTTAAACTTTTTAGAAGAATGGCCTGTGAAAAGGGAATTACACTTTTGTGTTTGGCTTAATCTCGAGGACCAACAGGTGAGAGATGTGTGGGGCCAGCATTTGCCGTAGCCAGAGAAACTTCTAACAGTAATCCTGTTGGTGGGCAGAGGGGTGAATTGTTTGAGCCACACTGGGAAACAGTGATCTGCCCATTTTAGAAATTTCCCAGCCTCAGGCTGGGGAAATACCTTTTCAGAATGTGGTTTAGGACAACGTGGCTTTCGGTTTGAGGTTGGACTAGACGATTTCTGATGGTTCTTCCAAGTCTAAGATCCAGAAGTCTGTGATTTGATCTACACTTCCAATTCAGGACCAAAGATTGTTCCATCAAACCTCCATGCTGAGATCTTTGCCACTTTAATCAACAAACCAATATATCATGCTATGGTAACTCATGGAGAGTAGGGCCTTTGATCTGGCTGTATCAGGTGTTGAAAGGTGACTCAGGAACAGATAGTGGAGGTTAGTGAAGATCTGGAAAAGAGATGGATTTTAGAAGACTCAGAAGATCAGGGAGCAGGAGAGACCATAAAGGATGGGGTGGCTATGGAAAAGAATGGCGGTATTGACAGGGCTGTTTGTTAGAGGTTAAGAACAAGAGAGAAGAATGTGGGGAAGGGGGTAGTGGTGATATATTAGGTTCTTTCTGGGTTCAAGGAATAGATTGATGCTCAGGTTTCATCAGATAAAGAGTAGGATTTGTTGCAACAAGACAGATAAAAGCAGAAACATCTATGCTGCTCTAAAAGCTTGATGAAGACACAAAGGCAGCCACTAGTTAGTCGCCTCTCAGCAGGGAGCCTAACCCTTTGCTCCCTACTCCCAGTTCCTGCATTCTGAGGTCTCTGTCATTCTCTCTCCACTTTTGCATCTATTCCTGGTCATCTTTTCTACTCTCCTTCTTGCTTGTCCCATGGTTTCTGTTTGTTCTGTGCCTTCACTTTCCTCGATGCCTTTATGCATCTACCCTGGCTAAAGACTATACTTTGTATACTTACAGTCAGCTAGACCCAGAAAGAATCTAGATAGTTTAATCCTAATCAGGAGAGAGCTTTTCTGTTGAGCAGAGCCTTTCAACCAGATCTTTAGTAAGCCTGCTAGAAAGGTACCATTTGGTTAGGCCTTGACCCCGTGCCTCCTCTCAAAACAGGGCTGTGGGTGGGACAGACTCACTGAGACTTCTAAGAAGGGGTAGTGTGACTGTCAGGCACACCGGATGGAAAAGCAGGGTGATTCATGATGAAAAGACCTAAGGGCTAAAGGCAAAGGTGGAAATATTGCCCAAGGAGCCTTATTGGAAAAGCTATGAAAGAGAAGGGCTTGATCGAAAAAAAAAAAAAAGAGGCTGTAATGGGCATTTCTGTGATGGTAGCTGCCCATCAACCATTGCCCCTTCTGGTTATAGCATGGCACCATGACTGTGTGTGTGTGTGTGTTTGTAGGTGGGGAGC